>NC_135182.1:20345508-20703008 GCF_041146795.1 Maylandia zebra | reverse complement strand
CACCCTGGTTTAGCACAGAGAGCCGCATATTCATGCCTGTGGTCACTTCAGATTCGCCAGCTAACCTAACCCCATCAGCGTCTCTGGGAGGAAGCCACACAGACACAGGGAGAACATGCAAACTCCACACAGACAGACCCCAGGTTAGAGTCAAAGGTTGGACCTCCTCACTGCGAGGTGGCAGTGCTAACCACCACATCACCGTGATGCCCTTTGCCATTAAAAATAAAATTTCCTCAGCCAAACATTTATTGCTATACGTCCAGTGTTAACCTACTTTTATGAAGATCTAAAAGAAACAAAAAAATAAATTCAGTAACCAAAAGATGTTTTCTGCTTTTAATAACTTTGACCGTCATTCTGTCACCTTCAATAAGACTTGATTTCTTGGCTCACCAGCTGGCAAATTGCTTATGCCAGCTGTACGCTCCGGCCATGTTTTCTTGTGGGTTTGGTTTTGTTATACTGACTTAATTTTGAAACTGATAGAGCTGGCATGTCCGCCTCGCCGTGAGTGTTAGTATTAGAGTTCCTGAAACTCCAACAGTTGATTTGACACCTTCACGCCTACAAGGTGGCAAATAAGTGAAATCCAAATTCAACATGAACACTTACACCACAGTCAACATCTCTGAGAGTGAATTGTCCTGAATGCTGCACAAAAAAGTGAAGCTCATGTCTAAATTAATATTCAGTTAATGTAAACTACATTTAAATATTACAGATGTCCTCCAAATTAAGTGGCAACATCCATCTGTTTACGTTTCGTTGCAATCATCAGTGTGTTGGCACGCCAGCAAATTGCCTGCACCAGCTGTGCCTTTTGGACATGCTTCCCAGTCTCTCCAATAACTTTGGGTTTAGTTTCCTCCATCAGTCTCTGACATGTCGACTTTGGTGCTGTGAAACTTAAGCTCCTCGCCTTTCTGCCTTGCCAGGATCTGAAGTAAAGGGCAAAGTTAGACTCAGCAAGAAATAGTATAAAGATTTGAAATGACATGCTCAGAAAGGAGGAAGATGTTGACATAAAGATTTTATTCTTAGATGTTATTGTAAACAGCTTTGTGAAATGATTACATTTCATTTAATTTTATTTCAAATTCTGCTGAATACTTGAAGACTTATTTAAGAGGTATTTCCCCCCCAAACACCTTAAAATATTGGCTTTACAGGAAGTTGATATGAGGTCAAACACACAGATTATGTTATTTTTCTGATCTGTAACACATCAGTAACATTGATGAGTTGCAACTGATTAAAAATATTATAATTTAATCCTGTAATGCAAAGTGTATCATATTTGATAGAGAAGTTTTTAAGACCCCTACATGATCAGTGTAATATTTCCCCTGAAAAAACTAAATAAATTGCACAAAATACAAATTCTGCAAAAATGATACAAATCCTAACCCATATATGCAAATGTATAATTAATTAAGCTTTAAAAACCCTCCAGTTTGAGTATTTTATCTGGCCTTTATTTCATTGTTCAGGCTTTATAGGACTGATATGTTTTTGCTGCATGTAAGTAAAACTGAAATCTGAAAAACAAATTATTGTGAACATTAAGAATTAAATTTGCTCACTTCTTTTAAGTCAGTGCAATAAGCGTGCACTCATAGAGAAAGGGGACTCCGGTTCTCCAGTGACTAATGAAAGCTGATATCGTTTCCAGTGATTCGACCTTGGGGGCCTCGCAAATCTTTCTCAAGTGAGTGTTCATTTTGCTCATACAAAGGTGCAGCTAATCTGTGAAGAAAGCCCTCGGCACCTGCAGGGGTCCACCTGTCTGACCTCTTTCTTCCCGCTGACCTGAGACAATGCAAAGCTGGGCGGCTTCACCTTCTCCCACAGCTTGTGTTACACAACCACCCAGGGCAACAGTGGACATGAAAGTGCTGTTGCTTTCAGGTGAACTCAACACACCTTTTAACTCTCTCATAGACACGTAGACAAAATCTAACAACAAAAAAAACCTCTTAGTTTCTTTACTGAGCATAAAATGAACACAAAAAAAAAGAATGATTATAAATAATTATTGGAAATAATATCTGCAAATAAATACTGTTTATGCTGAATAGTCCAGATGTTAATAATCCTAAATGCGTTGTCAGAGTCAAGAATGGTGTATTAATCAGCATTAAATGCTTTAAATTACAGGAAGAAGTTATAACCTTTTTTTGCTACTGCCCTGCTGTGAAGTTAATATTGAGCATTTGCCATACCAGATCTTGACTGTAAATATAGTTATCTATATTTTAATTGATCTGCTATAAAAAAGTTTTATGCCCGCACTCAGTGAAGAAAATGCGGATGACATCAGTGAACATGATCTGATCTGACGCATCTGTGACCGAACCCACCAACAGAGATGCCTTTCACATATCTTACACTAGAACCCCCCAATCTCTTGCCACATTAGGAATGTGGCTAAGACCCTGACGCAGACCCCAACCCCCTCACACAACCCCCGCCCGACAACACACACACACACACACACACAAACTGGGCACTGGGCTTTCTAGTTTCAACAATGCCCACATTGTGTCGTCTTCTGCTGTGTAATTGTGGCCCAGTGCGGTTCAAACTTCACACCCGCACCGGCGAACAGCAGCTGATGCAGCGGGAGAAGAGAGCAGACAGAACAATGGATCTGTTTAATGCTCCTGATTTTGGAAGATGTGACACAAAACGAATCAAATGACAATTTTCAGGGACTCAGCAGCTTCTGCTCAGCTGTTTGTGAGACTCCTTTATCATTTCCTCGTCTCCAGAGAGAGTACTCTGCGATACTTCAATAAGAGTTAAAACATGACCAGAAGCAGAAAGAGGAGCTTCGGACAGGAATGACTGCTGATTTTACTAATTAGTTATTTATGAACACGAGGCAGAGCAGGTGCTGCTAATGACAGCCCAAATAAATATTTAATTATGATTTTCTTAGACGATTGAATACAAGATTTTTTGTGATAGATGCTAACAATGGCAATTTTAAGGTAGTATAGCTATATAGTGACCTGCAGCATCTCGTCTCTGTTGTCTGGCTGAATTTGGAGGCTTTATTTGTCCACCTGATGCAAACATTTGCTGTTTACGTGCGTCCATTCAGCACAACCTGCATCAGTGCGTTTAATCTAAAAGCTGTCTTTTTAAGCATTTATCCGAGAAATAATAAATAGAGCAGTTCTTATGGCATTATTCTTGTTATGTGTATTTTTATTATACACATTTTATCCAGGAAGTATTCTTAAATTCACTTGTGAGAATATGAGGAATTCTGTAAAAGGTGGGTCATTTATTTGATATTTTTAAGGACTATAATTTAGAGTAAAACACGTGTCATAAATTAAGCCTGCTTATTTCAGCTGAGACTAAAAGATATTCAGTTTCTAACGTGTAATTATGACACTGATACAGTGGGGCAAAAAAGTATTTAGTCAGCCACCCATTGTGCAAGTTCCCCCACTTAAAATGATGACAGAGGTCAGTAATTTGCACCAGAGGTACACTTCAACTGTGAGAGACAGAATGTGAAAAAAAAATCCATGAATCCACATGGTAGGATTTGTAAAGAATTTATTCGTAAATTAGGGTGGAAAATAAGTATTTGGTCACCTCAAACAAGGAAAATCTCTGGCTCTCACAGACCTGTAACGTCTTCTGTAAGAAGCTTTTCTGTCCCCCACTCGTTACCTGTATGAATGGCACCTGTTTGAACTCATCATCTGTATAAAAGACACCTGTCCACAGCCTCAAACAGTCAGACTCCAAACTCCGCCATGGCCAAGACCAAAGAGCTTTCGAAGGACACCAGGAAAAGTATTGTAGACCTGCACCAGACTGGGAAGAGTGAATCTACAATAGGCAAGCAGCTTGGTGTGAAAAAATCAACTGTGGGAGCAATCATCAGAAAATGGAAGACATACAAGACCACTGATAATCTCCCTCGATCTGGGGCTCCACGCAAGATCTCATCCCGTGGGGTCAAAATGATCATGAGAACGGTGAGCAAAGATCCCAGAACCACACGGGGGGACCTGGTGAATGACCTGCAGAGAGCTGGGACCAAAGTAACAAAGGTCACCATCAGTAACACACTACAACACCAGGGAATCAAATCCCGCAGTGCCAGACGTGTTCCGCTGCTGAAGCCAGTGCATGTCCAGGCCCGTCTGAAGTTTGCCAGAGAGCACATGGATGATACAGCAGAGGATTGGGAGAATGTCATGTGGTCAGATGAAACCAAAGTAGAACTTTTTGGTATAAACTCAACTCGTCGTGTTTGGAGGAAGAAGAATACTGAGGTGCATCCCAAGAACACCATACCTACTGTGAAGCATGGGGGTGGAAACATCATGCTATGGGGCTGTTTTTCTGCCAAGGGGACAGGACGACTGATCCGTGTTAAGGACAGAATGAATGGGGCCGCCATGTATCGTGAGATTTTGAGCCAAAACCTCCTTCCATCAGTGAGAACTTTGAAGATGAAACGAGGCTGGGTCTTCCAACATGACAATGATCCAAAACACACCGCCCGGGCAACAAAGGAGTGGCTCCGTAAGAAGCATTTGAAAGTCCTGGAGTGGCCTAGCCAGTCTCCAGACCTCAACCCCATAGAAAATCTGTGGCGGGAGTTGAAAGTCCGTGTTGCTCGGCGACAGCCCCAAAACATCACTGCTCTCGAGAAGATCTGCATGGAGGAATGGGCCAAAATACCAGCTACTGTGTGTGCAAACCTGGTAAAGACCTATAGTAAACCTTTGACCTCTGTTATTGCCAACAAAGGTTATGTTACAAAGTATTGAGTTGTATTTTTGTTATTGACCAAATACTTATTTTCCACCCTGATTTACAAATAAATTCTTTACAAATCCTACCATGTGGATTCATGGATTTTTTTTTCACATTCTGTCTCTCACAGTTGAAGTGTACCTCTGGTGCAAATTACTGACCTCTGTCATCATTTTAGGTGGGGGAACTTGCACAATCGGTGGCTGACTAAATACTTTTTTGCCCCACTGTAAGTGATTCAGTGACACACTCCGCCATCATGGCCAGAGGTGGCGCCGTGGAGTACCACCCTAACCCGGTGGGGTTCAAACAGAGGCAGCTTTCAGTCATCAATTGACAGAGCAGAGAGGAGCCTAATTTTGGGACGGTTGGGCAGATCTGTACGACGCTGCAATGCTGCCGCAGGGAGGACGCTCTGCTGCTCACGCTGCACTTTTATTCTTCGTTTATGTCCTGGAGGCAACTTTTGTGCTCGGCTTTAACCTGGACACCGATCATGTCCTCAGGAAAGACGGAGAGCCTGGGAGCCTGTTCGGCTTTTCTCTGGCCATGCACCGGCAGCTCAACCCGGACAAAGTCATGTGAGTGATGTCTCCAGATGTTCACGTCTGTAGAGCTGTCTGAGCTCCTTGGAACAGGTTCATTTAACAAGCAAGTTTAGGGACTTTTCTGTCAGGTGGCATCAGCGCAGAAATTCAAATGTGACTGGAAGTGCTGTGAGGACTGACTGGCTTACACTCTACCTACTTTCTGTTTAAACTTTAAATAATGAGAGAAAATAACTCTTTAACCCTCTCACGTGTTACAGTCGTGCGTTAGAGCAACTTTCTAATACAATGTCCTTTAACTTTATCTTTTTTTTTTTTTTTACCCAGTTTTCCCCAAACCCCACAGGGTTTCTCACACGTTTTGTTTCAATTCTCGGTGATATCAGCAGTTTCCCCGCTGATACTTTGAATATGAAGTAGGGAAACAGCCAAAGGATAACAAGTGAATTTACAATGCTTGTAGTGTCATGCAAATGTG
The DNA here is from genome assembly GCF_041146795.1 of Maylandia zebra. NCBI lineage: Eukaryota > Metazoa > Chordata > Actinopteri > Cichliformes > Cichlidae > Maylandia > Maylandia zebra. Next base: position 20,697,191 of record NC_135182.1, on the reverse strand, counting down.
CCTGCAGGGTCAAACCGAGGCAGCACTGCGAGGAGAGAGGTAATAGGAAATAAAAGGGTCTCAGGATTGCTTTGCAAACGAGTGGATTTTTCAATGTACATAAAAAGGATCGAAGCTATTATTCCTGACATTTCATTCACCGATTACAAACAGCCAAAAAATTTCCATTCAAGATGCTATAATAATGTGGCTTTCATTATTCTCTTGTCTTTTAATCTTCTAGGTTTCCTGTTATCAGCTTTGTTTGCTGGCGTTCTGCACGATCCTGGCAGTTTTTAGATTAGATTAGATTTTTGCTCTTGTGAGACAATTAAGAAGAGAAATCAGAACATGCTGACTAATGCAGCCTCACTCACTGGATTTTTCAGATCGCTTTTTCACAAACATTTCTTTGTTCACAAAGAAGCATTCAAACTGAAAAGAGGAACTTTAACATTTGTCTGGCTTGGCAAGTCTAAAGGGAGGGAAAAGTCATGAAACTGATGTCATATTTGTCGGGCAAATAGAGCCTTGAAATGTGACACTGGCTTGAGAGTTTGTTTTCAGCCTGTAAAAGTCTGGGGAGCGTGCCTCTTTTACATCCTGCTCAGTGAGGAAGCAAACCTTATTTAGGGGAGGAAAAACCAGAGCATCTTTTTTTATGTGAAAGGAACCTGAATATTTCAGGTTTTGGACTGTTGTTTAGACAAAAAATAAAAGCTTATAGGGAAAGCTGAGTGATGTGAGCATTTTCATATAGGAAATGTTTTCTTCCTAATCACCAAGCTCAACAGCTGTGCAGAAGTAAGCGCACATCTACCTGACAAGAGGCCTGTGCTTATTACAGGATGTAAACATAACCGCCTCGCTTGGTTGAGCTGTAAGGGCAGCAAGCTGCACGTTTTCATATGCTTGTCAGATATAGTTTGCAGTAAAAAAAAAGAAAAAGAAAACAGTACTCACAACAAGGTTTATGGAGCTTCAAGTAACTTGGTTTCATGAGCTGTTTTGTGTATTCAAGAGAACTCCCTTCAAAACAGTTTACATGTTTAAATAATGCCAGAAGAAAATATGCACTGCTAAAGAAATGTATTAGACCAGCTCTCGTAAAAACTAGAAGACACAAATATTTCAGAAATCTTTAAAAAACTTGTTTAAAACTAAAAATGATCCAAATTCATGTTTTCATACCGAAGTTTGAGTCGGCATGTTGAACTCCTCTGATAAGTCAGAGATAAAGCAAGCATAACCACTTGAACCACTCAAACAACTTCTTCTTTGCAGGAACCACTTTTTTTTTTCCACATGTGAGCTAATTAATATTTGATTTAGCATTACTTAACCAGCCACACCCCCAACCACAGGGGGCCACAAACCAGTGTACTACCAGTGCCCATAAAAGGGGAGGGTTGTGCCAGGAAGGACATGCTGTGTAAACTCAAAGATACGCATCATCTGTAAAATTTCCATGTTGGATCAATCAAAGCCTGAGTAACAACAGCTGTCACTTGTGCAGCTGACCAGCAAGATGTTAGTGGAAATTGTGCTATTGTTGGCTGAAGACAGATGAGGACATGCATGGGTTGGTGTGACACTGGAGGAGGCTAGGAATAAGGTGAGATGGAGGTAGACAGTCCACTGTGGGAGACCCCTGAAAAGAAGAAGATAACTCCACAGAGTAAGAATGAGTCCTCCTGATCATATAAAAGAAAGATATGTTTATGGTTTTATGTGGTTTTATATGGTTTTATTTAAAAACTGACTTAAATAATTACTTTGTTGTTTTAGTTGACAAAACGTACAAGCACTGAAGTGACTCATTAATTGGAGCCCTAGTTACAATGAGCTCACATTCTTCAGCTCTTCTTGGTTGAAACTTCAGACACTGAGACACTGAGAAAGTGTAGCTGTACGGAAATAATAAAAGGACAGTAATGACGTAATAAACAGCAGCTCAGTCATGATCTTAGCTCTAGATCCTTGTGTGACCCTGAGATAATCAGTCAGACGAGACAAGAGGAAGCTCAGCAGAACAGCAGAACAGCTCTGCGTGACCTAAAGCTCTGAGGACCTCTGAGCCGGCGAAACCGCAAGTCAGGGATGCGTCACGCTGTCCAACATCCGTCGCTCCCGATTTTTTACGAAAACGTGTCATGACAATCGCCGGCAGCTGCAAATCTCTGCTGGCTATCACTACTTACTGTGCATCAGTCTGATTATGATAAATCATATGTGACGAGAGGAATGCTGGACTTCACTGGCTCTTTTTTAGGCCCTCTGCCCTGATGAGCGGTAGATGTAACTCCTCTCATGCCAAACCTACACAGGCTGAATTTCAGCTAAAAAAACACATTTTTTTGACTCTTCTGATGATTAAAGTGCTGGTGAATTTAATAATCAGGAAACCATCGCGTTGGTTAAGTATAGTCATAAGGTGTTTTGTTTTTGTTTGATTTCTAAAGAGATAATTAAAGCAAAGTAGACTCTCATTTCCATAAGTCACTGAAAGTATTGCAAAAAGTTGCTATTTGGCATTTTGATGCCTCTTTCATGAGTAATATGTTAAAGATGGTTTTAACATTCTCTCAATGAAACCAGACTGGGCATGCACGGCCATCTGTGCACATGTAACCCGATAGATTAAACGCATCAGTGAATCATCAGTGGAGATACTCCAGTCAAACTTCACACCAATGTCTGGCTAGTGTCAAGATAACAGATAAGTGGTCAATAAACAGACCCCCCGAAAATCCTCCAAAAACTTTAATCTTTACTTAAAGTTGACACGATTCTGTGATGTGTGTCAGCCAATCACAGGTCAGCAACAATCAGTGTGCGATGTGTAAACTGAAACAGTTGGAACAGCTGTGAGTTTCTTCTTGCTTTGAGTGCACAGCTGTGAAGGCATTGGAGCACATCTGTTAACAGAGACCAGTGAGATCACTGTGAAAGCCAACACCCGCCACTATGCATTTACGCCGCAGTGAAAGACACCCCACATGATGACTCTGAGTGGGACATTTTACATCTGACATGGTTACATTTTTCCTCAGTAGCCCAGAAAAAACGAACAAACTTTCACACTCTTTCTTCATTTCTTGTTACTTACATACACATGCACATCCATGATGCTAATATCAGCATGTGTGGTCCCTGTTTCGTTGATTAGGCTGTGTTTTTGGCAGTTTACAAATTGGACCGTGCAAATTCTCACATGTTGCTCAATATGTTTTTTGTACTGAGTCTATCCTCATCTGTTCGGTATTAGTGTCTTTTTACTGTCCACTCTCAGATTAGGCTTTTTCTTTGCAGCTCTGCCTACATTCTCGTCACCTCCTCACTGTCACTGTTGGGGGTCTTTATTTTACAGGAGCCATTCATTAAAGCTGCGAGCTGAGGATGCTTTCTCAGTTTAGATCGATGTACTTGTTTTCTTTCTTGGTTGTACACAAAGGCCTCCCACTTCTGTTTCTATTCTGGTTAGAGCTTTTTATGCACATCTTCAGAAGAAAGTTCTGTTGGCAATATCATCACATGCACCAAGACTGACAGATACTCAGCTAACTACGTTGTTGCTTCTTTAATCATCAGTTTTCAGCTGTGCCAACATAATTAGCTTTTTAAGGTGATACAGTTGAATTAAATAACATGATGTGCTACAGGAACATAGGAATGATGGATCTTGAAAATGGGCTTCCATAGGCACTAGATATGTTGATATTCTGTTAAAAATGTCTTTATGACTGAAATTATATTTCAGATGGAAAAACAAACAAAGCAAAGTGAGGGGTTGATCCTGACAACTACAGGTCATCAGTCAACGAGCATTCCCTTCATATTCCTTATTTCTAACACTTAAAATGACCTTTGTTTACAAAAGGGAGTTAATGATTTCATCAGCGTGGCCAGAAATGAGTGACTGAGCAGACTGGCAGAGAAGCTGGCGGTCCTTTGCAACCACAGGTATCAGATGGCCGATAAAAAGAAGGCAGGTTTTTCTAATATACTAAATATAGTTTAGATCTGAACAGGGCAGGAAATAAAACATACCACAAAGGAACAAGTAGGGGAAAACTTTTAACATTACATTTATTCTTTTATTTATTAAGTCATACCTTTTTTTGCACTTTTAAAAAAAACCCACTTTATGGTCTACTGTGTTGTGTTTTGTGTGTTTTAGTTGTGCTTAGGTCCAACATGTGACCGTTTCCAATTTCATTGAACCAAGTATGACTGTGCAATGAAAAGAAAGTGTTATCTCTTATCTTATGTTACAGCAGCTGCAGAGTGTTGCTTAAAGAGCTCACAAACACAGTGGCAAACACACCAACGTCCAGCTGCTTTTAAGATTTATTGAATGAACCTGCATTTAAAATAACTTTGATATTTCTTAGTTTTATCATTTACCCATAATCCCAAACTGTAACAAACTGTAAAGATTCCTTTTTAATATTTGCATGTCGCCGGGCTTTGTTTGAGAGGATGTTTAACGGCTCGGTTAGGAGGGTCCGTGTTGAGCAAATGAAACGCAGCGGGGCCGACCCTACAGATCAATAGGTGGGTCAGAGTCAGCTGCAGTGAGGAAGAAAGAGAGGATTTCCTTTCATTCCTTAAAACAAATTCCTTCATTGTAAGCTTGATGGTCAGCTAACATGTGAAGTGTTTAGATGACTGTTAGTGTAAAATGCGTCAAACTATTGTTTTGGTGCCAACTGGTCCCCAGTGACTCACATCCTGTAGTCTGATGTGTTCTGTTCACTGGCACACAGTTACAGTGTGTTAAAGTTTAAAATCAATCAAGCCTGAATATCAGACGTCTGTATCAAATGGAAAGTGTCACAATTTTCTGTTAAGAGCTGTGATTTATGTTAAGATTTTATCTATTTGTCTAAATGATAACAATAATATCATCCACTGTGTCTTTGACCTGTGCAAGTACCACAACACTGAGTGGAGGGAAGAGTTGTGGTTGAGTCTTGATGCATGCTCAATCATCCAGCTAAGGAAATCCCTGAAAGTTGACGTAGCGTTTTAAGGGGGAGAAACGCTTCATCCAACCGACTTCTTCAGTCTGTGGATGAGGTGATAGTATTTGTTAAAACTTATATGGCATACTGTTATATATGATGTGATTTTACTTGATCACAAGTAATAACCTTTATTTCCTTTTATTTTTAACAGGCCATCTCAGTTGTGTGCTCAGTGTTACTTTTAGTGCAGGAAGTGGTTCAACCCCACTCTATCTGATCAAGACTGCTTGTGGTTTTTCTCCCTCACTTCCTTGCACATTTACTTGACTCTGACACTGTGTAAAAAGTCACACAAAGCAGGTGCTCACTGCATTTCATACCCAGATACAGTATCTAATTGCAGATGCACTGCAACTGTATTTGAAGCTGCTGAATGAATCCTAAAAACGTTTTTAAAAAGTGTTAACAATTACATTTTCAAGCCAAGTAGTAAAATGTACTTTATGAGAAGCGCTGTATATCAGTGTATTTTGTACAGTTAATTCATAGAAATTTCATGTTTTTAGACCCTTTCACTTTCTTCCTGAAATAACTGTAAAACATGTTAAAAAACGCGTAAAATGTGACCGTTGCACACTGCACTGCACAGGAGGGACCATGATTCATGTGCAGTAAAAGCTCGAAAGAAAAACATAAAAATATTCAGATATATTTAAGTGCAAATGTAGGTGTATAATCAGCATAATCACACCCAGTCTTACTATTTCATAGTCCTGTAAAATAACCTGGTCTGCACATAATTTTTGGCAGAAACAGGCTGGGTTTTTGTTCATGCATTTGTCTGTGTTTCTTAAATCAATCTGTAAAAAGACAGTCTGTTGAACCCCAGTGACCTGTGTGTTGGTGCTGCGTATGTCATCGTACCGGCTGCTGAAAACATATAAAACACAGAATCTCTTTCTGAGATGTTAAAAGATGTGTGAGTCTCTGCGACAGTGCGGGGTTTCAAAGGGAAGTGTGTTTAGAAGAGAGCAACAACCACAATACTGAAAAGCAATAGTCTGGTTGAGTTCCCCCTTGCCCTCTGCAGGGTGTGAAAACACTAGTTTATTGCCATATTTGGAACTTCTCTAATTTTTGTTCCTAAAAAATAAAAGATGCTCCTGAGAGCCAAGAAAACAAAAATGTTTTGATGTTTTATTTTATTGTAAACAGTTTAAGAATTGTATTGTAGTATTGTAGCTTAAAGAAACATGCTTTTCAATTGTCAATTGTTATTTCTTTTTGATCTTCTGCTCCTGGTAGTGGACGTCTGGTGCTGCTTGATCCCAGAAGGATATGATGTAATGATATTGTTTTCATTTTTGTCTGGCTTTCTGGTGAAAGTTCTTTTTATTTTACGAATTTTAAAATGAAGCAAACACATCTGAGCATTAAAACATTATTTTAACAAATAATTTCTCATAGTCAAGCTTTTGTTAACCGGCATTCTGCATATCTGATAGTCACCTAAAGCGGGGTTGTTAGATCATGTCACCCATTGTACTAATAGGGATCATGAAAGGTATGACAGAGAACTGAGTGAGGCAGAAGGGAATTTACTCAGAATTGTGGAAGTGGAGCCATAAATTAGCCTCAGAGATAGGCATACTAGCACTTGAGGAGCCCCAGCAGGGCCAAAATGATGACAGCTGTCCTTTAACCATCAGTATTGCACTCATTTGTTGTTTCCCTTCATTATCACTGTTGATGTTTTTATATGTTTTTATATGTGTGTGAAATTCTACAAGCTGTGGCTTTGTTGAATGGTATCCCAGCAAAGGTAACTAAAGCAACAGTTCCCAAACTTTTTATGAAATAAGTTTTGGATTAAATATATTTCTGTCTTGTTTTTTGTGTGTTTTTTAGGGTACTGATTGGTGCACCCAGAGCCCGGTCTTTGCAAAACCAAAAAGCCAATATCACTGGAGGCCTGTATAAATGTGAAGTCACCCAGTCTAGTAATTGTGAGCGTATCAAATTTGATGATAATGGTGAGAACTCTGCCTGCATACCTACCTAAACAAAATCCACTGCCTTTGTAATTTTGACAATTTGTAGAAACCAAGCTTTCCAAGTAAAATGTTCAATTATGTCTGTTGGCAAATTTTCAGCGGATCTGAGACTTGAGAATAAAGAGAATCAGTGGATGGGGGTGTCAGTGAAGAGTCAGGGACCTGGGGGGAAGATTGTGGTGAGTCAAACTAAGTATTAAAACCATCGTTCTGTGGATCCTCGTGCCCTGGTTCAGTAAAGGTCTTACTCGTATCTTTTTCTTCAGACATGTGCTCATCGCTATCAGAGGCGTTTGAATGTGAATACTCCAGAGGAGACTCATCACATCCCCGGACGTTGTTATATTCTGAGTCAGGACCTAACCATTGACCCTCAGTCTTCTGAGGATGGAGGTGAATGGAAATTCTGCGATGGCAGACCTGAAGGCCACGCAATGTTTGGAACATGCCAGCAAGGACTGGCAGCTACTTTCACCAATGACTACCATTACATGGTTTTTGGAGCAGTGGGAGCTTACAACTGGAGAGGTCACTATGTGATTGTGTCTTTATATGCTGTTTATCTTCATTAGAGGATTTAATTTTTGTACATGAATCTCATTTTTTAATCCTAATTTTTCTCATCACTTTGTGCTCTTAAATCTAGGGATAGCGCGACTGGAGCAGAATAACAGTACTTTTCTGGACATGGGAATATTTGATGACGGCCCATATGAAGTTGGGAATGAAAAAGTCAGGAACCCTGATTTTGTGCCTGTACCTGCAAACAGCTACCTCGGTGAGTTGAACACCCACAGATATTTTTTTTTCCGTCACTTGTTTGATGTTAGCTCATTAATTTCCTCAAGCAAACGTGAATGAGCTAAAACAATAATGTAAAAAAGAGTGAGCCAAAATTCCTTTAAAAAGATGTAAAGACCAATATGGTCATACGGAAATATCCAGATAAACAGAAGTAACTTTCTGGGATTTCCTTACCTGGATGATTATGCATACATGAAGATATTCATCAAGTTATTATTGCTGCTACACGTGATTTTACAAACTACTGAATTCTGGGGTGTACTTAGTTTTTCAGAGGACTTCAGAGAGACCTGTAAAAACTTTGGTTTTCATATCATTGTATAAAGGGGGTCAGGGGGTCCTTTGTCCCACTTTGGGGGGAAACTCCCACTGGGTTTAAATCTGGGACTCTCCGCCATTTGACCTTAGAACTGAAGAAGCTTCTCGGATGAGAGGTGAAACGTCTTCAAGCAACTTCAAGAAGTCCAGACACTTTTCTTGCAAGCTCCTTTGACTACGATGACCTGGATGACTGAGAACCTTCACAGACATTGTATAAAAGTACAAAATTAGGCTTACCAAGCAAGCATGTCCCTCAAACCTGCTCAGGCCAACATCGAAAGAAGAGCTTTGATTGTCCTTCAAGAAGCCTGGAGAACTATTTCTGAAGACGAATTAGAGAAATTACAAGAAAGCTTGTGTCAGAGAGCTTTGAAGAGTAAAGCTGGTCATACCAAGCACTGACTTTCAAGTTTGTTAGATGTTCAGACTCACATGTTTCGGCCTTAGATACTATATTTCCATGTATTTTTGTGTATGTGTCAATAAACTGCTGCACCTACTTTCCATTTTTCTCGCAAAATATAAAGCAATGAGAGGTAGCTCAACACTTTTGCACAGCACTATAAACCTACTTCATTTAACACACTTTAGGATTCTCCCTTGATTCGGGACACCACATCACCACTAGGGGTAAGCTGACAGTGGTGGCTGGAGCGCCCAGGGCCAATCACAGCGGAGCTGTAGTCCTGTTCAAGCAGGACATGGTAGCAGGAAACCTCTCAACGGAGTACATTCTGCATGGTCCGGGTCTGGGATCCTGCTTTGGATACGACGTGGCTGTAGTGGACCTGAATAACGATGGGTGTGTAACATTTCTGACTGCCTTTGGGTACATTTATTAGATTGTTCAGAAGAGTAGACTCGATCCAAACTTAACAATTCACAAAAGAGTATAAAACACATAAATTTCAGATTTGCACAACTTTCTTTAATATCACTTCATTTAAAAAAATATTTTCCGTTTTTAAGTACTTTTAATAGCGTTTTTTGTTTTTTCACTCTATGTGATACTAGGTGGCAAGACATAGTAATAGGAGCCCCTCAGTTCTACATGAAGGGTGAAGACATTGGGGGAGCTGTTTATGTTTACATCAACAATGCAGGAGTTTGGGAAGGAAACACTCCTGTCCGTCTAATAGGGACCAAAGACTCGATGTTTGGCGTGGCAGTAGAGAACATCGGCGACATCAATCAAGACTCATATAAAGGTGATTAAGCTGACCTTTTTGCGCTGTGTTTGTCTTGTCTTTGTCATTTGCAGTCACATAAATTGTGTTTTTTCCTCATACAGACATTGCGATTGGAGCTCCGCAGGAAGATTCTGGGACAGGAAAAGTCTACATTTATCACGGCTCTGCACAGGGGATCAAAACGACCCCTGCACAGGTGGATATTTGTTTAGAAAATTATATTACATCAGTGTTTTGTTACAGTCTGAATGCTTTCATGAAGTCTGGTTTATGCTGTTGCAGAACCATGTTGCTAGTGATAAACCTCTAAAGCTAGCTGCCAAAGTTCAAAATGACTTTTTTTTTCCACCAGCATATTCCTGATGAACCTAATAACGGCTCCAAATGAATAAAAGTGTTTCTCCATAACTGCTGGACTTAAGAAACATCGGTTTGGTACAGTTTTTTAAAAAATAAGAAGAAGAAAAATACACGGCTACCCCTAATAGTGAGCCTTAACAGTCTTGGAAAAACAGGATTTTGCATCTGAAATTTTTTTCAGACTTGGGATCAAGAGATAGAAAGCCTGTGCTACAGCATTTTCTCATTATTAATATTTCTTCTTGCTCTTAAACTCAGACATACTAAGGTAAAGTAAAATCTTCAGCTAGTTTAGCTGCTAATTTAAAAAACCTCATTGGGACAACTTTGTCTTTACCGTGTTTCTTTTCCTCGCTTAATTTCAGTTCCATCTTTATTTTCCAGATCCTTTCAGGGAAAGACCACAACATTCGATTTTTCGGCTATTCTCTTGCAGGAAACATGGACCTGGATGGTAACTCTTATCCAGACTTGGCTATAGGCTCTCTGTCAGATTCAGCTATGATTTACAGGTAACTGTGGCCTTAACCATTAGTTTAAATTTAGTTAAAGTCCTACTGACCTCAATCACAGTTTTATTTAACCATCTTTCTTTTAGAACAAGGCCAGTCATTAGCCTCAACAGTGTTGTCAAAGTGTCTCCAAATGAAATAAGTCTTACAAATAAGACGTGTGGGGACCATGTTTGGTAGGTGTTCTTATATTATTATATTCAAACAGACTTCAGAGTGAAAACTTTCTTTTTCCTAACAATATCTGTTTTCTGTCCATAGTTTCACTGTGATGGCATGCTTTTCCTACAAAGCTAATCCTGCATCTTATAATCCAAAGCTTAGTATGTAAAAATTTATTACATTATTTTTCCATTTTCAAATTTATTTTTTTCTAACATTTTACTTCAACACTGCAGCTGTTAGCTATTCTGTGGAGGTGGACAGAGCTCACAGGAGAGGACTGACTTCCAGAGCGATGTTCTTAAACGACTCCAGCTCTGAACTAGAATACCAGTTCAACGGCACCTTAAAACTCAAAGAGCAAAATCAGCAAAAGTGTATCAAACTAATAGCCAGACTTAAGGTAAATCAAGTGTCACACAGCTACATCACTGAGAACAAGCTAGAAGCCTCTCTCAACTTTAAACTGGAGAAATTATTAAAAAAATGAAGACATGGACGTTGACGATAGTAATAACAATTTCTTGGAGATGTCAGTATTCGAAAAATGACCGTGCATGAACATATGTAATGCTAACTTTGAGGTCATTTATAATAAATGAATAGTGAAATTATATAAATCAAAACTGTAATAGTATATATTAAAACAGAGACAGTAACAGTAAATCATAATAATAAATGCATTAAAAGCCTTTTTTTGTGATTCACGAAGGATAACATCAAGGACAAGATGCATAGCATTCCCATTGAGGTGTCGGCAGATATAAGTACAAAACAAGAGGAATCAATCAATGGCCTCCCTCGCATGATTCCCATTTTAGACGCCACTCAACCGAGCAAAATCATTTCTGAGGTAAAGGCAACTTCTAAATGTAAACACTAAAACTCATTGTGTCGAGTTTGTTATGTAACATTTGTATATTTGTCGTCATTTCCTGTTGTTTCAGGTGAACTTTCTAAAAGAAGGATGTGGAAGCGATCATATTTGCAAAAGTAACCTAAAGATGAATTATAGTCTACACTACAAAGAAGCCAACAAAGAGGAGTACCCCCCGTTAAATAAGAGGTTAAAACTCATTCTCAGACTGTAGTAATATAAAGTAGCATTGATTGAGTTTTGTAATGGGACCAGTTGGACTTTAAAACCCACCCTGCTTTTTCATGCTTTGGCCTTTTGGATGACACACATCGAAGTGAATGGTTGAGTCTCACTGGGCCACCAACCCTACTTAAGCTCAGACATGCTGATTGCACAACATACACAGTTTGCTACACGATTGTTATCACTGAAGAAGCATGTTTTCTTTGTTTTTGTTTTTTTCATCACTGGTCATGACTGTGTGTCTGCAGCAAGAACGGCATCCCAGAGTTTATTGTGAAATCCCAGAGGAAGGACTTGGCTGTGTTGGTGACAGTAAGCAACATGAATGGTGACGATGCTTATGAGGCAAAGCTGGTGGGGACCTTCCCAAATACCATGTCATATTCTGGAGTCCGCACCGATCAAACAACAGTAAGTCGACTGTAAAATTACTTTGTTGTATTGTAAGAAAGTTACAAAATTTAAAGTCCTTTACCTGCAATTGATTCAAGCCCTAAAAGCATTAATCAAAATACTAAAAAATGACTTCCACTGTGGCTTAAAATACCTGGAGCATTTCCGCTGTTTAATATGCAGGAGGTATGAATACACAGTATATGGATGATGATGATGAGAGAGGTGGGCCTGGCAAGAGGAAAATCCAGTATTCAGATAATTAAACACAAATCCCTGACTGATTGAATCCATGACAGTGACTGCTTGTTCCACTCTTCTGGCATATAAAAAACAACGTAATGGGACTGTTACGGGTTTAAAAGCTTGGCCTTCTTTGTATGGAAGCCCGTTTCCGCCACTAAAAAAAAAAAGGATCCATAACTCAAAATTCCGAGTTATTTTCTCAAAATTCCGAGTTATTTTCTCGAAATTTCGATTTATTAACTCAAAATTTTGAGAAAAGCAACTCGAAATTTCGAGTTAGCGCTGCCAATCAGTAATCTACGTGAATGACGTCATTTCCTTGTTACCCAGAAGCTGAAGCCCTCAGCTACAAATGCTACAGCTAAGCTACCGGTATTACATCCAGTCGTGAATACACAGATTGCTGAGTGTTTTCAGCCTGGCTTCACAAATGATGAAATCCCTGTGTTATTAGCTGAATCACATGGTGTTACTATCAGCAAACGTACTTGCGAAAGCGCCAATTTGTTGGGATCCGTTTTTGAGTGCGCGTTCCTCTGCGCCATATGCTTCCGGGTAACAAGAAAGCGACCTCATTCACGTATATCTTTGATTGGCAGAGCTAACTCGAAATTTTGACAAAAGTAACTCGAAATTTCGAGTTATGGATACTAGCTTTTTTATTTTTATTTAGTGGCGGAAACGGGCTTCCATATCCATATTCTTTAGCGTTTGTAATAGTTTGCATGCTAGCAGCTAAGCTCAAGTACAGTTCTACATCATCAACAAGAGAGTCGCCCCCTGTTGGCCCTTTGGAAAATTGCAGGTTTAAGGGGCTTTACCTTTTCTAAAGCCTAGTGGCTACATCCATCTTTTATATACAGCTTATGACCGCGTCATAAAGTAAATACTTGGATATATTACACACGTTTTCCGATGTGTTCTTTTCTAGATGGAAAACCTGATCACCTGTGATGCAAATGTAAACAGCTCTCAAGCAGAATGTGAGCTGGGAAATCCTTTTAAGAGAAACTCAAAGGTACAGAAATGTCACGCTCCTGCGCTAATGCTTTCTAAGACACTTGGCTGTTGTAATTCATATGTAAGAAATGCTACTACTTTTTCACAAGGTTACCTTTAAAGTCATCCTGAGTGCTGCGCATGTGACTTTAGACACCACTGAGATTGAGATCGACCTGCAGCTGAATACGTAAGTAAAGATGCTGAGATTCGCTTTCTGTTATGTGCTGCACACTTTCAAACTGGAATGTGTTATTGTTATTAATATTACTATCCTTTTCGTTTAGGACCAGCTACCAAGAAGCAATCCATGTAAAAGTAAAGTGTAAAGTGATCATTGAATGGCCTTTGTCTGTCTCTGGGTAAGTTTGTTCTCGCAGAGATTCCTTGACTTGTTTGACTTCACCTTTATACCTATACAGGACCTCCAACCTTCTCGCTTGTTGTCATCAGGGAAGCTAATCCTACCCAGGTGTTTTTTGGAGGTGTTGTGAGAGGAGAAAGTGCAATGAAGTCAGAAGAAGAAATTGGAAGTTCGATTAACTTTACTTTCACTGTAAGTTCATACATTTCACCTATTTTTTTAATATTAATATTGTTTTCATAAAACTTACTGGTCACTTTATTGGGTATACCTGTTTGTTAATGCAAATATATAATTAGGTACTTACATGCGAGTATTGTTGCTGACCACGTCCATACCTTCATGATCACAGTGTCACAAAGCTCATACCCTCTCAAACTGGTTTCTTGAACATGACAATGAGGTGATTGTACTCAAATGGCCTCCAAAGTTACCAGAACTCAGGCCAATAGAGCATCATTGGGATGTGATGAAACGGGGGATTCAGATATCAGATATCACGTCAATATGGACCAAAATCTCAGTGTTGAATATTTCCAGCACCTTGTTCAAGCTATAATATGTAGATTTAAGACAGTTCAGGTTAAGGGAGATTCAACCCAGCGCTAGCAACGTGTACCTAATAAAGTGGTTGCAATGTTTATGTGAAATTGCAGAGTTGTTTCCTGTTAATTTCTCCTCCAGATAAACAACTCGTGGAAGCACTTGAAACCTTCTTTCGAAACCTCACTAAACATTTTTTGGCCCAAAATTCAAAAAAATGGGAAATGGCTTCTGTACCTGATGAGCATCACTTCTGAAGGACCAGAGAAAATCCATTGCTCCCCTAAAACTGAGATCAACCCTCTGAATATTGCTCAGGTAGCATATTTAAGCGTTCAGCTTCATGTGTTACAGCTGAAATTAGACCACTGATGAATGGGCCATTATGACACGCCTGCCCTGTTTGATTCTGTGTTGAATTAACGAGATGTTCTTTCAGCAGTCCTCTGTGCATCGAACAAAACGAGAAATTATGAAAGAAGAAAGAAAAACTGGTGGAAAAACGTCTTCGCTGAAGGACAAGAAGAGAGTTTTTGTAAGTGATATAAATGCACATGCACAGTTTAATAAAAGTGTTTATATGATGTTTAACTGTGTATTTGCCTACTAGTCCTGTGAAGATGGGATGGAAAAATGTGTGGTGTTCAAGTGCCCCCTGCAGGGGCTCGATGGTACAGTAGTCGTATTGAGATCCCGTCTGTGGAACTCAACCTTTATTGAGGTAATAAACAGCATTTTTATTGTTTTCACATGTCTCTTCATGTGAGATAAATCAAATCTCATGATTTTGCTTCATTAATAATTGTTGTTTTTTGCACACAGGAGTATGCCCCTAGTTCAACCTTGTCAGTAAAAGCCACACTTGAATTTGATACTCAGAGGGAAAACGTCATACTGACCAATCAAAACACAAATGTAAGCAATTCAAGCTGCATAACGACATTAACCTTATTGCTGTGTCGGTCCCAACTCAGTCTCTCGGATTTCCTCCCTTTTATGTTTTTTTCCAGGTGAATGTGAACGTGTCTCCTGACGATGAAGCAGCTAAGTATCAGGGAGGAGTTCCCTGGTGGATCATCCTGGTGGCAGTTCTCATAGGACTCTTGATTTTGATTCTACTGGTTTATCTGCTGTGGAAGGTGAGAACATGGATGTCACACCTACAGTTACACAATGGACATGGATATGAGAAAAGAACATGAATTTAGAGAACCCCTCGTGAAAATTAGCCAATTAGAAAAGGTAAATGAAGCCTGAAAATAAAGCTAAAGATACTTAAAAATAACATTTTCACCTTTTTTGCTAGATTTTTATGCTCTGATTGCCTTTCTCGGTTTGGTTTTATTGTGAGTATATGAGATATTGATACACTATATGGACAAAAGTGTTGGGCCCCACCTCTTATTCTTTGAATTCAAGTGTTTTCAGTCCAATCCCCACAGGATTATAAAGTCAAGCACCTAGCCATGCAGTCTGCCTTTGCAGACATTTGTGTGGAAACATGGCCTGTATTTGTATGGCGCTTTACTTAGTCCCTATGGGACCAAGACACATGGCTTTCAAAACAAGTATTTCGGTGCCTTGACATTAGTTGCCAGCCTAGCTCTGGTCAGCTGTAATAAAATCTGCCAACCGGCTCCATTAATAAAAACTTTCCCCCTTTTTTCACTTTACAGAAGGTGAAGTGTAAAAATGAAAATTCACTCTTTAATTATGGCAAAGAGCTCTGCACTGGAGAGCTTGTCAGCTCTAAATGATAGTTTATTGTTAGATTTGCATTAAAAGTTTCCATCCATATAAATCTGTTATTTGGTGACTAAAATACACTGTTGGGTAAACTCACTCAGGGTCTGGGTGGCTCATACCAAAACCTGGACATATAACTGATAATAAAACTCGCCACAACACAGTTTTAAGAAGGTGTAAATCATAACCCGAAGTTTAATATTTTCTACACGTTTGTTATTTGTCATATAACATCTGCACATCAACACTGGACTCCGGAGGAAGTATTTGCTTTAAAAATGTATGTTTGCTCCTGCTGGACACGTTTGTAACACTTCACCACCCTTGCTCCTCCTCAGTGTGGTTTCTTCAGGAGACCATCTAAAGACCAGTACAATGCTGCATATCAGAAGGCAGAGATCAACATTCAGCCGTCTGAAAAAGACAAACTCAGTGCTGAGGACTGATATATGCTCTCTGAACGTGGGTAAAGTCAGCATGGCGTGTGGTTACTGCAGTGACTAATGAACTTGCTTTTAAGCAAATTCTGCTGACTTGTTGAAGGAAAATTCAAATCAGACTCATATTGCACGTGTTATTTGTGGGGAAAAAGTCACTTTGCTCCTAAATTGAGTGAAATAGACATGCTGAAGAGAGATATTTTTCGTCTACATAAGAAAATAAATGTATATATATTTTTTTATTAATAAGCTCTTTGTGCAATATGGTTCTGTGGATTTTTCAAGAGTAATGCATTTTCTCGCCAGTAGACTTACTAGTTTCCCCTAGTGCTTCTGCAGGCGCTTTTCCTGACATCCCTGCACCTGTTCTGCTGCAAAAGTCAAGGTTGCAAGCATGCTCTGTTGCCACTGAGCATGCTTCCTCAGCATTTCTGCACAGCTCCTTTACAGACTGTGGGAATATTGCTGATACATTTTTTTTAAAGTTATTAATGCATTGTGTTTTCTTTAAAATTTCTCTTTCCTAGTGTGGATTCTTCAAACGCTCCAAAGAAAACGACAGCGTCCCTCGTTACCACGCAGTGCGGATAAGAAAGGAAACTCTTGAGCACAAAGATGGAAAAGTGAAACACGATCCTTTTGAAAAAAAGCAGTGGATGACGACTTGGATCGACAATGAAAGTTACTCATGACCTTTTTCTGCTCAGATGTTTGAACAAAGACAAAACTGATCTTAATTAATAATTTCATTAACATGTTGCTCAGATATAGTTTTTTTTATTGCTAAATGCAGATAATGCTTTTTACACTGTATAGCCTATGAACTATTTTTTCTAATCGTTGTATATATTTGAATATGTCTGCGCATTTTATATTTATACTTTTTTTTTTTTTTTAAAAAGAAATCAAATCAAGCAACCAAAGTTTTATCCACTCATGTCTGAAGCCGAATAACAATGGGCAAAGTTTACTGCTGTTTTTAAAGTTGTACTGTCTCACTGGAAGGCAAGGCAAGGCAAGGCAAGTTTATTTGTATAGCACAATTCAACAACAAGGTGATTCAAAGTGCTTTACAGAGACATTAGAAACAAGAACAAATAAAAAGCATGATTTAAAATTGAATAAAACAAGCAAATAACCTAACTAACTAATTAACAAACAAACAAACAAACAAACAAACAAACAAACAACAGTATATAAAATCAAAACAGATAAAATCAGAACAGTAGATAAAATCAGTAGTTAAATGTAAGTTTTGAAATTTAAGCTTAAAGTGTGGATTTGGTGCTTTATTCAAATGCAGCTGAGAACAGGTGAGTCTTCAACCTGGATTTAAATAAACTGAGTGTTTCAGCTGATCTGAGGCTTTCTGGGAGTTTGTTCCAGATATAAGGAGCATAAAAGCTGAATGCAGCTTCTCCGTGTCTGGTTCTGACTCTGGGAACTGATAAAAGATGACCTGAGGGATCTGGAGATCTGGAGGGTTCATACTGGGTCAGGAGGTCATTGATGTATTTTGGTCCTAAACCATTCACAGCTTTATAGGCCAGCATCAGAACTTTAAAGTCTATCCTCTGACGGACAGGCAGCCAGTGTAAGGACCTCAGAGCTGGACTGATGTGGTCCACTTTTTTGGTCTTAGTGAGGACTCGAGCAGCAGAGTTCTGAATGAGCTGTAGTTGTCTGACTGATTTTTTAGGTAGACCTGTAAAGATGCTGTTACAGAAGGTACAGCCAGTCACTGTAATATGAATGTAAATGAGGTTTTTTTTCTGTGAATGGTAAGTATGTAAATTTTCTGTTTTTTCTTCTTTGAAATGACATTTAGGTACATTGTCTTGTCACAAACAATAGATATTTGAAAATAACTGTGCGAGTCTAATGTGAGAGCAGCTCCATTTTTCCTCTCTGCTCACATTAGCTCACCTTGGTTCTCACATATGAACTCCATCTACTGTACTACGAGCCTCACTTTTTGGTCTCTGTGGGGAATTCAAAGCGAAGACGGTGAAAATCAAGTGAAACGCTTTAATTCAAAATGCCTTAAAAAAAAGTTTTTGCCAAGTAAAATAAAAATGCTTAAAGAAAATCTTTTCCTGTTGAATTTTCTTGTCATGAACATATCTGACATGAAAGCAGGACTGAAGTCAGTTATCTTTATAAAGTTATTTCACATTCAGCTGTAACAAACTCCTTTCTAATAGCGAGTTTTCAGATAGTCAGAAATCCAAACACATGAAGTATCTGATTCAATTCAATCTTATTTATACACTGCCAAATTACAACAACAATCACCTCAAGGCGCTTTATACTGTAAAGTAGACCCCACACTAATACAACGGGGAAAACCCCAACAATCATATGATGCCATGTGAGCAAGCGCTTTGGTGACAGTGGGAAGGAAAAACTCCCCTTTAACAGCAGAACCAGGCTCAGGGAGGGGCGGCCAGGGGTGGTTGGGGTGATGGAAGGAAGACGGGATAAAGACATGCTGTGGAAGAGAACCGCAGATTAATAATAAGTAGTGATTCAATGGAGGTGTATAAACACATGGTGAGTAAGAAAGGTGTCTGAAAAAGAAATACTCAATGCATTATGGGAATCCCACAGGAGCCTACACCTAATGGAGGATAACTAAGAGAGAATTCAGGGTCACCCGATCCAACCCTACCTGTATGATTTAGCAAAAAGCAAAGTTTTAAACCTGTTACTGAACAATTAACGATTAATTCATTTGCAGGTTTTGCAGGTTTTTACTACTAAACGTAGTAAAACCTGCAAAACTACCACTGCCACTGCTTTTATGTTAGAACATGCATTTATATGTACTGTGTTTGGAGATATCACAACATGAAGAACTTAGTATGTTTTAAAAAGTGTTCTATAAATAATGGTATTATAAATTATTGTTCAGCACAAGATCTGAAAACTCTTTGCTGACGATAAGAGCCCGACTGATTTAGCAGCCAGTATTAGTTATCTGCTGATCTATCCGTATGAGCATTTTTAATGGCTGATAAATATAAATTTTACCCTTTAAAGTCTGAACCATGAAGCAGTTGTTAGAAAACTCTCATTTTTGAAAATCGAGTTTCTAGCCATTAAAATTTTTTTTATTAAATATTATTTTGCATACATGAGTTTTGATTTGTATTATATTTTCTTCATTTGCATTTTTTATTTATTTATTACTTCCAGACCCATTCTGCCCGACTCTTCCAGCCCAGTCAGGCAGAATGTAAATGAGTAATTACATAAAACATAACAAACAACTATTTATGGCACTAAAACTTGGACTCTACTGGCAGAATCACTTCCTCTTAATAAAAGCTGTAAACTGAAGAGTTAAGAGGCTTCCAGCACAATTTGTCTGCATTTTTAAAAAATAACCAGCAAATGAAAACTGAAATCTTAGCTTGGCTATGATCATCATCAGAAATGTATGGCTTTGCAAAGTGTAAAAAGTCCAGTGAAATCACTAGTTACTCCAGATTTTCAATGAAATGTGTTTTGGGGCTCTTATTGTGGTGAGCCCAGCTTCACTACACAGGAGTAGAAATTGATAGAAAGCTTTTTTTTTAACTTGCTTTTTAAAAATAAATTTAATTGGTTTTTTTTGTTTTTAAAATTCAGTTTCATTTTGGTTTGATTCCACGGTGGGTTTCCTTGCTTCAGTTTAGCTGTCATTGTTTAAAAGTCTTTAGTTTTTATTAGTTTGGGTGTTTTTAATTTGCATATGTCAGAGACAAGATTTAGGAAAATCAGTACAGGTAATACCTTAAAAACAGAAATCTTTGAAAGCAGTTGACTTTCAGTCTTGAAGGCATTCAGAGTCTCGATAATCATCAAAGTCTCATCAGTTGTAATATTGTAATAACCGATGCTAAAACTAAGATTTACAGTAATTGTTTACTTTTCAGCTAGTAATAATTTCTTGAAAGTTTTTATTATAGTTATAAAAAACTTTTTTTCTTGTTTGGGATCCAGAACAAGTTTCTTCTTCAGGGAAAATAAAGTATAAAGTAAATTAAAGTTATATAGTGGTGCTACTGGATTGGCCTACAGTGGGGCAAAAAAGTATTTAGTCAGCCACCGATTGTGCAAGTTCCCCCACTTAAAATGATGACAGAGGTCAGTAATTTGCACCAGAGGTACACTTCAACTGTGAGAGACAGAATGTGAAAAAAAAAATCCATGAATCCACATGGTAGGATTTGTAAAGAATTTATTCGTAAATCAGGGTGGAAAATAAGTATTTGGTCACCTCAAACAAGGAAAATCTCTGGCTCTCACAGACCTGTAACATCTTCTGTAAGAAGCTTTTCTGTCCCCCACTCGTTACCTGTATGAATGGCACCTGTTTGAACTCATCATCTGAATAAAAGACACCTGTCCACAGCCTCAAACAGTCAGACTCCAAACTCCGCCATGGCCAAGACCAAAGAGCTTTCGAAGGACACCAGGAAAAGTATTGTAGACCTGCACCAGACTGGGAAGAGTGAATCTACAATAGGCAAGCAGCTTGGTGTGAAAAAATCAACTGTGGGAGCAATCATCAGAAAATGGAAGACATACAAGACCACTGATAATCTCCCTCGATCTGGGGCTCCACGCAAGATCTCATCCCGTGGGGTCAAAATGATCATGAGACCGGTGAGCAGATCCCAGAACCACACGGGGGGACCTGGTGAATGACCTGCAGAGAGCTGGGACCAAAGTAACAAAGGTCACCATCAGTAACACACTACAACACCAGGGAATCAAATCCCGCAGTGCCAGACGTGTTCCGCTGCTGAAGCCAGTGCATGTCCAGGCCCGTCTGAAGTTTGCCAGAGAGCACATGAATGATACAGCAGAGGATTGGGTCTTCCAACATGACAATGATCCAAAACACACCGCCCGGGCAACAAAGGAGTGGCTCCGTAAGAAGCATTTGAAAGTCCTGGAGTGGCCTAGCCAGTCTCCAGACCTCAACCCCATAGAAAATCTGTGGCGGGAGTTGAAAGTCCGTGTTGCTCGGCGACAGCCCCAAAACATCACTGCTCTCGAGAAGATCTGCATGGAGGAATGGGCCAAAATACCAGCTACTGTGTGTGCAAACCTGGTAAAGACCTATAGTAAACGTTTGACCTCTGTTATTGCCAACAAAGGTTATGTTACAAAGTCTTGAGTTGTATTTTTGTTATTGACCAAATACTTATTTTCCACCCTGATTTACGAATAAATTCTTTACAAATCCTACCATGTGGATTCATGGATTTTTTTTTTTTTTTTTTTTTTTTTTTTTTCACATTCTGTCTCTCACAGTTGAAGTGTACCTCTGGTGCAAATTACTGACCTCTGTCATCGTTTTAAGTGGGGGAACTTGCACAATCGGTGGCTGACTAAATACTTTTTTGCCCCACTGTACATGCCAGTTTAAGCTGTATTTGGCCCATGAACCAAAATGAGTTTGACACCCTGCGCTAGAGGCTAAGCCAGCCGACTTACCAACAAGTGCCAAAATCGGGAAATAGCACTTTAATGAAGTCCCAGAAACTTAATTTAGACCCTGATCCTTGTGATGGAAGCGCTTTGAGTATCACCAAATGGTTCCTGCAGGAAATGATTACTGATGCAAAAAGTTTCAGCTGCCAGTCTAACAAAATAAAAAGCAACAAATCCTGCATCCATTTCAGTCCAAGTATTATGTGGCCTGTTCAACGTGCCATGTTGACAACCTTTGAAAAACAGTTATCTTTAGTAATAAGAGATATGGCTTGTTTGCACCAGAAGGTGGCATGGTAGAAGTTCATGTTTGCCTTATTTGTCCATCAACAGTTTGTTTTTTTGTTTACTGCACAAACTTAAATCTGTAAATAGAACAAATCAATTCCATCCACACCTCTCTTATCAAAATATATATGCTTAGCTGTAATTCAGCTATTACAGGGGCACCGGATATGTGAACAAAGCACTCCCTCTGACACAGAAAATAATTTTGTATTTAATGCCCACTGTTTTGCACATGTCTCAACTCTGTATATTTTTTATATATTTTATTTATTGTTTACTCTATTTAATTTGTAAAATATGTGTACACACACACACACACGTAGAAAAATATTTAGTATACACATCCAGAAATGCATATACTATTATATATTGTACATATATTTATTAGTTTCAGATGTAGCCATTCTTGTATTTTGCTTGTTTACATTATTGTATTTTGCACAACTCTGTTGCTTGTGAAGCTCGCACACAAGAATTTCACTCACATGTGCTGTACCAATGTACCTGCACATGTGATGTGACAATAAAAGTGATTTGATTTGATTTGATAATTAAAAAACAAAACAAAAAAAAGACTTCCATTCCAAAGGTTTATTTAATCAGACTTTTTAGAACAAACATAACAATTGACATAGAAAGAGAGGATCCTTTTCACTACACTAAAGGCAAATGCACTGAAAATATCAATCTTTATGCAACCAAGAAAACTCAAAATAACAGTAATGAAGGTTGGATCTACACCATCTAAAGCCCTGATGACACCTCTGATTACAGAGTAAAAATGTAAGCACACAAGTAAAAGTATTTACTGCAGATCAGTCGAATGTTAACCGGAAGGTTTTCTCCTGCTCCTTTCGTTGGGTGTCGCAAAGTTTGGACACTTCCTCGACCTTTCTCTGCAGCAGAACAGAGTTCTGATCGATCCACTGAAGTGAATCCATGTGGGCGTTGAGGATCTTACAGATCTGCTGCAGCTGATGATGAAAAAAAGGAAATTAGACATGAATTACGTGAGTAAATCTTTGTTAATCTTATCGATTATCAAAAACCGGAGGCGTCATCTTACCGGATCACTGGTGTCAGCCGGGCCGCTGGACGTGTTCAGGTGCTCGATGATCTCCTTCAGGTCCTGCGACATCCTCTTCAGCTGTGCGTCCACGTTCTCAGCGAGCTTGTATGTTCTTTCACGCTCCTCGTCGGCGTTCTGCATGTAGATGGTTCCACTTTGCTCTTTTACCGACTCCTCGAGGGGGCAGAGCAAATCTTCCAGCTCCTTCTGTTGGGACAGGATGAAATCCAGCTCCTGGTTCAGCCTCCTCTGATCCAGCTTCACTTTCTCCATCTCCTTGTGGAGGGATGTGATCTTCTCTCCGTTCTCCACCAGCATGCGGTCCCAGGCATTCACCTGAGTTGCCTGCTGTAAGAAATGTCTCTCCTGGTCCTCCAGCTCAAGACTCCACTTGTTAATGAGCCCCTCTAGCTGGGCATAGGTCATCACTGGAGGAGCTGTGCTGGTGGTGCTGGCAGTGGTTGTGGCTGAAGCAGCTGTCGTGGTGCTTGTGATCGATGAAGTTTTGGCTCCCAGCAAGAAGCCTGTAATAGTACCTGTCGTGGAGGCTGCAGCTGTAGCGGTAGAGGGGGGGGCAGATGTGGTGGTTGCTGGAACCAGAGGTTTGATCATAAAAGTCAAACCTCCACCAGTAGCCGTGGTTGTTGCTGTGGATGTGCTTGCTGCTGAAGCTGAAACGGCATTGAAAGCGAAGCCTGGACCTGCAGCTGTGGCAGCAGCTGTTGTGACAGGCTGAGCGAAGAGAGAAGGCCCGAAAGATGGTGGGGCCTGGGTGGATGCAGGAGGAGCTGGGGTTGATGACGGTTTAATCCCAAAGGTAAACCCTCCACCCTGTCCTGTTGCGGCAGCGGCGGCAGCAGCAGCAGCGGCGGCGGTGGAGGTTGGCTGGGCAAGGCTGGAGGGAGCACTGGTGCCGAAGCTGAAGCCTCCACCTGTGGTGCTGGTGTTGGTTGTGGTGGTGGAGGCTGCCGCTGATGTCACCTGGACCTTGGTAGCTCCGAAGCTGAACCCTCCAAATGAGAGGCCACTTGGTGCTGTGGAGGCTGCTGGTGCGGCTGTTGCTACAGGCTGGGTTTGAGCCTGAGATGCAGCTCCAAAGGTGAAGCCCCCTCCTGCAGGTGCAGTAGCGGTGGTCTGCGCAGACAAAACTCCACCCAGAGTGAACCCCGACCCTGCTGCTTGAGTCGCCGTGGAGCCCAAAGTCAACCCTGAAGCTGCTGTTGTGGTTGGAGGAGCTGCATTCATTCCAAAGGTTGTGGTGGGTGCCCCAAAAGAGAAACCCCCGCCGGCTGCTGTGGACTTTGCTGGGGTGCCAAAGCTGAAACCACCGGTGGGGTTGGTAGTGCTCTGGGTCTGGATGGATGAGCCGAAAGTGAAGCCCCCTCCGGTGGCTGCAGGAGTGGACGTTGTCAGTCCAAAGCCGGTGGTAGGGGCCGGGGCCGGGGCTGTGGTTTTCTGCGTTCCGAAAGTAAAGCCCGAAGAGGGCTGCCCAAAGGTGAAAGCGCCGCTCATTTTCTCCTTAAAGATAAAAAAATAACATTATTAAAATCGACGAACGCACAAAATGGTTACTTCCTCGCTGAATCATTTAGCTTTTGGCGGGTCACAAACACACAGACCAGGGGGAACTTACCGAAGAATCGGCTTCTCTTTTACGACGGCTTTCTAGACGTTGGCGTCTAATAAAGTTGACTACACCCTTCTTAATGTCACTTTAGTCGTAACAACGATAGAAAACTGGCAACATATCCTTCTTAAAAACGTGGCCAGCTGCCTCGACACTTTTTCAAGTAGGCAGTTCAGTAGTCAACTAAAGGAAATGACGGCAGTTGGCCTGAAAAACAAGCTGTTTATTTGCCCTGTATTTTGTCTAGCGGAGTACAACCCGCCTTTCTTAGTAATATTGGCAGGTCTAACGACCAATTAGAATTATAATTTCAGACAACTCAAACTTTGATTGGTTTGGCTTGTCACCTAGCAGACATACGTCGGAGATTAGGACGCTCACGTTATCAAAGACCAAATTAACAACAAGAGGTTTTACGTTTGTACGCAGTGCGAGCTGCTTCCCACCAAAATCGAAAGTTACATAAAATGAACATTATTCTATAAAGTTAAGGTACAAATAATTCTAAGTAACAAGAAGGCGCGTTATTAGAACGGTTTTCTAGAGCAAAACGAATATTGTTCTATTTTGTTGCACACGCCTATGTTAGTTTAACTCAAAAAATTGCTTCAAAACCACAAGAAGCCAGTTCACAAACTTCACGGGAACTTCTGAAAAACTCCTCGATTGTTTTTCAACGTTAACAGTTTGGCTGTGTGACGTTTAGCTATAACGTTACACCAAATTTTGCTCAATAAAGTTTGCTTGAAGAGGTAGCTTATCTTGATGTCGCTGTGACGTCTTTGAATTTACTGGCCGCACACTCTCCTTTCCACGGTGACAATTTTCTACGTCTTTTCTACGTCTGAAGTAAAAGGCGATTTAGGAAAACAGTGCCGAAGCTCTGAGAATGGAGGCTGAAACTGCACCAAATTACGAAAAAACAAATCATTAATTACTTGTGTGTTGGCAGGCTGTTAAGGTTAGCTAACAAGCTTGTGTCAACACAGATTAGCAAACCAAGCTGCAGCCCTCGCTAGGCTCTGTTGCTGTGGATGCTAATTGCAATTAAACCTAAAAAAAGAGTACCGCTTGTTTATTTATTTATTAAGCAGCAGTCACAGCTGGAAGTGAAGCAATACAAAACGTGCCAGCATGAGGATTTTAAGGTTTCTGAGGAGCAGCGTGTCCATAGGGAAGGACATCGACTACTATTCCAAATTCTCACCATCCCCTCTATCAATGAAGCAGTTTCTGGATTTTGGTAAGAAGCTGCAAGACTAGTAGATATTTACTAACATAATGCTTTACTACATCGTTAACGATACTCTGCCCTAAAATAAGGAGAATCATCATACAACGTGTATGATTCATACACATCCAGGAAACTATATGGAAATAGAAAAAACAAACTAATGTAAAGTTAAACCGAGGATAACTGCCACACAAACGGTCCTAACACAGGCTTTTCCTTCTGTGATGTAAAGGTAGTTGATACCACAAGGATGTATTTCACAAGACGAATGATACTCTTAAAATCATCTAGCCTCCCCTTATTACACTTCCTCGTATTAAACAGGAAGGGATTTTAAAGTATCTCTTAACACATGACTAATGGGATATATGCCCTGTCTGTGTAAGTCAAGCTTGAAGACTTGAATGTAAGAGTGAATGTTAGGCCCTTGATTGATTGGTTGATTTTCTCTATTTCATACTGAAAATGGTCCAGTTTGCTGAAACTATGGAAGGTTTACAGTTATAAGAGGTTATGGAGCCTGAATGGTTTGGGGGTAGTTTTGCATCTGATATGTAATCCAGCCTTGATGCTAACTAGAAGTGGGTGACATGGAAAAACTTTTATCATGTTACATTTACAGGATTGTGCAAAAGTGTTGATTTATTTGAGTAATGCTTCTAAGGACCAGACTTTATTAGTGTTCATAGTAATCCTTGCATTTGTTTAAACTGGAAACTGGACAAGTAGGGCGCAAAAAAGAAGTGCCAGGCCTAAAAACTATCTGCAGCAGATGTCTTTGTAGGTTCTCAGTCATCCTGTTCATGGTAGTTTAAGGAGCTGGGAAAGAAAGTGACTGGACTTCTATAAGTGTCTTGAAGACGTTTCACCTCACATCGGAGAGGCTTCTTCAGTTCCAAAACCAAATGGCCGACAGTCCCAAGTATTCCAGTATCCCAGTACATTTTTTGCCTTGTATATTTGTATTTATATGTATCTTTGCACATGTTCAGTAGCTTGCTCCACCTGTTTCCCATTTTTCAAGCAAAATTATTAAAAAATGTGCCTTTTGTTTCTCTCTCAGGTTCAGAAAATGCATGTGTGAAAACATCCTTCAACTTCCTCAGACAGGAGTTACCTGTGAGGCTGGCCAACATCATGAAGGAAATTAACTTGCTGCCAGACAACTTATTGAGGACGCCATCAGTCCGATTGGTCCAGAGCTGGTATGCAGGTTCTCCTTTTTTTCCACTTAATTTTAACGAATTAACAGTATTTAACTCTTGCCAGTCTGTGAAATACAAAAAGATAATTTTTCCCCCATGTAGGTACATGCAGAGTCTTCAGGAGATTCTCGAGTTCAAAGACAAAAATGCAGACGACGAGAAAGTCACATATGAGTAGGTTTCCTCTTTTAACCACTGCAACAGCTCATCTATTCCTGCAGATTCTTTTCACGCATTGCCTTAACTTTTATGTCTTCAATTAGTTTCACAGATGCTGTGATAAATATCAGAAATCGCCACAATGATGTCATTCCCACCATGGCTCAGGGCGTTGTGGAGTACAAGGAGGCGTACGGCACAGATCCCATCGTCAGCCAGAATGTTCAGTATTTTCTGGATCGCTTCTACATGAGCAGGATTTCCATCAGGATGCTGCTCAACCAGCACAGTGAGCACATGTTGTATTTTTTGTAATGTGATTGCTGAGCTGTACTTGTTTGGAAATGAAAGCCCTTGGGTTCAGGAGCCAGACTTCTGTGCTGAGAAGATATCTGAGGTTTCAGGCTGTCTGTGTCGTTTTAAAACTCCTGCTACAGTAAACCAGGAATCAACAGACCCCACCCAGTGTCATTTTCTGGCAGTTGCACGAAAACTAAATGACTTGTGTTTTATTTACAGACAGCAAAGACCAAAACAAGCTCACTTGCGTAAAGCTACGCTATAAAAACATTGTAGATAAATAAATAAAATATGGCTTATTTTGGACATCGCTAAATATTGTGAGTCATTCAGAAGGGGCTCAGAGTAGAGTTTCCACTTTTCCACATCTAAAGGAGCCAGTTCAAGTGGTTCAGGCATCTGACCAGGATACCTAATCAATGCATGAGGTGTTTCAGGTATATCCTACCAGCAGAAGGCCCTGGAAGAGACCTAGCACACGCTGGAGAGTTTATGGCTCTCTTCTGGCTTAGGAGCACCTCAATGTCCCCCTGGATAAATTGGAGGAGGTGGATGGGTAGAGGGAGGTCTGGGCATATCTGCTTAGGGTGGACTCTGTGACCTGAACCCAGATAAACAATGAGTGGATGGAATTTCAACCAAAGTTTTTATTAGAATTTCCTGCATATGGCGACACTGGAAGAACTCGTTACGGCTCAGGTCCCCTCAGGATGGTACTGCTCATCAGTTTTGTTTTAGCTCTAATCAAAAGGTCTCACATGAAACCCTGAACTTACAGAGACAAATATCAGTAAGTATTAAGACTTCACAATGTTCATGTTGTGTGTTTTTTTTTCTGTAGCTCTGCTCTTTGGAGGGAAGGTGAATCCTGCACACCCCAAACAGATTGGCAGTATTGATCCACACTGTCGGGTCAGCGAGGTTATCAGAGGTGAGACTTTCTTATATTTATAGAAACATGCCGGAGAAAAGTGTTAATCTATGCTGTTCTTCCAGTTTGCAAGCGCCATGTAACAAAAACAAACCACTTCCTTGTAGATGCCTACGAAAATGCAAGAAACCTTTGTGATCGGTATTACATGAACTCTCCTGAGCTGGTCCTGGAGGAATTCAATGGTAATTTATGTAGTTAGAAGAAACAACACAAACAGTTTCAATGATGCCGCTCTTTGAACTGGTTAATGAATGAATTGTAACGTAATCAAATGTTTTCCAATCATCTGTTTGTCCTGATAGCCAAAGAGAAGGGGAAACCTGTCACCATGGTCTATGTTCCATCTCATCTGTATCACATGGTGTTTGAACTTTATAAGGTGCTTTTTAAAAGCCTGTCTTCATATATGTCAGCATTTTATATTTCAAAATATCTCTTTTCCAATGTTAAACATTTGGATAAACACTTGTCACAGAACGCCATGAGGGCCACCATGGAGTTATACGGAGATGCCATGGAGTACCCTTCTATCCATACACAGGTTGCTCTGGGAACTGAAGATCTCACAGTCAAGGTAAATGTGCAGATAAACTCCTGTACAGTAAAGGTTAAAGCAGCAAACTTGGCATTGAAAACTCCTTCAGGTTTTTGTGTACGTTTCGGAGGAGCTTGTGTTTATTCATGCTGTTTGCTTTGTGAGGTGAGCGACCGTGGAGGTGGTGTGCCACTGCGTAAAATCGACAGGCTGTTCACCTACACGTACTCGACTGCTCCGAGACCCAGCATCGACGGATCTCGTGCTGCTCCTCTGGTGAATACTCCTAATTTATCATCACTAGTGACTGAATCAGTGTCAAAGAGAAATCAATCAGTGAGTGTTTGAAAATGGAAACAGCTGTACCAGCGTCTCCACAGCTGGGGTAGGTATCCAGCTATCCCGTATACGCCCTGAAGTTCTAGAGTTCCTTTTCGACACACATACTTGGCTTTTGCAGGGCTTTCACACGTCCCACCTATCAAAACAAAAAGCACTGCTGCAATTTTACCCTATGTTCCAGAGAAAATCCACAGCCAGTCACTTTGTTCCAGTGAATGCTGTCTTTGTCATGGAGCTGCTCTGTTGTTTCAGACTTTATCTGGATGAACTCTGCTTCATTTCTCTTTAGGCTGGTTATGGGTATGGCCTGCCCATCTCACGACTGTACGCTCGCTACTTTCAAGGAGACCTCAAGTTGTATTCTATGGAGGGTTACGGAATCGATGCTGTGATCTACATACGGGTAACCCAGTTTCACAGAAGCAGCATTAGTGCCTCTTTTAGAGAGAAGAGCACATTCCTAAAGTATCTTTTTTTTTTTTTTTTCTTTCCCCTTCAATCACGTTTTAGGCACTATCCACAGAGTCCATCGAGAGGCTCCCGGTGTACAACAAGTCAGCCTGGAAACACTACAACACCATCCACGAGGCAGACGACTGGTGCGTCCCGAGCAAAGAGCCAAAGGACATGACGACATTTCGTAGCTTGTAGATCAAATGTAAATGAAAGTGCGCAAGAGACGTAACCGAATGTGTGAGCGTGTGGCAGTAATTACATCAAACCCTTCAGTTATTTACAAACAAAGCTTAAAGAATAATAGAACAAAGTTTTAGTGCCATATAATCCACATGGAACAATGGCTTTGTTATGATCAGTACTTTAAAGTGCAGCAGCTCTTGGTTTTCCCCATTCATCTTAAATGTTAACTGTTATCTACCAGGACCAGGTTTCAACAAATGCAAGCTGTATGTTTTTTATGTTTTATATTTATATTCGACATGAAAAACTTGCAGGTGCAGAGAAATCAACAATTTAAACATACATTCATGTTTTCTCTTTAAATGATGAACAAGATGGTACTGCACAGCTGTCAGCGCTCTCTGGTGGACAAAGCTTGCAAAGGTGTCATGTTTGTCTGATGAGCTAAAGATCACCTGATGCGTTTATCAGGACACGTATAATTTTTGTGATGCTTTAAGAATAAGACTTAAAAGCCATGTTGTATTGTTTGTATTAGCAGAGGTCTCAGCAAAACAAGCGGTCTGCAGGGTTCAATGCCATCGGGGTCGGAGGACAATGTATTAAAGCTCTTATGTGAGGTTGTCCTTACAGGTATCAGCAAAAGTTTAGTTTGCTTTGCTGCTTTGAAGTTTTTCCTTTGTCTGGTTTAATTACGGTGAACTTTAGTTTCTCCTGTTACAGTTTATCTGTGCGTAGAGTTTCTCTCCCCTGTTTTTGTGGAGTCTGTTACTTTGAAAGAAAAGCACAGCTGATGTGAAATTAAAAGCTTTGCTTTTTGTTAAGCTGCTGTCTTCTAAGCACTTCTCGTGTTTCTTTTGTTTATTTATTAGGGCATTTCTAACAGGGTATTGGTTAAAGTAACGTGATGGAAAAAAGGTTTGATTTGCTGTCTGTAAATTGTTGTATTGCACTTGTTTTACATGCTAGCTTGAGAATGTTGGGGGTATTTATTGGGAGGGTTGCAGCTGGTGTGGTTTATTGGGTCAGTGTTTGTGGTTTTCTGTTATGCTTTAAAAGAAGATACAACCCTGAACTCTTTTCCACATGATTCTTCTGTGTCCTATAAGGAAACTTAATACGGTATTTTAGTGCTGTGGTTGTATTATTTGGGCTCATTCAGCTAAACTGACAGAAGTCCTTGTTTTCCATGTTACACTATCTGCAGTTGTCTGAGTGGATCATGTTCAGTATAGTAGGTTATTTTCCAGATAATTACTTTTGTTAAAATAGCTTTGTGCATGCAGAGTCGAGGTGAGACAAACTTATTTATTTGTGATCACTGATTTGTCAAGTATGTAATTAAAACTGTAACACCAGCAGTTTGACTGTTGAAGGCATCAGATATGAAATCATTGCCGTGGGGCAAAAGTTTCAATAAACTGTTACAAACACTGACTACTGCCTGTTTTTAGTTTTAGACCACACGTCTGCTGGATCGAGGCTTATGTCACATGTTTAACTCATCCGGCAAATTGACTGATGTGCTGCCACGATGAGGCGTTTGTTATTGCTCTGACAGTATTGGTCAGAATGTAACTGGACTTGCACACAGTGATCTCATAACAAGTTTTCACACAAACTGAGTCCAAGAGAAAAATGGCTTTACTTTCTCAAGACTCACTCCTCCTCTATTTTTAGTCGAATGAAATTAGTGCTGGATACGACTTTTGCAAGCTGCCTCAGCTACAGCAAACCAACGATGACAATAACATCACTTTCTTTACACTCACCTGTGAATTGTGTGCCAGATGAGCAACATCACTGACATCTGGTTAAAGCAGACTTTAATAGTCTGCAGCTGTATATAAAAGCTGTAGCAACATCTTAAGCAATCAGTCGAATATTCACCTTGTTACTTGGGTGGGTTTTGACTCAGGTCTGTGAAGCTAACCCTGAGACTGTTGTGCATACAAGCTTTGCTTTTTGAAAGAGCAGCAACATAAAAGCACACAGGCCACATAAAGTGAAAATTAGTTTATTGACGTTGCATACACCAAGAAACATTTCTCTGATTTTGCGGTTGCAGTCCAATGTCTCAATCGATACGCAACGTGGAGTCATGCTCGAGAGGAAAGGAAGCACTTCGGTTTCGCGGTGAACTCTTTACTGTTTAGACCTCAAATCCCGCATCGCACAAGTCATTGTCACAAGCTGTTTAATGGACCAGTGAGGTGCACGTGTAGCAGACCTGCACGCTGTTTGTATTTACATGGAGCATCACTAACGACACAGACTTGGGGACAGCAGAGCAGCATTCACCTTGTCCCAGCTTGATTTCTTTTTGCTTTTCCATTCAGCAAAAATGATGGCCTAGCTATTCTACTTAGTAGAAAATTTTTGATAATATAAAATGAACAATGATATTTAAGTAAAAATTAAAAAAAAAAAAAGATATGCAGTTAATAGGCACATGTATAAAACTCATTTATACATTTAAAACCTTGTAGCCCCTTGAAGCTTAAAAGACAAATATAGTGCTTTTATCCAGCTGTACATTAACCGTTCAACACTGAAACGGGCATATCATTTTAGAAAAAATATAAAATGCTTTAACAAAAAAAGAAAAAAAATCAGTATACATTTGACTTCGATAGGTAAATGTGTGCATGATCTGCAGGAACTACATTATGTCTCAATACAGACTTTAATAATTATCACTTCTGACTTTTTAGTGGTAAAAAGGCTAGGATCTCTTTTTTGGAAAACGTTTTGACGTTTGCCATCTTTGAGTTAAAATTTGATTTTGATGATGCATTTTGGAGAAAACAAACAGTATAAACATAAATCACAGCACAGGGCTGCTCCTGGCACGGATATGTTCTGTGGCTGCCGGCATGGACAATGTCACGTTATTTTAAAAACAAACAAACAAACAAAACAAAACATTTCTCTCCGGATTGTGATGTTGATAAACTTTATGCAATGCATAATCGCCGAAGTGACGCCTCAGTAGACGCCTCAGCAGCCGCCTCAGCAGACGGAGTCACTGGACAGGGGCAGTTTTGCACTGCGTCGAACCTCCTTCTCTCGTTTCTCCCGCTGCTTTTCCAGCTTCTCTTGGGCCTTCCGCATGTCCTTCAGCTTTTTCTTGATGGTTGAGCGATCACTCTGACTCGTCACTCCAAGTGCCTGACAGAAAAAAAATTAAAAATAAATCAATAAATCAAGCACAGACTTGGGGTAAATATAATTCCACCACATTTTCCATACCATTACTGAAACATTTCAAAATTAGGACATTTCAAACCATTTATTTCATCACAATTTAATTACGTTAACTGTCAGAAAATATCACAAAAAAAACCCTGGGATCTTCAAACTGACATATTTAGTAGAGAGACAGCGCTAACTGTGGATGTATGGAGAAATTGATGCCGTCCGTGTGTTGTCACTGCAAACCTCTCCTGTGCTACTAGGGACTACTTTTTCACAGCAGTTTTTGAATTTATCACTGAGTAAATAACAATCATTACCTCAATGTAAGGACTATGTGCCAGCAAATGTTTAAAGGAAGGTTTGCTGAAACCACCAGGATGCATGTGAGGGAATGTAAAGTGGGAAAGCTTGAGGAACAAAAACCTGACCACATCAAAGAGTGAGGACCCAGGAGGGAAACAAGTCCTGGAGTTTTATTTGTTTCTATGAGCTGCCATTGAATATAAAACACCAGGTGACGACCACAAGGCATTTATGCCACACACCCACCCCCATAAATGCTGTCCACGATGTTGGCCTCTTACACAGGTTATATCGTAGGCTCCACAAAGATTCACTGCAGAAGTCTGAATCAGCTCTAACGCTGCCCTTTTACAAAGAAACAACTTTTTTAAATATACTTTTAACATATTTTAGTTTCAAACTTGTGTTATATGAAATGCAAATGTAGCAGTGAAATCAGACAAATATTTAGTCTTATAAACACCACAGTCTGACTAATACGCTTCGTGACATGACTTTAACCCCACACCCGTTAGAAATGTGAAACCTAAATCTGGCCACAAGGTGGCAGTCACAGGCTGACCTGACTGAAGATTTTTTTCTATAACAAACTTTGATCAATCTACAACACTGACTCATTTGTAAGTGCTGTATTTGAATTTTGTGTTTTACCTTTAATTTGTCGCTGTCCAAGTGTAAGAGCTGCTGGCCGTCCACTCCCTTAGCGGTGAATTCGGGTGTGTACTGGTCCATATTCATGCCCATCAACCAGTGACAGACCTGTTGATTGGTCCAATCAGACACTGGCCGGTTCTGCCACTGATACTCTTTTCCTGTGGCTGCTGGTTCATCATCCAAAGTCTGCAGAGGAAACATATTAACAAATATTAAAATCCTCATACTGTTGCTTCTGTTAGAGCAGCAAAGAATTTATACCACCCTTATACCACCTTTTTTTTGGGCCACATGTTTTTTTTTTTTTTTTTTTTTAAAGATTATGACTCGAAATGCTGGGAAAATACATTATACAGAATAAAGATGTATAGTTCATGTTCATCGACTAAATAATGCCATGGGCTTGTGTTGCCTTGTGTAATGCAAAGTATAGTGATGGGTGTTGAGCAACAGATCTAAAAATGTCAGCAAGCTAAAATTGCAACTTTGTGTAGGTGAGAAAATTTTGCCAGGAATTATGAGCTGGTCGAGACACCCGAAGAAAGCCAACAAAAGGACATATCCTACGAGTTGATTTGCATTTCCTAATCTAGCTCAGAGAGAAAAACAAAAGCGTGCAAAGACAGCAAAGTACCAACAACACTCTGATGCATGTCAATGTCTTTATGTTTTCCTGAGACACCTGAAAAGAATTGACGACATCAGAAAAAACAGACAGTGAAACATCACTCAACAGGCAGCGGAGCAGTCAACAAGGTTCTGTGCGCTGCCAAAGCTTGTAAAAAAACAAAAAACAACAAACGAAGCACTGGTTGCACAAGTTCAAACTATTAACATCAGCTAACAGAAAAAGCTAAGCCACAAGACTCACTGTAACACAAAACAAAAAGATTTAACAGGCACACATGCAGCTCTCTTATATTCCCTCTCCATTCATGACTTAATCTGTACTATGAAAGGAGGGCGAAGCTCAAAGAGCATGCTTGAGAATGTCCCCTTTCAGCAGCATCAAGGCGTCCCACACGGCTTTTGTGACTGTGCAACAAGGAGAGCACTCACCTCGCTGGAAGAGAAGATTAAAGTGTGTGAGCGCCCAGACAGATTGGGTTCAGCAACTAACCCAGAGATGTCTGAACTGGGACTGGCAGGGTTAGAATCATCTATGACTGAAAAACTCTGGAACAAGTGGAAACAAGGAACTTGTTTACTAGAGTAACACAGCACCACTCAGCAGTTCTTTACGAGAGGCAAACAAACAGCATTAAGTATGAGGGTTAAAAGCTAGGTTGTCTTGCTTAAGACTGAAATTAAGATTTAATCTTATTACTATGGCAGCAGTCCATGTCATTGATTATAGGCATTGATTGACTGTGATCTTCAACATGTGGAAGGATTAACTATGTAAGAAGTACTGAAGCTGCTAGACTAACACCAATCCACCACCAAAACTACATCGACAACTTCTGAACTACCACAGCTGACACTAGAACACAAACACACAATTATTCAGGTATGGGGTAATGTTTTAATTAATTTGATGCTTGGATCATTCTTAGATATAATGCAGACTCAACTCTGGGTTAAATTTAGAGAGAGGGAATTTTTATCCAGGCCTCCAGGTTGTTGCACCAACTAAGAGCAAGTTCATATGCAGTTAAATTTTAAGACTGTTAGTTACAAGGTAGCAGTGAGTGCTGGATTTTCACACAAATCTCTGAGTAGATTTCTGATTAGCCAGCGCAACAGTCCCTGGAAACTAGTTTTGGCGTCTCTGTTTCATTTAATAAAAGCCAGAAGGCTCTCTCAGCTATAACGAAGGAAAATTAGACAAAAGTTTCCTGAAACAGTACCACATACCCACTACAAAAAACAAAATAAAACTGTGCACTATACATGGGATGCAGCTGAGGTGAGAATTTAGGCATCCAGAGCTATGATTGTTAGTATTTCTCTACTGTGTCATCTAAAACCAAAGGTGAAACAAAAATGTGCATACTGTACCAAATCTAACGAGCGACTGAATAAAGAGGACCAGGAGAGATTTGTCTGTTTAAAGGGAAAAAATGCCATAAAGCACACAGCAATAGAACCAAAAGCAATTTTTTTCCCAGTAATCTCCTTTTGGTGCGATCATGATCTCATTAAAGAGCATTCTGGGAATAATCCAACCACACAGCCTTAAATGAAAATCAGACTTTTCACTGGGGGCAGCTGATGTGTCACTACTTCCAAAGTTACTGAAAAGGGAACCAAATCCCTCACTGATGTGTCTCTCTAATGGCAAACTCGTGGATCTACTTATTAGAGCCTTTGGAAAGCACAGTGTATCTGAAGAACAAGCCCACAACAGGAAGTCAGCCTAACACTGTTTTATATAATAATGATAAGACTACAGTCAAGCCATCAGTACTGAGAGCTGGTCACTCTCTTTAAAGTTCAAGTGAAATTCCATAAAACAGTGTTAATCTATTAAGGCTGTGCTCGATACAAATATTTTCTCTATATTCCACATTTACTTCTTTACATACATTTTCAGGAACTTCATACCTTATTCTTGCGATCTTGACTTTGCTCGCTGCCAGTTTCATTGGCAGCATATGCCAGGCTGTTGCTGGAGGAAGAGGGCTCTCTGTCTCGGTCCCTGTCTTTGTCTCCAAACCAGGAGAAAGGCATACAGGTGGGGATGGAGGTCATTGATTCTGCAGGGGACAGGTTCCCTCCAGATTCCTCTAGTAACTCTGCTGAGCCCCTGGTCATAAAAGAAAAGTTTAAATGTAATTAGAGAGACACAAACTTATACGTGTTTATGCTGAAAATGCGCCACATTCTATAAAATTAATAATTGTTAATAAACACCAGCTATTTGAGTAATGAGCAAGCAAACCTTTGGAAGATTTGGAATCAACAATGAAGAAAACCAAACAGGATTTCTATAAATACTGCAAAATTAAAATCTTGTTCACCTTCCAATGTGGCAAAAGCAACGTCCCCATAAACAAATCAGACTTTTTCAAATATATTCATTTTTTTTATAAACTAGATTCAACTGTGAGTAGCCATAAAATACCTGCTGTCCAAAGATGCCCTCATTGCATCTTTCTCATGTTTTCTTCCTTTTCCACCCGACTTCCTGAGACCCCTGTTTCGATCATTGGAAACATTCATTTAGTTAGTTTAAAAAGCCAAAAGCTTACACATACAATAGTGCTTGATTTGGATATTTACCCAAAGTCTGGAAATCTTCTTTTAGGCTTTCCTCCACTTGAAGGCTCATTAAACTCCTCTGTAATGAAGCAATAAATTTCAGTCTTGGGAGCAATGCAAGAAAAAGCCTTGCTATTCCACACATCTCAAAACAGACCTTGCATACCTTTGGAATCTTTGATCTTGCCTTTGGACTCCCTCTTCTTCGCATTTCGTGTGATACCAGAAGGAGACTGTGGTGATGAGCTGTGTTTTTGGGGTGACAAAGAGGAACTTTCAATGCTTTCAACACTCTCTCCCTGTGATGGGGACAGAGATGGGCTATTGGAATGCTCTCCTTTACTCCTGGAACCATCTCTAGTCTCGCCTGGATCATCTTTCTGTCCATTCCCAGGATAGAAGACCGGCACTGGGAGGGACAGACTCTCCTGGATGGACCTCCTCCTGCAGGGAGATTGTAGCTCCTCCTGCTCGTCCTCGCCGTCACTTTCCTGTTGGGACCAAAACCATAATTTACAAGGACAATGCAAGGAAGAGGGGATAAAAGCTATTTATATAATAGCTTTATATAAGCTCTGCCTCCAAGTAATGTTTGGCTGTTGTCTGTCTCAGTATAATGGCGCACTATTATATTGTTTATTAAAAAAAGAGAAAAAGAACAACATTCCCTAGCCTGTCAGTATGTTTAAACATCTTCTGGACAGAAGTGGTCTCACATGGCTTACAGTTCAATCACATGCCGATATTATGCTCTTTGACAGGATCACAAGCTTTTTCTTTCAGACCTGTGAGTATGACGAAGCCACAGCAAGACTCTCCTTCAGTTTGCTCCGAGACGGAGGCTGACGCCTGGACTTCTGAGCCAACAGGGCCTTTTCTCTGTGTGCACTGGTGTTCAGGCGCTCCGTTTCAGGAAGCAGCTCACTCCAGTCTTTTTCTATAGCAGAGAAAAAAACGAATGCACACCTTTTCAGCAATTTACAAGAGTTCAGAGTTTATTTGTACTTATGAATGATTTACAGATCTCAAAATAAAAGTGTGACATGTACACTTCAGTTTTGGTACCTAGATTTGAGTCAACAGACTGTGTGTGTGTGACCGAGTGCTGGCTGCTCAGTCTATCCTCTGCAGCAGATTCCTGAACAATCTGACTCTCCAAAGCTGACTGAGCTCCTCTGGACTCCAGGACAGCTATCTGTGGACAAAGCATCACACTCTGGTTCATTTCAGTATCTTACAAGTCTGGTTATATATAAGCATTTATTTTTTGAGCTGCAGTCTTACTCTGTTCTGAAAGCTCTCCAGCTGCTCCTTGTACCACTTGTCTTTTTCATCTAGACTTTTTTTCAGTTCCTCCTCTCTCTTCACAAAGTCAATCTCTCTGGGGAGGAAACAAGGAAATGTGGCTCCCATCAGGATTTAAGCTTATAAACATGTTCAGTTTTATGTGATTATCACTAAACCATGCAATTCCACAGAGATATTTTCTGCGGAGGATCACAAAATAAGAGGCTAAGTTTAGACCCAACTGTTTTTTCTGTTGTTTTTTAATGCATAGACACAAATACATATACTCTTAATTTACACATATACTCTTTTCCAAGATCTTCCCACCATCCCTGAGTTACATGGTTGATCTCAAGCGACGTCAGTGATGTAAATCCATGCAAATAATAAATAAGCACTCTCCCACACAACACAGAGACATTATTTGCTGTCACACACTCTCAGACGACTCTCTTAGACCAAAACAGTTTTCCAAAAAATATTTTAAGATGCACCGCAAACGACTGCCTTCTGGGTGTTTTGATAATGCACTCTGTATAAAACGAAGATAGTGAAATACCTCCGTTATAACGTAACAGTATGGCTGTTAATAAATGTCCATTTGGTTGTAAAGTACTGTGTTGTTACTGGAAATCCCCCTGGCTCCCTCTAGTACTTGCTTCCAGTTACAGTGTTAAGCTCTGTTCATATTTGGTGCTAACAGGCATTGTGGGTGATCAAATCACAATTGGGGAGCTCAATGTATGCAATTTCAAATGTTCAGTTCACAACTGGTATTATCTGTATATCCTGTAATAACAATTCTATAGTTTGAAACAACAGAAAGGCATCCTTCTCACATTTGCTCATGAACTGCTTCAATCAGATTTGACCAACTTAAACCAACTTTTATAAACATCTGAATTCAACAGCGATGGTTTTTTTAAACAGTGTTTTGTAATTTATGACAAACTTACTTTTGCTGGTAATCCTTAAGCAGTTTCTTGGCTTTGTTGTACTTCTTGTCCAGGGTCTCATACTGGGTCTGAGTCTCAGCTAATTGTTCATTCACAGTCTTACACAGAGCCTGGGCTTCCAGCCAGTAATTCTCCAGCTTAAGGATCTTGTCATTATTCTCCTCAATCTTAAGCTCCAGTTCAGACTCCCTGGCTTCCCACACCGATTTATCCTCCTCTGCTGCCATTAGCTGTGCAGAGAGATGGTGAATGTTAGGCTACGTTCACACTGCAGGTCTTGATGCTCAATTCCGATTTTTTGATCAAATCCGATTTTTTTGTCTGCTCGTTCACACTACAAATAAAATGCGACAGCAAACGCGGCCCACATGCGCAAAAGAAGACGTCACACACAACGCACTCTGTTTAGACCCAGAGCAAACAATATTGTTTGACTGATGGCCGTTAATATAAAGACTTCGGACTTTACGTTTCCCAATTTTTGCTTTAAGTTATTTACATAATAATGTAGATAACCTAATAATTATCCTTATTGCTGTTTTAGAGGAGCGGTGCTTCAAAGGATAGTTGCAGATTTCTGTCAGAATCTGCAGATTATACAGTACAAATAAAATGTTCACGTTTCTCCAACGTTGTCTTCCCAACAGTTTCACTGACATCTACACGGGATGGCCAGGAAGCGTTCGTGATGTCTTCTCCGGCGCTGATAATTGGCGTCTGTCTTGTGTCAGTGATGTAAAAGACGGATTTAATGCGACTTGACCATTCACACAGCAGTCGCTTTCTAAAACATCGGATATGTATCGGATTCAGGACCACATACGAAAGTGACCCAGATCGGATTTGAAAATATCGGATTTGTGCCGTTCACACTGTCATAGCATGATCGGATATGGGTCGCATAGGGTCAAAAAAAAAAAAAAAAAAAAAAAAATCGGATTTGATGCGCTTTCGCCTGCAGTGTGAACGTAGCCTTAGTTGGGGTTGGTAAAATAACTTAATAGATGAGCAGTGTTATTTTATTTGTTAAATACTGACTAAAAAGACACACGTCACAAATTCTGAATGTGTTTTTTTTTCTCCACAAGTCAAACTTTGGGGTATGTAAGGTTTACTAACTCAGACTTCTGAGATGATAACTTAAAAATCTGGCCAAAAATAAATACATAAATAAATAAATAAATATTATTGCAGACATGGGTGAGCAATAAAAGAAACTCAACTTTTTCTATTTTGGTTTCTTTTCTTTTTTTTTAAATAAAAATAGCATGGTACATATTATTTAAACTTAAGTTTTTATTTCTACTGTATTATGTTATATGTTACATCAAGAGCTTCACCATACCTTTTCTTTTAACTGGTTTATTTCAGCTGTGGCAATGTTGTGTTTGAGCTGGAGCTGGGGGAAAAAGAAAATTGAATATTTTGTTACCTACATTATGTTCATTAAACACTTGAGTATTAACTTTAAATAACCAAATGTCGATAGTAATGCCTCTTTAAACTTGAAGGCCATCTGAGAGCTGTTCATGTTGGTCGGCATAAACAGGGACTCCGAATCAGGGAGTTCAAACACCTCTACATTTCGCCCAGGAGAGAAATTGGATCCCAGAATCCTTTCATCCATTCCATCGTCGTCTTCATACCGGTCCTCCTAAAATGTGATATCACACATGACATTTGATATTGCCAATAGCAACACACCCTCTGTGCACAGGACAAAGGTTAGCATGTGTCAACATTGATCCCAATGTCTGGAAGAAACACTGTAATTATTTTATCATATTCAAACACCTGTAGGTTGACTACACCTATCTGCAGTAACAAATGTAAATACTATGATGACAATTTTAGTTCATACCTTGGCTTTTCTTTCAAAGAAATTAATTTAAACAAAAGAAAAAGAATATCTCAAGGAAAGAAAATGTCACTTGCATTTATTTATTTTTGAGCCAAGCCTAATGACGTGATCATTAACTGATCACAAACAAAGAGGTGAATTCACCATTCAAGCATGCTTAAACTGCCATTAACAGCTCCACATGGGAAATCACTGGAAGCGGATGTGACATTCTGGACAGCTGTACTGCTCAGTTTTAGAACTGTTACAGCGTGAGCAACTGCTATGAATTAAATGAATAATTAAATGAATACTGGAATTTTGTGCTCCTTTTTCTCAGAATCAACCCTTAAAACATGGAGCTTTAAAAAAAAAAGGGGAAAAAAAGGGGGTGGGGTTGCTATGCTTGATAAGAGTACAGTGTTTAAAATTAAGTGAATGAATTTAATCCATCTTAGAATGAGTCAAAAAAAAAAAAATTAAGAACAATGTGGATCACTTTAAAAAAGTGCCTGAAAACCTCCTGTTTGCACTGCATATCCTCTCGCTCTCTCTGCTGCAAAAGCTCAGGCCTGTGGCAGCTTGAACTTCAGAAAGCAAACATTTCACAACTCCAGCAGACAGACGGTAGTTAAATGAACACTTTCCAACACAGCCGAATGGTGACACATGGTTTACTCACAGCCAGCTGCTCATTTGCTGGTTGAGCTGAGTGGGATAGGTCAGGGCGTGGCAAAAGGAGATAGTGCTATTATCGTGGCATGTGAGCTTTATAATAATTACCAGTTTTCAAGCAGCAGACGCTTAATTTTTCTTTGGACGGTCTGATGTACAACATGGTTTTACAATTTCTGTTCACAGTACTTTAATGATGTCATGTCATCACTATGGGAATTTTCACATCTCTATCTTTCATCCCACGTGACAACAATATAGCATAAGGATGACCAATGATTAATCCCTTAAAGATATGAGAGGGGTGAAGGAGCAGCTGACTCACCTCTTCTGTTGAATGTTCATACGGGTCATCCAGGTCTTCCTGCTGCTGCTGCTGGTTCTTCTCCTGTTCTAGTGTCTCACTTATGAGGCGGGCTACCTCGCTTTGTGTTCCTGGCTTCTCCCGACCAATCAGAAACCTGTTAATGTTAACCTTGTTAGTAAACTATTTATCATAATACTTTACATGCTGCTTTGAAATACCACACTGCAGAGCATCTGTTATGCCTACTAGGGGGAAATGCAAATTTTGGGTTGCATTTCAGGCCTCCCCGTGTCACGCAGGGGTGTTTGATTTTCCTATGATAAATCAGTAATATAATGCATACTTTGTGCAACCTTTCCTCAAAAGAGAAAACAAACACACCTCACCTCTGACCTCTTATGGGAAAAAACACAGACTCAACTACTAGCTTTATTTTAATATTTTAAGATAACAGCGATACATTCTTGTTACCAGTAAGGTATTTTAACTAAAGTTGTTTTTAATTAAAGTTTTGGAGTTTGAACTGACCTGACTGTGCCTTTGGTGTTCTTTAGCACTGTGGCAGCAAACAGTTGAGTGACTCCCACCAGACTGATACCATCCACCTCCACTATCTGGTCATTGACCTGAATGCTAAAGACAGAAAATGAGGTGATCACAAAATGGAGTATTTCAAAGTACTTCAAATGGGGAGTTATATTACACACCCCTTCTTTAGATGACAATAAAACACATCTAAATATCACAACAAACAGAAACCGAACGATTACTAAAGTGGAGAATTTCTTGAGTATATCCATTAGCTTCGTTGCAAAGTTATAAATAAACATGTTTTTTCAGGTGTGTCAGTAGCTGTGTGACATTACACTGTGGTGTAGTACACGGTGCATTTTATGCATTTTTTTTTTTTCTTCGAAGTCTAATCAGAAGAAGGTTGGAGCAGTGTGACTCACCGTCCATCTTTCTCAGCTGCTCCACTCTCAGTTATGGTTTTCACAAAAATCCCAAGCTTTTCCAGACCCTGGTCAGCTCCCACTCCCATTCCTATTATGCTGATACCAAGCCCATTGTCTCCTGGATAAAGAGAAAATAAGCACATTTTAAAGAATGGGTAGAAAGAACTGCATAACAGCAAACTTGAATTCCCACCTTTTAACTCTAGATAGCCTCCACATGTGAAAACATAAACGACTGGGTGAGCTCATCTGTAGCCTGTGCTATCGTCAACCTGTGAAACTGCTGGTGTTGAATACAATCTCTAGGAGTGTCGTTGACTTTTGGGGGGGTTTGGCAGCTTCATGCCATGTGTATACTTGGAAGATGAAGATGTAAAGCTTTGGCACGTAGAGTTAAATTTAATAATATTTTAATACATTAATGATTGGCAAGCTATCACCTCTCTTTATATTTTCAATGTCAGCACATCCTTGCAAAATTGTTTTTAGGTCTATGCACACCATACGCCATCATTTGATTAAAGAAACTGCTGACTGTCATAAATACTATTAATGCAAATCTATTCCAAAGTTACAATGGTCAACTGTTAAGATCTGTGAACATACGGTTGGCTTTGGAGAACAAACTTATCTTATTCTTTAATATGTGTTATTTATTCATTTAGTTATGGAAAACCCACCTTTCTCAATCTCCACGGGAAACACGTCCATCTTCTCCACCCTCTTCTCCAGCTCATACTCTGCAGATGCTGCAACTGGGTCAACATCATCGTTACGCCGATCGTATTCCTCATTAGAGAAGGTACTGAAAACCTGTGGCAAGAAAAATAGTCCATGGCATCAACAGAGTCGTTCTACGTCCTGACCTGGCAGATAAGCATCACACAAATTTATGAGTTAAATCCACAGGATCCTCACAGGCACAGGCTTTTTTTTGTTTCTTTTTAATAAATCTCGGCAAGCTTAACAAGGACACATTCTTGATATGGTTTGGGGAAGAAGGAATTTCACTCATGCACTGATCTTTGCTAGAGAAAATAAGTCATCAGTTCACTCACTACTTAACTGTAACAACGTGCTGGGCGACAGCTGAACCCATTGACTTGGACCAGTTTCACTAACATTTGCTCTTTCAAGTTCTGTTA
Source organism: Maylandia zebra (assembly GCF_041146795.1). Lineage (NCBI taxonomy): Eukaryota > Metazoa > Chordata > Actinopteri > Cichliformes > Cichlidae > Maylandia > Maylandia zebra. The sequence continues at coordinate 20,652,662 of NC_135182.1, read as the reverse complement.
CACTTTCACCATTTTTGTCACCATTGGGTTTAACTTAGGATATATAGTAGCTTACATTTATAGTATTGATCTTCATGTCTTGAATCAAAGTAAAATGTCAGTGACACTAAAGCTCAAGAGACATTTTAAAACATGCTCTATGTAAGAAGTTGTGAACTTTGCAAGCAGGCTTCACAAAGTACTGGATGTGTCCCAAAGGCAGCATGTGTGTGCAATTATAAAGCACACACAAGCCGTATGTCAGAACAAGAGCAGCATGGAAAGCGGGGCGCAGCTGGGGGAACCAAGCAGTGGATGTAGCAATGATCAATATTCAAAGACGACAAGTGCGGCCATCAGCACAGGAAAAAGAGACACAGGAGAAAACCCCCCAAAAACATTAGCCTTGGTTAGCAGGCATTATCCAGGGCTCGGAAACAGCCCCATGGTTTAAAACACACAGCAAGACAACAAGTTCCATTTATCCATTTAGCAGAAATTATATTCATAATCCACTTTGAAAAACAACAAGGGTCAAGCCAAAGTGAGCAGCATAATACTGGGAAAAATGGACATTGATCGCCATCTGTGGTCACTCAGTTATTAAAATATGTAACCCAAAAATACTTTGATTAAAACAAGAGAATTTTTTTCCAGCAAAATGCCATAAAGTGAAGACAGCAAATTACATTTGGTATTACAGATATAACATTACTGTTTTTAAAAGAAGAAAAGAAAAAGAAGTAGATTACAGTTTAGCAGACTCCATCAGAAGCTAATGCCTGATTATGCATTGGTAACCCCCCTGCTTGGCATTCATTGTTAATCTTAATCTGGGTGGAGTTATAATGATGCCAGTGTCAGTGTTTAATAGTACATCCACGCAGGTATGTAAAGGTTTTAGAGAAAACCGCTCTAAGCCAGAAGGCATCTTTTTCAGGAAAGGCCTCGGATATTTCAGCAAGACAATACTAAACTACATACTGCAGCTATTACAACAGCTTTACAGTAGACAAGTACGTATGCTGAGCTGTACTGCCTGCACTGCTGTTCCCAGATATTTATAGACTGTTGCAAAAAGAAAAGAAAGAATTGGTGTTGTAGATTAAAAGCAATATTATTAATTTCTCAAAATATAAATGTAGGGTTCTAAAAAATGTAGGTTTTTTTGTTTCATTAACAGAGCATTCTCATGAAACAATTTTTTTTTTTTTTTTTTAAACAGAAAATTTCACATGAATCTTGTAACTATTAAGCAGATGTATTGTGCTCTAGTGTACATTCCTGGGAAACACTAAAACAAGAATCCTAGAACAAAAGATGACACAAACAAAAAACAGAAACTACAAAGTCTATAGGATTAGACTGATTGAGACATTTACCTTCAGATTAAATGATGTAATTAAATAAACATTTCCACTGAGGTCTAGATCCTGCAGCATGTCAAGACTTGAGGAATCAACCACAAACAATCTCATCCTTCCTCAGTTTTTCTTTCTCCTCACAATGTAGCCTTTGGATGAAGCCCAAATACACTGCTGATAGCAAGTTTCCCGAATAACTCACTAAGCTTTATGTTAAATCTGTCAGAGTGAATTACTGCAACCATTTCTGTTTTACAACATCCCACTGATTATCATCAAAGTGGACACATGGAATACATAACACTGCTTCCTTTAGCAGTCTTTTACAGAGGGGAATTCAGACACAGGTCAGTTATACCTTAATGTTCCTCACGGCTTCATTCAGACATAACCATGACAGTGCTGCAGAGTCATTTCCTGTTAAATCCTGTCTCAGTGACGGGGATAATTTATTTTTAGTATTTCAAGAAGTTACTACTGCTGTGCAATAGCACATGCAATTATCTTGCTTTGGAAAGCATGGGGTATATCCAAGATCCTAGAACCTGTTCTTTTATATGCTATATTACATATCTCCAGCAATTTATTTATTTAAGCAGTGCTATGCAAAAGACCCACATCTGAATAGCTTTTGCAGTGTGAGACCACTGTGAGGAGTCTAGATGGATTTATAGTCTAGGAAGAAACGCTATTACTAGTTACACTAGTATAGCATTTCAAACCCCTTTAAAAAAAAAAAAAAATAAATACCGTATTTCCCGGACTACAAAGCGCACCTAAATATTAGCCGCACAAGCTAAAATCAGGAGAAAATCCTGTTTTGTACATACATTAGCCGCACCTGACCAAAAGCCGCAGGTGTTTCAATGTTGACTTATCATATGTAAGAGAATATGCACAAAGGGAATTGTCAGGAAAGAGATGGCTGTTTGGAGACATCACTTTTATTAATATTTTGAAAAACAAGTTATGGGTACATATTTGCACATGTAGTACATAACAGTAGCCTACAGCACACCAGAAAAATAGATTTGGACTACCTTTTAGGCTCAGGTGCAGTGACACAGCTTTAACAAGAAGAAAAGTCAGTCATTCACCACCATCTTTCTCTTCTTCCTGCGCACTAAAACCACCAAAGTCCTCTTCTCCAGTGTCGGATACAAACAGGCTCAGGATGGCTTCGTCATCCACTCTTCTTCTCTCCTTCGTTGTCACTTTCAAAACCAAAGAAATCCTCATTGTCAGTGTCAGAGTCGAACACCCTCAGAAGGGCCGTGGCGGTGTCCTCCTCTCCATCATGCAGCAGTCCAGCCCTTCAAAATCCGTTGGTGATCGTGGATGTTTTCACACTTTTCCACGCTGTCAGAATCCACCGGTGGAGTTGGGCATAACTTGCAAGTTTATCGCCGCTCATCATCCACGACTTCCGCTGAACGCGTACCGCTACTTTGAAGTTTGTTTTTCGCGCTACTTCGTACGGCACTACGTTGCCTGGCGGACGGACATGTGACTAACATACCACTCTTGAACCCCGATCCTTCCGCCAGGCAACGTAGTGCCGTACAACAGCGGAACACACAAAACAAATCGTCTTACGATATGACAAAAATCATGGACAATCCATAGAAAAGCCGCACCTGACTAAAAGCCGCAGGGTTCAAAGCTTGTGCAAAAAGTAGCGGCTTATAGCCCGACATTTACGGTACTGAAATAATGTTATTCCAGGTGTAGAATTAATATTCCTGTGCTCCCTTCCCACATGTCTTTTTTTTTTTTTAAATCTACATCAAACTAAAGCAAGGTGTCTATACATAGTGTGAAGGTTACATATTTCTATTTAACAACAAGCCACTCAAACACATGAGGGTTACTAATACTGCAAGTCTGTGACTGTCTTTATAAATAGAAGTGGCAGCTATTAATTTATGCAGTTTACATGGATTTATCAGAACTCAGCAAAAGTCTTCACTAAGGATAAAATCTACTGTTTGGTTTATACTTTAAAGAGTTAGTAGTTGAGGGATGAAAATGTAGGTTAATGGAATGCAACAAGCACCACTGAATCCTGGTCTGTGGCATTAGCTGAGGAGCAGCTTGGCTTCTACCCCATACCTTTCCCTGATCTCTCACGTCTGACTTCCCTGTTGCCATGGACTCCTGGGCCTTTTTCAAACAATGTCCTGTTCTGTCCAGAAACCTAATCACTCAACCGCTGTCTTCTTTGCAAGAAAGAGAAAAATCTGTCTTTATTAGCGTCTCCCTTTACAAAAACACCCTTAAACACAGCTTGCTGTTTCCAGATCAGACAGATAAATTCATTTTCATTTTATGTGCAGAACGTGCCCAGCACAGTAACCACTTGAAATGTAAACACGCAAATGTCGATCAGACAACTGACTCCAACAAGTATGAGAAACCAAAGAATGGAAGAACTAAAAAAATTCCTTTAAGTTTATACAGAACAAGGTATTTAGTGCGCATGGGAACCAGACAAATCCAAGAGCTCGTGTTTCATTTGCTCTGGTTCCCCTCCCGATCAAACAAATTTCCACACAGACTTGCTCGTGCTGGGCCAATCACAGCTGTTTGTGTAATATGGGTGGGTTTAAGATAATGATCAGCCTCTCCTCACACTGTAGTTTTCTTACATTTTGCCATCATTTAGTAGTGCATCACATGCAAGGTTATTATACACAACTAAAGGCTCAACTATCACGCTTTCTTATTTTAATAGAAAACTGGACTTGAAATAAAAATGACCATAAACTGAAAGAATACTTATTTACTACCTTTAGAAAATACAAAACTGTAATGCTGATCATGTGTTTTGTTACTTCTACCCTTAATTGACCCCTTTCTTTGATTTCTGGTTCTTTGGTTCTTTAGTAAATTAATAAAATAAGACGTACTTTAAGTATGCCATCTATACGTTTCCATGTCTTTCAATACACTAGCTGTCTGCAACATATGATATCTTAACAACTCCCACAACTGTAATGGTTGTCTGTTCTCTCCATGTGGGCTCACATGCACAGATGGATACATGCCCACACCCAAACTGAAATCCTTTCCATCTTTCCCTCCCCACAACAGAATACCAGTGTGGGAAATGAGTCAGCAGCTGTGAGGAAAAGTCAACCCAGAGAAATATTTTGCCAATGCAAAAAAAACAAAAAAAACAAGGGCTGACCACTGATTTGGAAAGCTCATAATGTAAGCAGACCTACAAAAAGACAACAAATCAAAACATGCTGTGGGAGCTAGATGGGGCAGGGGTGGTGGTCTGGCACAGATCAGAGAGTAAATGGGGAAAAAAAAGCAAAGGGGCCCAGTGCTGTGATCCTGGGTAAATGCACCAGCAAACAGAAAAATATGCATCTACTACTTCCTGCATGCATTCTCCTAAAATGAGTTTGTAGAGTTCACCATGACTGACTGTAAGTCAAGTTTGAGTTTGCCTTTTTTAGACTTCAAAGTGTAAAGAACTGCAGCAGGAAGAGGTGGAGTCTGAGAAGCGCACAGTGCCATAACAGAGTCAAATTTCCAAAAGGAGCGCAAACATAAACAGGTTGAACAGGTTTGTTTATAAATAGCACAAAAGCCACTTTTGTACAGCAAGAGCTTCTGAAAACTACAGTTATCTTTGAGTGAAATATACACAGCATCTGTTAAATGTGCTCGCTGGTAAAGGGATAATGAAACCGTTTAAGGCCATCACAATCAAGACTCATCCCATGCCAAGCTGTTTAATGAACAGCATTGAGCTGACGGCATTAGTATTCTGCCCTGTTTCGTCAGAGTCACTCACCAGTCCAGGTGGCTGGAGCAAAATCGAATCCCCTCCATTTGTTGGATCAGGGTGGGACCAAGTCAGACAAATTCCCCAACACAAGACCCATTTTAGTTAGGAAATGGAAAGCATAACGCTAAGGGGTGGATTGGCTGCAGAGGGTAGCATCCAAATGTCAACCCCCCCCCCCCTTTTTTTTTTAAACTTTCTATGTAAAATACAACTAGAAGGACAAGCCTTCTGCCTTGCTTCAATTAAGTTTAGCTTGGCAAAAATGGGGGGGGGGGACACACTCCTGGCTCTCCCGGTTTTTCACCTCATTTTAAAGTCATTAAACTGTGATCTTCATGACAGTTGAAATGTCTAAAGATCCCAAACAAAAGCTTTACTGCGGGCATATGGGACACCAACCAATAAAAGAAGGTGCGTGCTTGGGCGGCAACCCATGTGTACAGTGTAATCACCAACAGTGCAAACAAAGAAAGATGTGCTATGAACTGTACAATCCTAAACCACACCCTGTGTGTTTGAGAAAGGACAATACAGTCACTTGACCAGCAACTGCTAGTAACACTTCCTGTGACTCTGTAAGTGCAGCAAAGCAGCAGGTGCAGATCCTTTTTTTGTGTGTTATGAACCACTTATGTATAATGTTCAAATTTCTTTGTGTGCAACACAACACACAAAACCGTGACAATTTGGACAGATGTAGAAAATATGTGGCCCGACAGTGATTTTGCAGACTTTGACCCCAAACAGCTAACACACCTACAGGAGAGATTGTTTATTTTAAAGAGTTCATTTGATCATGCTTGATGTTTTGCTCTATTACAGTGTTCAGGAAGAATGAGAAATCCAGGTTATACAAACATACTGTGCTACACGAAGATTTGTTTAATGGTTTATAGTAGAGCTGGGCGATATGAGATTTTTTCATATCACGATATGTTTTTTTCATTTCAGGCGATAACGATATCTATCACGATATAAGCCAAATAACTATATTTGTAAGATTTAAATGTGCCGTTGCTCACAAGTAAAATGTGAAATAATCAGCAGCTTGTTTTTATTTATTTATTATATTATTTATTTCCCATAATAAGTTCAACAGGGTAGATGTACTTAAGGAACATGAGACTTTTTCAGATAAATAAAGGCAAATATTGCAAACTACACAAAAGGCAGCCGCTAAAGCGTTTAAGTTTCAAAATAGAACAAACGAAACAGACTACTAAATTGTCAATTCCACTTAGAAACAAAATATTAATTCTAAAAATAAATCTTAGTTTGTGTTACAGAAGAACAGACAAAACTGACTAACTTTTGTCAATATCAAATAAACTGAGAACTAAAAGGAAATTCTCAATCTCTCCTTGTTGTATAGCTTAGCTTTTCAAACAGTTTTAACGGTTACTTTAGTCTGACAAAAGCCGAATGACGAATTAGCGCTTCCAGTCAGAGACTGAGGCTACGTCCACACGTACACGGGTATTTTTGAAAACGGAGATTTTCCGTTTCCGTTTTAAAAAATAATCCCGTCCACACATAAAGGCAGAAATGAAGGAAAACGCTGCTATGAACATGCCAAAGCAGCAGGTGGCGCTAGATTCCTAACCGTGCAGAAATGTTGGCCAATCAGAAGTCTAGAAGCCTCGGTGGGAAAAAGTAAACAAAGCTGGGGCATAGAAGCAGAACCGAGTCGTATGTGTGGAGGGACAGTAACTGTGTGTATATGTAAGCATTTAAACACTGCAGAGAGTAGAATTAACAGTATTGTAGAAATTCATTTCACCGAAACAATAACGTGGCGCACAGTGTGACGCATGCACCAGTTCATTGTATTTCCAGACTTGCTTTCGGCACAATTTACAGTGCACGCTACTCTGTTTTTTGTCAGACTTGAAATAGCCGAAATACCTTCACACTACGGAACTTCTATGGCTCTTCCGTTCGACAATCTCTCCGGCGTTGGAACCATTATCTGTTTTCTCTTCGGTCACGCTCGGTTGATTTTTCTAGTCGGCACACTCATTTCCTCCATTACCCGCTGGCTGCTTCCCAAACAAACACACATGCGGCTTGGCACTTGTGCTGTACGTTACAAGTCACGCGACGTGACGCTGCGGCTGTGATTGGTTCGGCTCTGCGCTACTTAATTTGGATTGGCTGATCTTTTTTTTTTTTTTTTTTTTTTTTTTTAAGAGGACAAGAGTGGCGAGGTCTATCGCGATAGCTTAATTTCTCTATCGAGTAAAAGTTATATCGCGATACATATCGTTATCGTTCTATCGCCCAGCTCTAGTTTATAGGCATGTCCTTGTTCAGAATTTGTTTGGTGACGATTAAAAACAGACAGTCGGCTCTCTGAGTGACCATTTTGCTTTTAAATCCGAGTATGTACGATATGATATATAAGAGCATGTAGACTTCATCAGACAGTGTCACAGTAACAAAAACTAGACTTCAACAGTGCAGTGCCTTGGTAAATGACTCCAGTGTTTTGGCAGTTTTTCCTTGTGTAAATGGGCCACGTTAATGTCAACATTTCATTGTTATTCTGTTGTCTAACAACAGGAGCAGAAAAATATGCCCGTAAGAAGAGACTGATTGTGAATTCAGCTGTATCGAAATATGATATAAATGAGTGCAGAGAAGAGAGAAGAAAACAAAACAGATGTAAACTGAACAGAAAGCCAGCTGTGTTTAGCTGCAATGAAAAAGACAGAGCAAAATTAAGTCCAAGTAACACACGACTCTTCTCTATTGGTTATAAATTGGTCAAGTTTCCACAGTTCATGGCCAGCATTTTATTTTCCTGGAGATCTGATCTGTGTACAGTGATTAAAGCTAATCATTATGTTGACCACATTAGATGCACCAGGCAATGTTTGGTTTCTTTTACTGAAACTATCAGACTCAAGGGGGAAAAGCAAAAAACTCCTATTACCTCAGAACACCAGGTTACTGTTGTTCGAGTCAGAATTAAGATGTTTGTACATTAGTCATACCAACACATTAACTAGTTATGCATTCTGCAAGGTAAAATTACTGTTTTTGTTATCAGCAGAGACTGATGGTTTTAACCAAGACAACAGCTTCAGTTCCTTTTTATAAAGAGTGGTCTGACAACAGCTTCTACCTAAAAAAAACAACTTTAAATACAGCCTACAGTTAAACTCCTAATGATCTTTAAGTCTGCTAAAATACATTTTGCTCCTGTCCATGCACAGTAGTGCAGGTTAGCAGCATGCTTTGATACTCCGTTATCAGTAAATTCTAGCTCAATTCCAGCCTATTAGTTACCCATTTTCTAAGTAGAAAGAGGGGGAAACTGGCATGCAAACGTTCTTGTTACAAAGGGGCTGAAAGACTGCTGGGAATAAGAGACTTTACATATTCACAACTCGTACTTTCATTTAGAAAATTCTCAGCAGAAATGTATTTTAATGATATGGGACCTGTAATGCAGTAGTGCAACATTTTATCCTGCTGATTCAGCTAGAAGGCCTCACAGGCTAACAGCACAGCAACATTTCCTTGTCCTACTAAAGTGTAACTATCCTACCTGCTTTATTTTCAACACCTTTATTCATCTTATATAGAACATCATGAGTATCATATTCGTGAAATGCATTTGGTAGTCAATCATTTGGTATTTTACATGTTGCTGGACTGCCTTAGAAGAGCTCTTCATCCAGCGTGATTCGTTTTGACACTGGACATGTCTGTCTTTCCTCCATAAAGAGGAAAGACATGTCCAGTGTCTTTCCTTCATAAAGAGGACCTTTGTTTCACACAGCACACCTCCTCCGTCAATAATACTCAGGTTACTTAGAGAGTTAATACTGTTCTGAGGCAGAGTACAAAGAACTTCCTCTCTCCTAGTCAGCTACAACTCAAGTGCACTCAGTCCCAGTGCCAACTCTGACTAATACACAGTGGAGAATGATGCTGTGCTAGCAAAAGGCTTTAGTTTTCCAGGTAGGAATGTTCGCTGTGGGACAATCATGAGAGCACAACCAGCCCACGCTGTTGTGGTCCAAATCCGGGCAGATATCATCGTTTTAACAAACTCCTGCCCTATGATGCAGTGTGTGCATCAATCAGCCCTACTTTTCAAAAAGAATCACAGTCTAAGTAGAGCCACATAGAATATCCACCTGATCACATATTTGTCTGTTGCATAAGGTATCTGGTTTTCAGTTTCTATATTTGGGCGTTCATTATCTTTTGTTTTCAAATGGGAAACTATTTAACCACACAGCCCTGAAGCCTCAACATACTTTTCACTCCAGACAATGATCATCATGTCATGTCACGTCATTATCGACATCTTGGCGACATCAGTGAAAGATTCCACCACTTTCCTCAGTCTTTTAGCAACTCTTTCCCAAACTAAATAAATAAATCACCAACCTAAAAATCTATGGACAGTAATGCTGCCAATCTCAAGTCTTCTCTACCACGAGAATGCTGCTCAGTCTGAGCTAGCTAAACTGTACACACAAAGGTGTCACCCAAAAAAAGTCTTTACATAGCCTGAGGAAAAACGTAAGAAACTTGGTTTCTTCTGTCTTTTTCTCAGAGTGATACTTGTAAATGTAGCTAAAAATCACAGGCATCATCTTCAACTTATATCTTTAGTTACTTGTCAAGTAACGTCTCAAATATCTGAAGCAAAAACAAGCTCGTATTGTGGACAGCACTCATACTAACTAACATTAGTCCATACATGTAAATCAACAGGGAAATTCATTTTAACATCATTGATCAAAATCCATCCAACCTAACCACTTATTTACCTGAGGAGGGGCTGGAGCCTATGCCACTGACAAAGGGTGAGAAGTTGCGAGTCAACCAAGTAAGATTAATAACTAGGTGTACTTACTACACTGCCGACTTGCCCACATCATGGATGACAATATCCATAATGTGCATCCACATACTGTCCACACAGCAATCAGTGCTCTGGTTAGATGTGCCACATATTGATCAAAATTGTGGTTCTTTTTCAGAATTGACTATGTATGCACCACCTGATGCACCATCAGTGAAGCAAACATTTTGACCTAGCAAACTATGACACACTTGTTTTTTTGTTATGAACAAAGTAACTCATTCGTTAGTTGAGAAAACTGATTTATATATAATTCATTATATATAAATCAGTTTTCTGAAAACGAGATGTCCAAGGCTAAGAGGGATAGTGGATATACTGGCCAACGGATGTTGAATATGAAGCTGCCAGGCAGGAAGAAAAAAGGAAGACCACAAAGATTCATGGATGCAGTGAAAAAGGACATGCAGAGCATTGGTGTAATAGAGGAAGATGCTAGGGTGGGATTGACACAAATGAGCCACTGTGGTGACCCCTAAAGGGAGCAGCCGAAAGAAGAAGAAAACAGTATATTAAAAGGACTATAATTTTCATATTGTTCACATACTTAAGTGTCATGCCAGCAGTTTAGTATGTGAAAATTTGGAACAAGCCCTGCAGATGCCCACTGATACAAACTTACATATGAACTAATTTAACCTGATATCAAGGAGTTCTCTTTTACAGACAGTGAATTGCTACAGAGAAGACAGCTTAGTGTTTTGCTGTGACATGTGTCTATAAAGCTGTGTTTATTCCTGTCATAGCTAGATTTTGGGGGGCTAAGGCACACAGTTTGTGTCCCCTTCAGGCCAGGTCAGCTTCTGGTCCCCTCTCTCAGGACCCCCTACCAGGATGACTGGGATAGGGAGGAGGACCCCACACCCTCAGATAACAGCACATTTCAAGGCCTGGATAAACACTGGGCTGTTCAAATGCTGTGTGAAATCTGCTGGTGTGATTCGTTTCCCCTGTTTTAGCAAAAAGTTGATGAGATATGATGACAGTTAAGTATCAGTAGCAGGAAAAAAATAAATAAATCACTTCTGCTTCACACCCCCTAATAACTAGGTGGTGATGTTTGCGCTCGTGATCTGTGTCAATACCAAAAGAGATTACATCAGCTGAAAAACAAGAGTGCAAACGTCTACAATATATAAAACAAATGATAGTACAGGGTTGTCTTTGCTACATCTAAATTCAATGTGATGCATTATCCCCTAGTCTAGAAGTCTGTATATTCCCACTTATGTGCCTACTCTAGGAAGATGAAATTCACCACTGCTTATTTGGGGAATTATGTTTTTAAAACAGGGACTGAAAGAGAAACATCCCAGAGGAATTTGTGCAGAGGAATTTGCTACCCCCCCAACAAAACCCAAAACAAACAAATACAAAACAAAAAAAAAAAAGAAACAAACTAGCATTTAAATTTTTTAATTGGCCTTGTTAATTGACAATGCCTTTGCTCAAGTATAACTGATATTTGTGTTTATGCAGTGGTGGGTAATAACAGGAAAATTGAATAGTTTAATAAGGTGACACAGACTCTTTAATGTCCATGAATTAATGTTTAGAAGGTTCCTTTAGGTCAGGGGTGTCAAACTCAAATACACAGTGGGCCAAAATTCAAAACTGGAACAAAGTCGCGGGCTAACATTAATATTTATTGAGAAAAAAAAAAATCTTCCTCTAGATATAAGAATGAATCTTTTCTTATGGACTCAAACAAGTTTTGCTGAAAAACTGAATATGGAACAAGCAAAGCTTAATACTAAACAATATATATATTAGCTGTATAATACCAGTAGGCCTGCTCCAATAGTAATTTGGTATGGCTTCGCGGGCCAAATGACATTAGGCTGCGGGCCAAATTTGGCCCGCGGGCCAGAGTTTGACACCTATGCTTTAGGTGGTGACTAAGCCTGGAAAACCCCCATCTCTGGGTAAAATGAGATGAGTCATAAGAAAGAAGTCAAAAATATGTTAATTACAATTGTCCTCTCAATGTTCACCAACACCAACAAAACTAGAGACTCAGGTGGACTATAATGTAAATAAAAAATAACAAGTGTTACTGTTAGCCAGGGTCAACCAAAAAGAACTGTTGGACAAACTGGATAAATACGCACATCCATGTTGGACAGACATGAAAAATTCCTTATGACAGAAACAAATAATTCATGATCAAAAGGATAACCTGTCTAAATGAGTTAAAAAAAAAAAAAAAAAAAAAAAAAAATTGTACAGTGCAGTTTCTATGAGTCTACCTCCTTGCAGTCTTGTTCAGCAACACCTACTCTTGGACGCTTTTAAGCAAAGTCAACATTATTATAAAAAATATGACCACACAAAACCACTACCCCCCTTATCCCCAAACAGCTCCCCTATTAGTCATGGGGATTAGGGAGACAAGGTTGTCAAACTACCTGTTTTCCTTGACCCTATGATTAAATGAAGCATCGTTTAGATTTTCTCAGCTGTGGCAAAACTCATCTGATGATACAGTGCAGCAGCTGTGACGTCAACAAGTCCAACAAAAGCATTCATTCTGAGCATACACTCATTTGTCTTGTGTCTTCTGGGAAACACCCCCAGTCAGACACCACTGCTGAGTCAGTGCGACGGTGGTTTATAATGAAGGTGCTGTGCAATTTGTTTTAGGTTTTTTTGTTTTTGTCTCAGATGAGCAAGAATGCTTCAGATGCAAACAACACAAAATACTTACCAGAATGGGATCCGTAGAGAACTTGATTTTCCTTTTTAAGGGAGGCTCTTCCTCATCTGACAAACCAAGGACCTCATAACAGTCATCGTATTCCCCATACATCTGATCCTCCTCATCTTCCTCCTCCTCTTCCCTGAGGACCTGGTCCACTTCCCTGTCATCCACAAACGCTGCATTTTCTATACCATACACTACTGGAGAAGCTCTATCCTGTATGCCCTGGCCCACCTGCTCCTCCATCTCACCCTCTTCTTCTGCTGCTGCTTCATCATCTACGTCACGTGTGTCTTCACTATCCCGACTCACAACTACATTGTCTTCCATTCTCTCTTTCAGCCCAAATTCCCCATTATCCTCTAAGAGTGTACCTTCGCCTACATCCTCTGCAGTCCATTGTGCCTCTTTTGTGTCATCTCTTAATAAGACCTGGTGGGCAGGGGTACAGTTCAGTTTTTCTGGAGCATGGGTTCTTTTCAGGTCTAACTGCTGATCTTTGGGTTGCTGAACCTTCTGAGCCTGAAACACATCGTCATTATTCTCATCTTCATTCTCCTCACTTTCCGAGGACTCATGCTGAACCACTACCAGTTCAGCACGTACCATGCCCACCCCTTTGGATTCTGTAGAGGAGTTTTGACTGGGAATCTTGTCCCCAACAGGACTGCGTGCTACACGGTCATTACTCTTGGCTTTTTCAGGGTATTTGCCCCCGTTGTCATTCTGTAAGCCACCAGCTGATGGAAGAGGCTGTTTCACATCCCTTGGGGGTGGACTTTGTGGTTTGCCCCTCTCTGAGTCAACAGATGTCCTACTAAATCCATCACCAGATGATGTCAAGCACTTGTGACCATGGCTAACTGGGCTTGTTTGCTCTGGTGAGAGAGGTTTGTGGGTGGCATCGGTTGTAAAAGAAACTGATTTGGATGCTGAACTGGTAGCTGGAAATGTTGGTTTTGGCCCAATATTTGTCCCTAAAGGTGCTGGTTTGTTGTCTCTCTTTTTGTTAGTGGCATCAGAGAAAGAGTCTACGGCGTCTTTAACAGGAGATGTAGGTTTATGTAAGGTGTCCCCTGTTGGAGAGGTAGGCACTATGTGTGCAGTGGTACTGTGTTGTTTAGCAGATGTTGTGCTACTGTCTTCTGAGTCATTCTCAACTATATAATTCTCCAACCTCTTTGACAAGGGCCCCGCATTTAGTGACACCCGAGGCAGTTTCTCAATATCAGCCTTCTCATCTGGCCGATTTTTAACTGCAGGTGAAGGAGTTTGCTCTGATTTGTTAGTGGTCTCTGATCCTGATACTCTCCTTGTGCTTTTCCCTTCATCAGAGGCACTTCCAAGTGACAAACGATTTACTACTCTGTTTGGAGATTGTTTTTCCACGGCAGGCTGCTCTTTAATGCCCCTTTCAAAGAGTTTTCTGGTCACAGAAAACTTCTCTGCCAAGGCCACTTTGTCAATCTCAGCATCTTCTCCCTTGGGCGTTTTATCCAAAATGTGCGATTCTGGGCTTGCTGCACTGTTCAAGTTAAGTCTGTGAGTGCTGACCGGAAACTGCACCTTTGGTGGAGACACCTGGGTTACATCAGACTTTAAATTCACTTTCCCATCTTGGCTCTCCTGTTGCTGACCATCCATCTGTAGGAATATATTCTTTATCTTGTTCACTCTGGTCCCAAAAGGCCTCCCCCTTGAGTCCTCCCGGTTGTCACTGGATCCATTTGCAAAGGTATTAGACGCATTTTCGGACTTTGTCCCATCAAAGGAGCACTTAATGGCGTGGAAGTCAGACTTGTATGCATTTCTGTGAGGGGACGCGCTCCTCAGGCTCCTCTCGCCTGCTTTGCTCTCCGCTTTGATCATTCTGTTTGTTTACGCTGCACACAACTCTTAAAATCCAGCTCTGGAGAGAGTTACAGTGTTTGACGGTGAGCAATTGTCCCTCGACAACTTTACACAACTGATGTCATGGGTCCGGCGGAGAATTTCTGGAGCACGGTTGTATCAACTAAGCACAAGCAGTAAAGTCTCCTACAGAGAGAAAAGCAGAGCAAAGTCTATCAGTGCATGGACGAAACAATGCGGTCTCACCACAGCCAACGACAACGTTAGCTATTTTAGAAACTGCACGCAAACAGGTCGTTCAACTTTCAAATCAAAATAGCCTGAAATGTAGCTTCAGGTAAGCCTGCAACTTATGTTGCACTTCATTTGGCTAGCAACTTGGAAAGGTTAGCGTGAACAGCCGATTGTGTGTATTAGCGCTAAGGTACAGCAACATTATGAGGCTCTAAAGCCACTTTAATGAACTACGAACTTCTTTTTGAACAAATTAAACCGGTTAAACATTACTCAAAACGTCGGCACCGCCAAACATTGATTTAAAAAAAAAGCGCGACCAACTTCAGCTTAGTCGGCCAACAGTTCAATAGGAGCGAACGTTGGTATCTCGCTCTCGACAACTCATTGTGGCAATTCCAGCACGAGTTGTTGACAATATTTCAACATAAAACACCACACCAAGGTGAACAACTTTCTCAGCCTCTCACCTCTTTGTTGTTCCATCGTGCTAGCCCTCTAAAACTCGTCAAGCGTTTCAGTTTTACACTACCAAAGTTGTCCCTTCTCCTTGCTCACCGCCATCATTCCCCCGCTCCAGCAGCTTTTTCCCCCTGCCTCCTCTTTGCACTTCCAGACCTGCCGCGGAGCTGCGCGCGCACACGAGTCTTCTGTCTGTCTGCACGGGCGCGCCGCTGGGACAGACGGAGTGATCGGGAGCGCGCGCACATTCCAGGACTGTAACCCACTGCTCTCCTCGCTCCACCCTCCACTCTATTTCTCCACAGACACGAGGACGAGTGGAGGGAAAGGCGTGGGAAGCTCACCCTAAAAGTCAGAGAGCTCACCTAAACCTTCGGGCGGATAAAATGGAAACCTTTAACAGTACTCGTTGCAGAACATGTAGAGCATGTCAACAATACTATTATTTTTCTTTAGATAGGCCCCAATGAAAAAGGCATTTCCTTACAACCTTTCCAGTAGAATGGGATCTCTGACTTTTTGCTGTTATAATATGTCACACATTAAGTTCAGTTTGGCCAACATACCACAGCAGGAGCACTCCTCAAGCTGTAACAAAGTTATGATACCGTTAGGTGTATCTGGGCTTCGGATTAAAGATTAATATAAAAGCAATAAAATAAATTGGTAGTGTGGACCAAACAGATCTGAGATTAAACAGGCGAAGGCTGTGTAATAAAAAATGTCAATGATCATAGTGTCACGTACGGTATTGCACAAAGGTTTTGAGCCACCATTCATTTTTCTATATTTCACTTCCAAGGAGTCAGGCTTTCTTGTAATTTTTAAGAAGAATATTTCTCCAGGCTTTATATAGACATAGTTGCTTTTTCACTCATTTCCAGCCCAGCCTTTGTATCTGACCATTTTCAGAGGAATGTTTGTGCTTACACTAAACACTGACCTATGAATCATTCAAGCATAAAAAGCGCACTTAACGCAAGAGATGGAGTGTTGTGTCTACGCAAAACTGTCACACACAAAAACACATAATATTGTGTCCCGATATTTTCCTATTTCTGTTCCTATTTCTTTAACTGAATGTCAAATGTCAAACATAAGAAACTGACAGGCATACAATAATATTTCTGAGTCAACAAGCTGATTCCCAAAAAACTTGTGTACTGTGTCCTTAAGAAATCTAAGGAAACTGGACAGAAGAAATGGCAGGCATAAGAAAACAGCTGAACTATATCTGAAAGTCATGTCCTTAAGAATTGAGAAAAAAAATTCCAACAAAGACCTGACACAGAATGTCAGGTCAGTCATGAATTGGCCCTGGAGCTCAACATTGCAGAAGTAGTGTGGGATCATCTTGAAAGAGAATAGCACAAAAGGCAACGATCATCCAGCTTTGACAGCTTTGAATGTCTTTCAAAAAGCCTGGCCTGTTCCTGAGGACTGCTTATGAAAAGACAAGAAGTCTTATCTAAAAGAGCTCGGGCTGTGTTGATGAATAAGGGTGGTCGTACCAAATATTGAGTTTCAAATGCATTAGAATTGTACAACCTCTGCATTTGCTTTTAATTACAACGCTGACTTGTATGTTTGCATTATTGTTTAAATAAATCAATGAATTTGCTTCCAACTTTAATAACAAAATATAAAGAAATGAGGGGTGGATCAAGACCTTTTGCACAGTGCTGTAATTGAAAATCGTCTCTGCTTTTATAGCTTGGACATCTTTGACCTTCCTCAAAGGCCCAAGACCCAGGGGAGTCAGTAGTTTCTGGTATCAGATTAATAGGTCTTTTGACACCACACAGGTGGAGCAATAAAATGAAATTGTAGTTTACTGATTTCATGCTGAGCTTTTCACATAAGGACGGTCAGTGTTACACTGGGATATTTGAGTAGAACAGAGTGGTTGTTAATATTAGCTGCACTGACATTTTTTTCCTTCAATCACAATTCAAAATGTGTGAAAAGGGCCCATTGTTCAGAGCAGATAATACGGTCATGTAACGCAAAGAAGTCTTATTCTGTGAGCGAGAAATGCATTTCTATGCTTGCCTTTCTTATCATTCTCTTATCACATCTTTTGACCACTCAGATTTATCTCAGGAATGATGCTGGGGTTGTTAAAAGCCTTCAATTCTAAAGCCACTGGAGCAGAGCTCATTTCATGATAAGGTCCAAAGTATACATCCTGTATGTCCTCCAGGCAGATGGTTAGAAATTTACAGAAATGTATAGCTTCTGGGGGGAAGTGCAACCAGGAATATGGCAAAGCAGAGAAAGTTTGTAACACATAATCATACAAACACACGCTAAAGAGCCATTTTGGGTTAAAATATGAAACAGGAAGTGCAGCGCTAAACGCTAAGAGACAAATTAAACAATTCCAACAAGACCAAACTGAAATGCATACGGTTAGGTCCAGAAGATTTTTTTGCAATCTTACCTTTTCCGTCTTTATGACCAGTTGACACTTGTTGATTCGAAGCACTGAACTTGAGTTCTGTAGATGTTCACTTTAACTCTCAAAACAAGGTTACAAAAAGATGCTGATGCTAATGAAGAAGAGCATCATTCGACTGGAAAAACAATATAAATCTATCAGACCGAGGGCAAAACATTTAGGACTGACTAAATAAAAAATCTTGTACATATTAAAAAAGAAATAGAGAGAATGCTTTGACCTGTTCAGCAGCACAACTTTTGCAACCTGTTCTTTAATCTGTGCCTTTTCTATTACGTGCCTTTCTCTTGTTTTGTATATATTTCTCCTGTTTGTTATTTTTTCTTGCTGTCTTACTATTTATATTTTATTCCTACAGATTTGGTGTGAAGCATGGACAATAAAGGGCCATTCTATTCTATTCTATTCTATTCTATTCTATTCTATTCTATTCTATTCTATTCTATTCTAGCCCTGGTGGACCACAAAAGATAATTAAAGTGCATGATGGTAGAATTATTTCTATGGTTAAGAAAAACTTCAAAAACACCTTCATAATATCAAACAAAGTCATAAACACTCTCCAGGGGGTGGGCGTATCATTGTCATCAACAGACGCCTGAATACAGAGAGTTTTCAGAAGGTTTTCAAATAGGTACAAACCACTGATTATGTTCAAGAACAGAAAGGCCAGATTAGACTTGGCAGAAAACTCTGAAAAGAGCATGCACAAAATAATTCTTTAAACAGAGGAAACCAAGATTAATTTGAACCAGAATGGTGGGGGCGAGAGAACATGGTGGAAGCAATGTTGTGACATGGGCATATTTGGCTGCCAGTGGAACTAGTCACTAGTTTTTATTGATGATGTGACTGCTGCTAGAAGTAGCAGGATGAATTCTGAAGTGTACATGGTTTTAAGCACCGGTCAGATTCAGGCAAATGCTGGAAAACTGACCAGGCAGCTCTTCACAATGTAAATGGATAATGGCTGAATGCATAATGGGAAAACAACCCAAGAGAAATGTGATATTCAACTCAACAGAGCTTTTCAGTCCCTGAAGACAACTCTGAAGAGAGGACTCACAAACAAGCAGCAACTGAAGGTTGTTTGTATAGCTGTGGGTGTGACAGAGCATCTCAAGGGAGGAAGTGCAGCATTTAATGATCTCAATGGTTTGTAGACTTCAGACATTCATTGGCTGCAAAGGATTTTCACCCAAGTATTAAAAACAGTCCTCATATTTCAAATCACTGTATTTTGTTCAATTACTTTTGAGTTAACTTTTGTTACACTCTTTGAATTAAAGGTGAAAGTCTACAAGTTCATATTTTAATTGTTTGATTTAAAATCCACTGCGGTGGTACGCAGAGGCAAAACAAACAAACAAACAAAAAAAAAAACTGCAGAAACTGCATAAATATATTGACTACAAGTGCAAGGCAGTTTGGCTCAGCTGTAGTGTGTAGTGTAATACTTTGCTTGTGTTAATTAAAAATATAACACGGACTAACGGTGTCATGAATTCAGCAATGTCATGTGTCTCAGCAGTGATCGTGACTTGGTATTTCTCCATACAACACAAAGTCTGTCAGAAGTATCTACTGAGAATATATATGACCTCAATAAAAAATGGGTCACCAGCAGAGATCTTATATCCTTTATGTGCTCGCTCTAGCTTTAATTAGTATTTTGGGTCAGTTTTTAGTACCTAATTTCATATTCATTATGCTTAAATTATCTGTCAAAGTGAGTGTACAGGACAGTCAGTTTCTCATCGTAGCAGGATAAAACTCCCAAAACACAAAGCCTGCAGATTTTACTTGATATTCCCTTTACAAATCAGGTCCCCTCCCAGGAGAGCCATAGTTGTGCGAGTTAACTCTCCACTACACAGTCCATGTACAGTGGTTTGATTCAGAAAAAAAGAGACATTCTCTCTTTTGAGCTCAGCTACAAAGATGCTGAATGAGAGCGCAGGCAGATTTCCTCAGTGGCTAAGAACCTACATTGCAAAAATATCATCCAGTCAAGCTGACCTAGGAAACAGAAGCCAGATCAAGTGCGAGAAGACATCAACGGAATATTTGAATATTTTGTTACAAACTGGCGAATCAGAGTCCACCTTTGAATTAATAATGGTATATAGATTTTAGCTTAGCAGATATTTGTTTGGATGTTTTAAACATGTGTAGTGTTACATTTGAAGAAATATTTATATGTGTTGAAGACAGTCTGTAGTAAGTGTATATGCAACTACAAGGAGCATTATATAACAAAATGCAAATAGATTAGTAATTATTGATAAAGAGAAACCAGACAGTAGCAAGAGCTTTGAGCAGATGGTGTTATTTATTCAGCTGCCTAAGGAATAATCCCATCTACATTTTTAATTGTATAGGTTATGAAATATTAAATGAACAACTCTGATTTTTTTCCTATCACAGATCACTACTTTAGGATCCCGATTACTAAATTCTCCTCAGAGTATATTTATAAATAAAATAAGAAAGCATTTTGGGCTGTTTTAGCCCATCATTGTAAATTTGCGCCTTAAAACATTGATGGAGACGTCTCTGGAAAAGATCCAGTCCTCAGGCATTTCCTCTGGAGTTATCTGCCCTAGCATTCCATCTGAGACGTGGTTATCTGATATATAAAGTTTTATGTAGCTCCTTAAAGCCGCTCCCATGTAGTTTATGCAAGCTTCTTGCTTGTTTACGCCGTACTGCACGGCTTTCAAAGGTGTTCTGTGCTCATTTGTTTTATGTAAATCCAGTGACATTTAACTGCCATGGGAATGCTGAAACTCGTGCTGGAACAGTGTAAATTATGGAGCACATTGCTTTAAACACAACTTCTTTTGAATGTGGCATTGTAATTCAGTAATTTAGGTCTACAAACACATATATCATGGCTCAGAATTATTATCTGACAAGAAGAAATTTAACACGTTTAATCCTGAAGATACTTTTTTGTGAAGCACGGATTTCAAAAGAGTTATATACCAGCAGTAGCAAATATTTCTCCAAATGCTCATCAGCATTTTGAAATTATGCTGTGTGTGCACATAAGGGTTGCATGTGTCCATGTGTTTACCATTTTCAGCTTGCAGGAGCATCTCCTAGCAACTGTGGGCCTGAAAAGCCACATACACAGTCAGTGGGCTCAGGATACGATGGCACATTGCAGCCAGTGGTCCCTATAGCAACATTTCAAACACCATCGAATGCACGGGGAAAACCAAATGGAAAAAGGAGCAGGTGAGCTGCTGAGAGTGGAACCTTTGAGACAGTGTCTCAGACTCTTGCAGGCACAAGAAATACTCCACACCTGGTGTCTTGTCTTTTTTTCTGCAGAACTACTCTTTTCTGTTTTCTTTTACAACAAATATTTGTTTGCAGCAGAAAGAAATGAAAACCCTTTCAGTCGTTACCTTCGTAAATCTTTTTGTTATGTCTTGAACTGATAGCTTGCAGAGTTGCCGTGCATGGCAAATTACTGCAGCGCATGTTGACGTCTTCGCACATTGTTATGTGTTGGTCCATTGCTGCTGTGAGTTAGTGGTATGCAGCATTACAGGAATGTGTGTTTTGTGTTATGCATGCCCTGGCCTGAACTCAGCCTCACACCTCAGCTATTTATTTTAACAAGAAAGGGCAAGACATGTAAGTTCAGCTCACTGGGAAGAAAAACATGTGGGCTGACAACGCAATCTTAATTTAAGGTCCACTGAAAGATCAGAAACAGACAGAGAAACACCTAAAAGTTTCCTTCAGGTGCAGGGCACAGCTCCCTTTGGTTAGACGCCTACATTTTTAAAATCAAAACAAGACTGAGTGCACTTCCCTTTTCTCTGCTCCAGGAATCGAATAGGTTTGTGCCCGGATTCATCTGTTCTTAGGTGTTTTCTTAGAACAAATGCTGCCATCTTGCTGTTGGTAAAGGAACTGGATTTTAAATATTGGCTTGGTGAAATTCTCCTGAAGGAGAACCACTTTGGAACCGGTGTTGGGTGCAGATCTGATGTTTCGAAACATTTCCTTTATCTTTAAGATCTTCCATTTTTATCACTGCCTTATTATTTATGTAATGCTATCCCCACAAAGAAGGTTATGCAGTGTTTGCAAGCGTGTCATTACTCTGTCTGTAAAAAAAAAGAGTTTTGAATGAATTCTGATAAAAAAAAAAAATCTTGTAGGGTTGGGTCATATTAACACTTTGTTGAAAATTGAAATTTGTCTTTCACCCACCAAGGTCACCAAGGTCAACTTAATGATTTGTTGGTCAAAAATTAACATTTGACCTCTGACCTCTCCTTCAACATCAACAGATGATCTGAAGGTCAAAGTGATAATAATGCTACATAGAGTTATTTGAAATGACAATAGTTGTCAGACTGACAAGAACATGCTGGCATGGGATACATTTGGAGAAAAGCTGATTCATTTTATTATGGCTTTGTTGTGTGTATTACAATAAGACGTTATAACCATTTAAGTATGTAATAATATGAATAAATGTACAATATTTCTTAATAATAATAATAATTATTAATTGAAAAAAATTAACTTGTGATAACAAAAAATCACTTGATATTTATTAAATATAATTTTAATAAATGAACTTTACTAAACGGGAAGATGAATGCTCGGTATTTACTGTATCTACTCAAGTAAAAAAAAAAAAAAAAATAAAAAAGTAATTGTACTCAAAATTATATCAGTTATATTAAATCTTCCAGTAGTCACAGATTTCAAAAGGCCAAGTAAATCTTTGCACTTATTTTTACTGCACTACAAACATCTTAACGTAAAACAAAATGAATATATAGAAAGTACAATATTATTCCTGCTCTGGTCGAGGGTTTTACTCTTGGACTGCTTCTTGTTTGGTGTTTCTCTCAAACTATCCAAACCTCACTACCTCCTGTTAATCCCACCCTGAAAGGCATTAGCTAAATATTTAGTTAAATGATGGAAACAGGACTATACTTAGAAGCCCTACTTTTATTATGATTTAGTCAACTTGTGGATGAAACTTTCTTTACTTGAGATTAGAGACAAAAATCTTTTTTTAGGAAGAGTATTCTTTTATGCCTTTTAGTGCTGATGACTTTTGTTCAGTAAAAATTAAGTAAATAAATAAATAAATAAATAAACATAAGCCTGTAACTTAGGTACCAAGGTATCTGAGCATCAGATGATGGAAAAGAAAATAATTACAGAGGCTTGGTTTTTCTTTCTATGAGGTACTTTGTTGCCAGGGTAACTGAAGTAAAGCAATGGGCTTTTTATTATGTGGCTTGTCATAACAAAGCCCAATTTTCTCATGGCTATTATGAAAATGTTCCCACTTTGATATGTTGGAAATGTCATCCACTATACAGGGATGAGAGGCGTGCTGCAGTCAGTTAAAACAGCCATGTGTACTCAGATAGTTTGCTTCAGTGTTTTGGACTTGACTGTATGTAGTCTGTAATTGATCAGGTCCACAATCTATAAGAAAAAAAAGATTTTGTTGCCATTTTGCATCTTTACACCATCACAGTGATTTTAAATCAGACAATCAAAATGTGATTTAAGTGCAGAATTTCAGCTTAAATTAAAGGGATTTAACTTAAACTGTTTAGGTGGTAGCTATTTCTATGCACAGACCTCCATTGACAGACCCTCAAAATTAAACAAATATTAAATAAATAAGGGATTGTTTTAAATACATATCCTAACATTTCCAGTCAATGACTGCGTGAAGTCCAGAATCTATGGATTTCACCAAATGTTGTGTTTCCTCCCTTGAGGTGCTTCATTAGGCCTTTTGTAAAGCAACCTTTGGATGCTGCTTGTTTGTGGGTGTCTCTCCATTCAGTTTTGTGTTAAATGTCTGAACAGCATGCTCCACTGGGTTAGATCAGGTGACTGGCTTGGCCGTCGAAGACTATCCCATTTCTTTGCCCTGAGAAATCTTGGGTTGCCTTTGCGACTTTGGCTCTTTGTCCATTTGCACTGTGAAGAGCTGTCTGGTTAGTTTTTCAGCATTTGCCTGAATCTGAGTGGAGCTTATATCCCTGTACACTTCAGAGTTCATCCTGCTACTTCTATCAGCTGTAACATCACACGTTATTCTGTGGTCTTCCGGGTCTTTTGTTGTTGTTTAGTCAACCTGTTATTCCATTCTGTTTATAAAAAAAATTAAAGTGGTTTGCTGTTGGTTTATTTTTGCATCACTTTGGACCTCATATTGAAAATGCCAGTGGAAAACTGAACAACAGGTCTCACCTAGCCATGGAGCTGCTTTTCAGTCAATTTTCCAACTAATTTTGATCTTCTGAAAATGGGGAAACTCAGAAAATAAGGTCTGTAAAAACCAATAAATCAAAGCTGAAAGTCTGCACTTCAATCACATCTCGATTGTTTGATTTTAAACCATCTGTGGCGGTTCACAGAAGCAAAACTACAAAAGCTTTATCACTGTCTAAATACTTATGAACATTAATGTGATTACGACCAATCACAGGTCACCTGTATGCCCTCCACCTCACCTTTGCAACAGTATCCTTCAGTAGAGAAGTGCCACTTTGTGCTGACTCACCTCATTCAAGCAACAAAAGCTGCTTCTATTTACAGCTCTCGGTGTAAGTTCAACAGCTCTAAAAATGAAATGACTGGAAAATTCCAAGCAACAGTTTGATCTTAACACGAACACTGGGACATACTGATCTATGAGACTGCGTTCATTTTACCTGCATGTGCCTAATAGCAGAAACTGACCTCCATTGCTGAAAAAAATAATGAGTGACCGAGCTCTGTTTCCCCCCAGCCACATCTCTGCTGAAAACTGTTGCCGTCCTCAGTTTGAGATTTTCTTTCTTAACAACATAGCTTTTCACTACAGCTGCATAAAACCCGTCAGCGTGGGCTGTTTTTCGTCCACGCTGCTCCCGCCCAGGTAAGGAGGGACAGCGAGGACTGTCAGCAGTGAGTGAGTGAAGGCAGATGAAGCTGCTGTCGTTGGTCCAGCCCTCTCCTCCGCATTAGCAGCAGCAGCAGCAACAGCAGGATCGCAAGATGGTAGCAGCGCACACTTCTTCACATTCCTCGGAATCTGCCGAGTGGATGATTTGTCTGGATAAGAGGTAATCACTTTATACCATTTCACCCGACCCATCTCAGGCTAGTGTAAGAGCGATGAATTAACGAGGAAATATCGCGATTTGGATTTTTATCCTGTAAGGAACTTGGGCGTTGTGTTTCAGTGGCTGCATTTAAACATTCAAATAAACGGAATTAGGACGTCGTGAGTCCGATCACAGCTTGAGTTAGTGCATCCTTGGACGCGCCAAGGTTACCTTTCCTACAGCCTCTGACCTCACTGTTGACTAAAGGAGTCACGCACAGTGATCCACTTAGCTGTAGAGTTGGGGAAAGCAAAGGCATCAGCTTCAGACTGGGATTTATTAATTATGTCAAATTACTTGCCAATTACTTGGCTCTTTGATGCATTCTACTTACTTCAATTGCTCACTATCTGGGATTATTGTAATAATCAGCAGCAAACTGCTTTCTGTGACTACTGGAAGATCAAAGATCAAATACTGATATCATTATAATAAGACATTAAAAGATATTTAATATGTGTCATGGTTATAATGTATAGTACTTTTTTATTTGAGAGAAATTTGTTCTGCAACTTTTGCCGTGAGCAGTAATGAAATTGCTGAATGCAGGCGGACATAGAGGATTATTGCAAGGGTGGCCAAGCTATGACCATTAACTATATTGGAGTCCTTCAGCTAGCAAAAATCTTTTTTCTGCTTGGCATAATGCTGCAGGAAAATCAGTCAACTTTTCAATCTTGTGCTCTTTTGACTTGATTGTGCCAACATGGCAGCCATGTACAAGTATTACTGAGGACTCATATAAAGTACTGCTTCTTTCTGCTGCTCCCTTATTCACAAACAGTCACCACAGCAGGTAACTCTGTGTGTTTAACCTCATAGATTTTTTTTTAACGATTGCCCCTCCTTGACTCTTTCTATCTTCTGCTGGATCAAACAGGGATCTTTCACTTATTAGGTGAATGTGTTAACCTCTACACTATGAAGTCAGAAAAACTGCAGGCAGGCTGGCTTCACCATTTGTTGTGTTGATGGTTTTGTCACAGAGATGTGGCCCTTTAGTCTGTTTTGGCCACGGCCACATCTATCTATCTATCTATCTATCTATCTATCTATCTATCTATCTATCTATCTATCTATCTATCTATCTATCTATCTATCTATCTATCTATCTATCTATCTATCTATCTATCTATCTATCTATCTATCTATCTATCTATTTTAATTCTTACTGCATGTTTTTTTTTTTTTTTACATTATTTTTTACATTTACATGCTTAGACAGTTTGGCCAATATGCAAGTATATACTGGATGCAGCTCAGGTGTTAGTGGGTTGCTTACTATTGATCTACAGGATGATGACAATAAGGGGTGCAGCATATATCAAAAGGTCCAAAGTACAACAGCTACACACAGCAAAGTGACACAGGGTGCCAGACGTGTTTACACAGTAATATCCTCTGCTTGCTTGTAGAAGCCACCTGTGTCCCTCAAGTCAAATGGTTCTTGGGTGACTCACCTTTTCCAAACAGCAAACAGCATCCATGAGTCACCCTATCATTCATTTGACACTTTTACATTGAAATTCAGTGGATGATAGACATCTAAGTTTATCCAAACTGCTTGATTATTTAACAGTTTGGAAAAGATTGGTGAATACGAAAAGCAGTTGTGTCATTTCCTGAACTAAGCTCACAGACAAATTACATCTCACTCATCAATACGCTCATTATTTGACATCTCAGGTTGGATTACTGGTCATTAGGTTGATCATTGTTTGCATTGTACAAATTGTAACAAGCTTGCATGATGAAGATAATCGTTTCTCACTTGCACGTCAAACTGGCACTTTCTGCTTTTTTCTCTGTTCTTTCTGTTTTTTTCATCTAGGTCAGTTTTCAAACAGACACTGGCTTTGAAAGTCAGGCTCCCACACATCTCGCTCTTTCTCGCAGTCTCTCTTTCTCTTGCCTTGTCCTGATTATGATAATGCAGGGTAGAAAAACAGAATACATTCAAAGCGGCTGCACTGCTGAACATAGGGTCTTATCAAGGAGTACATACAATTATAGAGGCATAATGTGAGGTTAAAGGTTTCCAGGGAATACACGATGAAAAGTCTTTTTTTTCCCCGCAAGCTGTTAGTTAGTGTATTGTAAAACTATAGAGCAGTACATTTTCAAAAAACAAAAGCACAAAGGTTGTTTCCATCTTTGAATTATTGATAATGTTTGGTTTCACTTTTTTTCAAAAGCCGGACCTTGTTTCAAAGGTGATGTAAGCTGCAGTTTATCCACCCACCAGTTACATCAGAGGCTCTGGACTGAGTGTAACAAAAGTGAGACAGGCACAGAACAGAGAGGTAAAAATTCAGTGCAGGGATTAGTGCAATAACAAATGATATTCAGTTTGAACGTGCCATTAAAAATGGAGTCAAAACTGGGTCAGGCTTTTCAATTTAAATAAAAGAACAAAAGAAATTTTTACTCTAAGGTCTGTGCAACTTTGGAAATAAAGCCTTTCTTATTGCTGCAATGCAACTCATGAATGCAGCAGCCGTGCACACTGGGAAATTGACAGTTATTGTTTGAGAGGAACGAAATTATTGGTTCAACAAAAATCTGACTGTAGAATAAAAACAAATTGTTCTAAATGAGACAGATGCGAGAGATAATCTCAAACTAAATTTGGTGTGCTTTTATTAAAGAGTACATATTCTGTTAATTGCTATATTTTTATTCCTGGACTCAGTTAAAATAGGTTTGCATGATCCACAGCTTAAAATAACCCATGCAAGAGTCTTGAGACTTTCTTTTAATTTTTAAGGTGCTCTTGAGCAATAGTTGTCCAACATCCAAACAAGAGCTTTCGAGAAACCTGGAAAACTATTCCCAAAGACTACTTAATTACAAGAAAGAATTTGTCAGAGATTTTGAGGCTGTATTGAAGAATAAATGTGGTCATACCAAATATTGACTTTCAAGTTTGTTAAATAGAATAGTACAGTGTTAGAATTTAATGGTGTCTTCTGCAGACTTCATGTTTCAGAGTTCAAAGTAAACTTTACTTAAAAAAAGGTTCAGTTGCTTTGAATGATGCAGGCTCTGCAGCTCTGCAGTTAGCTTTTCATGTAGATTTTTAGTTAACTGTACATCACGCTGTTCTTTGTATTTCTCCAGACCAGCAGAGCGCTCGGGGGCAGATGTTGACATAATCCTGGCACGGCTGAAAAATGTGAAGGCCTTTGAGAGATTCCACCCCAGTTTGCTGCAGCAGATATGCCTGTGCGGATTTTACGAGTGCTTGGAGAAAGGCATCACCAGTAGGTGAAAGCTCTGAAACTAATCTGAGGACAAGACGGTGCATCTATTTTTATTTTATTTTCTCAAACTGTTTTTTTTTTTCTTCCCAGTATTTCGACAAGGAGATATTGGCACGTGCTGGTATGCTGTTCTCTCAGGTTCGCTGGATGTAAAGGTGTCCGAGACATCAAGTTATCAGGTATAATTTCACGAGCATTACATAAAGCCCCAGATTAAAATGAAGGCTGATGAAGTAATTGATAATTAAAAGAAATCGCTCTCTTCTTTCATACGTATCACACAAGATCACACTCATCTTAATCAATCTTAGCTTCACACACTAATGCTCCAAATTTGCACCCAAAGCTGAATTACTCTTTCTGTGAAGATCTCGGTAACTTTGTAAGCAAAGCTCCACCTGAAATTCATCAGACTTGAAAAATAAAAGTTAGATGAGGGAATATTACTGACCATTTGTTAACAGTGGAACTTTGCACACCTTAGCCTATTTGTCTGGGTGCTTACTGGAGTGATATGTTTGTATCTTGTTGAGTGTATGGAGTGTTCAGGAGTTCTTTAACCTTCGAGAGTTGTGCGATCGGCATAAATTCATTTGCTAAGAATATTACATTTGAACTTCACAGCATTCTCATCTAGTTGAAAGTTTTTAATCCCAATGAAGGAATGATCTAAGAGGAATGTGTGTGATGTTGGTGTGTCTCATGTAGGATGCTGTTACTATATGCACACTGGGGACGGGAACGGCCTTTGGGGAGTCAATCCTGGATAACACTCCCCGACATGCTACCATCATTACACGGGAATTCAGTGAGCTCCTACGCATCGAGCAGAGGGAGTTTAGGTCTCTGTGGGAGGTATGTGCCTCGTTTTGCTCCGTCTATACTTGTTGCAGAGTACAGAAATTATCTGGGTCATTACGATTTGTGGCACATCTCAGATATCAAAGTCTCAAAGTAAGATTTGAAAATGCTATGGAATAAATGTGTCCATAGGAACTAACTTCTCTCATTTTAGTGATAAACAGAAAATTCAGACCGCTTTTGATCATTTGAAGACAAAGCAGCGCCTTATCAGCTGAGTGGGTAGCTCAAAGGCAGCACACGCTGGTTTCCAGTTATCATTTAATTTGTGAGTAACTGAGGGGGCTGCTTAAAGTCAGAGAACAGCCACCTGTCCTAGCTTGTTCTTGTTGCAGCTGAAATGTTAAATCTGAAAACTGTGACGAATTGAGCTGAGCGCTCTCCAGAGCGTAGGTGGTGTACACCACCTGTGGATCAGCGAAGGTTGGGTTATGAATTTATTGTTGGGCCTCTGGAGGAAAAAATCTGTCCAATTCTTTTACTGTAACCTTCTGCTAGTGCTCCGTCTGATTTTGACTTATGAGTGGTTGGTTTATCCCTTTTGACCACTAGATGGAAGTGTAGCTCTGAGGAGAAACTCTCTCTCCAGCCTTGTGTTTTCACTCACACTAGCATCATTTCAGCAGTCATTCAGTGTAAGTATAAAACTGGGCAGTAACATTCAGTATAAAACGTTTAAATACTGTAAATTAAAGACAAACATAATGTTCATGGACCGCTTCAGTCAGAAATATCTCACTCGTCTTTCTGTCTCCTGCTACTGTGATCCGGTGGGTGCCATGCTGTGTAGAAGTTCCTCTCGTCACTCACCTCCCCCTCAGCTGGGCTGGGTTCCTGAGAGAGAGACAGCCCATTTCCTTTGGGACCAAAGGGCATCAGCAGGTTAAGTTATAGGCTGTGTCTGTTCCAGCACACTGACCATCAGAAGCTGTGTGTGGCTGGATACTTTAATTTGGCTGTGTGTATGCTCACGCGGAAGTTCAACGGGGATACACATTTCACCTCTGCCCCCGGGCGACCTCTTCAGTTCGGTTCGTCTCAAATTAGATTTTCGAGCTTCTGTATCTGGTGTCCAGATTGTCTTATCTCACTCTTGGATCTTTCTGGTCTTGTTTGTTACTTAATATAAAGACTCACTGCAAAGTGATGGTGAAGATGCTGTTTGGCGCATGAAGATAAACAGATACTATTTTTTCGAGGCTTCTGATTTTTTTAAATTAATGAGTGTCTATATTTGGAAAGAGTTTCCCACAGCACCAGTTTCAAACTCAGGTTTGTGAAGGGCGTCACACCCATGATAGATACATTCCTTAGATAATGGCACTGAAATGCTTTCTGCTCAACCTTGGTCCTCTTTGTTGCTTGTTTGACGGTCCATTCTTGTATTTTCTAACTAATAATATTACAGTATAAGTGTTTAAATCTAACTTTAAGACTTGGGCTTGTAAGTATTATTTTGCAGCATCACAGGTACAGCTGTTAAAAGGCAAGGATCTTACCAGGCACTTTTCTGAGTTCTCCAGTGCTCATTGTGGTTTTAATGTGGTAAGTTTG
The DNA here is from genome assembly GCF_041146795.1 of Maylandia zebra. Taxonomy (NCBI): domain Eukaryota; kingdom Metazoa; phylum Chordata; class Actinopteri; order Cichliformes; family Cichlidae; genus Maylandia; species Maylandia zebra. Next base: position 20,622,088 of record NC_135182.1, on the reverse strand, counting down.
CATATGTAATTTTGAGGCTTTTTAAAATTTTCTCAAGGTAATTGGTATTTTTGTGTAGGAAAAAAAGGATAATGGGTAGTTTAAAGTTGAAGCTCTCTAAATGATATATGTCCTACGCTGAGATGTCTCCCGTCCTTGCAGTGTTTCTTGTACAGAACTTCATCTAAAAAAACAGAAAAGTGATTTACAGCATTAGCATCAATACATGGATCTTCTATTGTTAGATGTGCTGAGTTAGCCAGCGGTCAAAATTCACACAATCGAGACAGATGATCATTTCTGTATTTTGCAGTTTGTTGGTCATACAAACAGTTCGCCTGAATGTTCTTCCAGGCATATGTGCTTATTTTTTTCCTCCTAGTTTTACTGCAGTGCTGAACGATTGTTTAAGGTGTATCTTGTTACTGGTGGCATCAGACATCAGACTGTGTGAGCCACTTCTGATGTGCTGTGGTGACTCTAAGTTTCCTGCGTGTCTTGATGGTTGCTTTTGCAGATAAAGCTCAGCTGCTTCACAGGGTCTTAATTTAAGCTGAATTGCATTCTGTGGTGCATGATGAATGTTAAGCTGCATGAGGTCAGTGTTCTTACTGCTTCCAGCCCCTGAAAGATTGGGTGAAAAGAAGAATACAGCTTGATTACAGCTAATGTGAGGAGATGGGAAAAGAGTGATGCTAAAGGAAATATATTACCTGCTCCGGTCTGAGCCAAAGGAAGCATTTAAACAAAGCTACACGCCTCCTCCTTCACCACCTCCTCCTCCACCACCTCCTCCTCCCTACAACACCGAACTGTCCCCTTGCCTTTAGCCAAGCAGTCTTAGAAAATTTTGCAAGAGTGAGAACAACACTAGCTTTATTTATGATTATACTCGTGAATAATTTAGTGTATTTTTTCTGTAGGTGTTTCAACCTTCTGTTTGGAATAATACAGTAAATAAAAGAATTACAGAGAGGTGACAAATTGGATAAACGTAACATAGTAAATGCATTTGGGAAAATACTTTGACGTGCCTTAGCACGTTGATTCTTCAAGTCTCCGGAAGTCACTTGGAGTTATAAAGTACACTCACCATTCACCATTTTCCCATTAGAAGTGCCTCAATTCTTTGTGGAATAGATTCAACAGGGTGCTGGAAACATTCTTCAGAGACTGTGGTCCATATTGATATGATAGCATCACAAGGTTACACCACCTTTGTTGCCTTCAAATCTATTACATGACATGTTATCCTGCCTAAAAACCACTTATATAAGGCATGATGGATCCATGCTTTCATGTTGTTTACACCAAATCTTTACCCTGCCACCCACTGCATCAGAACTCGACACAGTGTGCCAATTTTGGCTTCAGTTGTCTGTTTACAGCTGACAGGTGTGGCACCTGGTATGGTCTTCTGCTGCTGTGGCCCATCTGCTTCAGTGTTTCATGTGTTGATTATTCAGGGATGCTCCTCTGTATACCTTGGTTGTAATGATTGGTTGTTTGTATTACTGTTGTCTTCGTCTCAGCTTGAAGCAGTCTGGCCATTCTTCTCTAACATCTGATATCAACAAGAGTTCTCCTAGAGAACTGCTGCTCAGTCACTGGATATTTTCTCTCTTTCAGACCATTCTCTGTAAATCTTAGAGATTGTTGTGAAGAAAAATCCCAGGAGATCAGCAGTTTGTGAAACTCTCAGACCAAGTCGTCTAGGACCAACAACTGTGACACATTTAGTGTCACTTGACCCACCTTTTGCCCCCATCCTTGACCATGTCTACATTCGCAAATCTAATGAGTCGCCTCCAAATTTGAAAGTCGCAGTAAGGAGCAGTTGAGCAGATATACCTAATAAAGTGGCTGGTAAATATATATTATCTCAATTGGTGTTTTGATGATGGTTGTCTTGTGAAATGGTCTTTCAGATGATGATAAATTACGTCAACATCTGGTCCACAGGGGGTCAAAGGTTCAGGTTTTGTCCTTTCATTTTCACCATTTTCACCAGTTCATATAAATAAAGGTTTTCTACACTAATGTTAACAAGACACTTTGCTCCATATTTGTTCCTTAAAATGTTGTATGTCTTGGTGTATGACATCTATGCATATTAAAGCCTGAGCGCCCATGCGTGCAATTTTAATATTTATGTTCTTATGCTGAATCGTCCGAGCACCGAGAGCGCCTTTCATGTAGCTCGGCACGTGACAGAAGCTGTCCGTGTGCTTGTTTGTTTAACATAGCAGACATGAGCCAAGCTCAGCATACACAGGGAGGCTGACTGAAGCATAGACGGCCTGGTCATCAGCTTACTCTTTACTTTGTTTCCTGCTTCCGATGGCCACTGTGATTGAAACAACACAATTGTAATTTGTGCTTGTTGGGTGGCAAGGCGGCTGTATTACAATCACATCAGCCTGGGGGCCGCCTGGACGGGAGGCTTTGTTATCTTCTATCAGATCTGACAAAGGGAGTTTTATAGGCATGTGCACACTCAACATATAGTATATTGAGTAAAATGGAATTACAGATGCTTATATGTGTAGTGTTTTCATCCTTAGGGCAGGTCTGTTGGTCGCTGAGCCCAGCAGGGAGGTTGGTATGTCAGTATCATCAGTCTATAGAAGCAACCCGGTGTGCAACCCGTGGAAAAAAGTGATGAATAGGAAGTGGCAGGGATGCAACATGCCCTCTAGAGTCTGAGGACTGGGTAAGGGGGAGGTTGGAAAAATCAGGCCACATATATCCTCTGATAGGAGCGGTCGGTGGATACGTGCAACGAAAGGGCAGGAAGATTGTATCAACATAGTATAATTGCCTTATCTCCGCCCAGAGTTGTTACATCATCGTAAGCCTGCAACATGAATTTCTGTAAAATAAAACAGCACCTGTGAAGCTGCAGCTGCCCTTGCTGATCTTTGTAATCCTATTCAGCTAGACTAGAAGAATTGCTCCGTGGATAGCAATGTGGCTGACTGACTCATCACAGTCATTGTGTCAAGAGGATGAACCCTGTTGACTTTGTTGACACACGTTTATTTTTTATTTTTTTTACGGCAAACCAGATTTTACAACCAACTATGATAACACTGCCAGCATGGCTGCTTATTTTTCTTAATTCACAAAAACAGAGCCAAATTGCAAGGCAGAGTAATGCAACCAGCGTCCCCGACCTCAGTTAAGCTTGCAAGTTAAGGCACATAGTCCTACAGGTCAAATTTGTGACACGAGAGGAAAATAAGGAAAATGGGATATCTTCTTCTTCCACTGTCTTTATCAGCTACAAAAGATAATTTATGCTATTGCCTGTTCAGTACAAGCCTGTATTAATTCAAATTCAAGATTGTTAAATCAAAATATGATTTGATTTGCAAAATTCTCTTGAAGTTGTTGCAGAATCTAGGCCCCTTATTGTTCTCTCGGCTGGATGTGACAGGCTGTCAGATTTGACAGTGACACACTCGCCTACACCTGTGTGATCAGTGTGTGTTTCAGCACCTTCTCTCATTAGTAATCCCATTTTCTTCTCTGTCTTAGATCAATAGCTGTAGAAACTGAATAACTATTTAAATTTGTAGGTATTTTCATATTGTCTTATGTTGAGAAATTAGAATGTAAATGACAAAATACTTAATAAATAAGTAAAATGACTCTCGGTTGTTTTTGATGGATTAAGAGAGATAAGACATGTGATGTGACTAATTAATAATTAAAATATTTTTAAAATAAATAAACATCCATTAGATGACACTTGGTGTAGTATTTTGCTTTCTGGCTTCTTTTACTTTCTACTTTTTCACTTTGCTGATGATATATTCTTTGTATACACTCCCTGGCCATGTCATTAGTTATACCTTGCTTCATTAGTTAATGGGGACTCTCTTTTAACATGCTTTAAATATTTGTAGCATAGATTCATCAACGTGCTGGAAACATTCTTCAGAGATTTTGATCTATATTGGTATCATAGCATTACACAGTTGCTACAGATTTGTCTTTTCCACAATTTGAATACAGTTAACTCTATGTCATGTTTGCGTCAATCAATCAGGTATGATTTAGGCTCAAAATGTGCCCTAAAGAATATAAGGCAGGATGGATCTGTGCTTCGATGTTGTTCATGACAAATTCTGACCACACCCTACAGGAGACATCCCAGATTGGGACCTTCTAAAAATGCGATTTAAACTTCAGCAGGTCATCTTAATCGTGTTGTTGAGTTGCTGCCATGTGGTTGACTGATCAGATATTTGTGTTAACAAATAATTGAACAGGTGTATCTAATGAAGTGGCCAGTGAGCATATAGGTTAAACACTTAATAGTGTGAATAATCACCTCCAGGAATCCAATATGGCTGTCTTGTGGCTCCGATAAGTAACAAAGTCAGAGATAAGATTCAGATTTTCTCTGTTCTTGAAAGGGACATTGATATGAATTTAAATCTTTATGTATCTCTACTACCGCAAATATGAAGCTAGTATTGGGTTATTTTGATAAGTTACACCGGGAAATACGCAAAACAACATTTTTTTTCCTTTTCGAAAAAACACAACACAACTGATTGGTTCAGTGTCTGTGCTGCACAGTTTTTATGTACTTCTTCAGCCTTTTATAAGACACACATAAGTTCTGGAAATGCAATAAAAACAACTCATTAACTGTCAACTCACACATTTTTAATGTCATATGTCAGACAACCATAAAAAGGCAAAATACAAAAATGAGCAGTGTTTTAACTCTGTTTTAACTGCAAAAAGCTGTTGTTTTATGAGACAGCACAGCTGTACTGAGTCATATTCTGTTTAAAGATTGGCACAATTTTTCAGTGGAAAATTAAAATGCACTAAACTGGAAACACTGAACTGTTTTATATTACTTATTGGGTGTAGCTCAGCAGCCTATGCTACTCATTCAGCATGTACTACCTATGTATTTTTAATTAAAGTTTTTCTTTATATTGTATTCATAGCTTCTTGGTATTCTAAAGTATTTTTCAACCATTTCCCTGTTTCATTTCTTAATATTGATTGAAGTATATTGAAGTATATACTTCAATATATACTGGCAGATGTCAAACACCTGACAAACTAGAAGCAGGGTGGTACTTTTCCAAGTATAACACATAATGTGCAAAGCCACAAGACTTTTTCTGTCTGCAGACGAAAACATCCAAACATCCAAATATCAGTTTTTAGACTTTACTTGAAATAAAAATCAAACCACAATTCAGCTTTGATTGGCACATCTGCAGTTCATTGCAGTCAGTTTTATCTTCCTGAACATTAGTCTTCGCATCCTGTCTGTGACTGGCTTTTGCTCTTGCTTTATGAAGGTGGCCATGCTGAAAATGAGCAGGATTGTGTGAATAGATAAGCTTGAGCTTGTGACAGAGAGAGGGAGAGAGAGAGAGAGATTGAGCATGCTCTCCCGTGTGCTCGGTGACTGGAGTTGAGTAATCACCTAGCAACTGCTGCTCAGAAGAAGTCAGCAGCTGACTGGCACACTGCTGAGCTCTCCGGCTGAGACGGTCTGCTCGCACTGCTCTGAGAGCAGTTTGAGGGCGTTGCTGGATCCTGCTGGACCATGCTGACTGTGACCTGCGACAGACTGCTTGATACCCTGGAAATCTTAAAATCAGACATACATGCTTGGAGTGTTTGCCAACATCTGGATTAAGAGAGCGTGGCGAAGCTTTCAGTAGCAGGCTGCATGGGACTCTGGTAGCATCTTTAGGTAACATTTGCAAAGCTTTCCAGCGATAAAAAATTGATTTGTTGCATTTGAAACAAAATGTAGAAATGAAAAATGCTTCATAGAAATTTATCTTTCTAGTTGCAGGATAGTTACCTTGTAATTACCGGGGCAAATTTAGATATATGAGGATAACCTGAATGTTCAGTTTAAAAGCTTAAATTTACTTTTTTCAGTCCTACCTCATGGTTTGAATTTAGTTTGGAAGAAAATCTATAACTGTAGAAATGAAGCTCTTTTCCCTAAATGGTTTCCCTTTAACTCAAAGCATCCCTATAAATATTCAGAATAACTGCTGAATACTTTCAGAACAGTTTGCACTACGTTTGCTTATGTAATCTCTCGTGAATCATTCAAAATACAGGCGTGCATTCATGCACGGTGATGCTCACAACGCAGTAACGTACTCAAGCGTGAAAGACCGTGAAGGAACTTGAACTGAGACTGCACTGAGATGACCCGGTTAATAGCTTCACTGATCTGCTGTTATGACATAGATAATATAAAACATATATGTCATCTCTTTAAAGTACACCACCTTTGTGCATTAGATGCTTATTTTGCAATTTTCAAATCACGGTGACAGTTTTTTTAGTTGTTTAATGCATATGGAAAAACATAAAATGACATATCATAAGAGAACAGGGTTAAGAGATGTATAAGAGCACATCCAGACTTATTCATTTGATCTTTCAAACGCCACTATACTTACACGCTCCTAGCTAACGTGACGCTTACAGCATTACGTGGCTCGTCTGTCAGTTTGAACCGTGTTTTTGGATGTTTGTGACCTTTTCTGGTTGAATCCTTCCTAACAAATTAAGATGAGCAAATGGAAATCTAAATTTTGGCTCTTTAAAAAAAAGTCAGATGTGCACTAATGACTGTCAGTGTTTGTTACTGCACAACAAGCAATCACCAAGGGTGATATTAGATATTACACTTACACAAAATAACAAAAATCTCTCTCTGAGAGATTATGATGCAAAATTAATTAAAAAATCTTGACTTCACTATTGTTAATCTGTGGTATTGCTCAGAAGTGCAAGATTACCTTTTCTGTTGAAATCTGCTCACTTTTAGTCTCTATAGAGTGAATGTGGACAAACATTACATTTGAACCCTTTGTTTTCAGAAATTTCAGGAACATAGTTTTTTTATTATTTATAATTCTTTGAACTTCATCCTTTGTTCTGGGTTCAGCTTTGAAGATGCTACTTCAAATGAGTAAATTCATATTTTTAAAGCATGTTTATACCTCATTTCTATACTTCAGGTTGAAAAGGGGACCTTTTTAAGCTGCTCTTTGAGTTGAACTTTTTAGATCTATTATCTATAGTTCTGCTTTTACTCCGAGCATTCGACTCCAACGATGAGCTTTTTCTCATTGCAATTGTTTGAAATATTTATGAAATATAGAGTTTTTGCACAAAGGTAAAAACCAAACTTAACAGTAAGTGAAATGTAATTGTAAAAATGAATAGAAAAAAATGGATGAAAACAATATTCCCATGTTGAATTTACACCACAGTGTCCTATTTCACCATGTTTGATGTCCAAAACTGTAAATAATTGTAAATAATAATTTCATGATGTGTTGGTCTGCTCTATTATCAGTTTAAACAGCATCATTCTTAGTTTTGAAGTATTTGTAAAATTACTGATCTGCTTTAAGCAAAAGTTCATGAATTTAGTCATGGAAATAAAACAGTCATTCATTTGGATAAAGGGTTGAATCAAAAACTGTGGGCTGACTAATCCATTGTGCTTGCTGACTTAATGACAAACTGTGAAGGATAATTTGATTTGCATATCTTATTTGGTCTTTCTAATTGATGCTTTGCACATTATGCTGTCAGAATCAGCTCAAGTACAAGTGTGGATGTTATTTTCCAAACTGCTTGTGAGTCCTAATACGGACTCTGTGTTAAAAACTTGAACCAGTACATTCTCCCTTCCTAAAGATACTTTCACACAACCATCATCAGGGTTCACAGAAAATGGACTTAAAAGAGAAAACATCCAGTGAGCAGCTATTCTCTGGGTTAAAATAGCTTGGTGATGTCACAGGTCAAAGGCGAATTGATAAAATGCTTACAGCTGTTATAACACTTGCCAGCAACACTTGTTACAACCAACGTATGCAGAACATCATCTCTGAAAGCAGAACACATTGAAAATTAGAAAATTAGAAAAAACATTACTGCTACAACATTTGGATAGTTTGATCACAATTTGTTGTAAACAACATGAAAGGTGGTTCATGTTCACTTTGTGGTGTAATTGCTGTGAATAGTGTAGTGCTGTATGCGCCCCTGAGTGCCAATCAAGCATCTTTTTTTTTTCAATGCAATTCAGTTTTATTTATACAGCACCAAATCACAACAGTCGCATCAATGCACTTTATATTGTAAAGTAGACCCTACAATAATACATACAGAGAAAAACCAAAGAATGTCTTTCCCACTGTGAGCAAGCACTTTGGCAACAGTGGGAAGGAAAAACTCAATTTTAACAAGAAGAAATTTCCAGCAACGGATGTATCGCCAGATATGTTATTTATTTGTTTATTTATTTATTTATTTTTGCCTGTCCTGTTTGGCTCTTTTGCCATCAGAATTATTGTCTAAAGGCAAAGAAAAATGTCCAACAGATTTACTTTACCAACCCAGCCTTGCCGTATTGGTCTATTTGAGTCGCCTTTTATTGTTTATTTTATTTTAACCTGCTAAATACGGGACAGACTTGACTGGGGAAAAGAAAGAGAGGAATCAATCAAGCATCATTTAAAGGCCAAAGCCTACCTGAGTATTGTTAGTGTCCATGTTGTCATGGTTGAAAGATTTCTGGATCCAAGTTACCTACCAAAGTTAAGGACTTTAATTATAATAAATGATCAAAAAGGCTGAATCAAAGTTGGCTCTAAATTCAGTCTTAGGAATAAGGTAATGTCTGAGAGGCACAGTTAGACTGGGCAGGTATGGCTGAGTAGGGCTACTGCGAGTTTGGTGAGTTTGATGAGTCTGGCAGACCACAGAGCAGCAGATGCTGTTGCTATTTTGTTGAGAAATAAATATTTGAATTAGCATTTCAGAGGAGCAATCCCGGCACATTTAGACATCTTAATAAACGAGCCTCATAAAATGTCAGAAATGACTTTTGCGCCAAATCTACTTATCAAAGTAATTGTAGTATAGCTGCAGTTTGAACCAGTCTAGCTGATCTGCGAGCTGATTTGATGCTCTAATAATCTTCTAATCTGGATGAAAGCAATAAAGGCCAGTGAGTGAATAATCAGACTGATTCATTTCAGTTAAGCAGCAGTTTGACATTTCAGGAAGTACGCCTCGACAAGATTGTTGCCTCTCTAATGTCTGGCTTATAAATGCTAATTTTCTCCAGAAGATACCGACTAGATTGTTTTATGTTGTGTTTTTATACATTAAAAATATAACTGTCTAACTATTTGTTTAACTTGTTACAAAGAAATAAGAAATGTCCGTTTTGAATGTTCCCTTTGCAGTATGGTAAACGAATCTGCATGAAGCTTTACTATTTCTTAAAAGAGCGTAAACATGAGAGTATGGATTTTTAGAAGCAAAACCACAACTAACTGTTATTACTATTTGATGCATTTATAAAAAAGAAAAAAATACATTTCTTAAATAAAAGAAAATGATATACATTTTGAACTAATTTTCTCATCCGAGACTTTTATGAAAAAACGAATATGTTTTTTTTTTCATTTAATATACCATCAAACCAGAAGAAACTGAGTGAAGAATGATGATAAAAAATGACATCCGAGTGAGAAACTTCTTTTTTAATGACTTAAAAGATTTTATTATTACATGCCTGATGTTTTAAAATAAAACAAAGACAGTTTTTATACAGGCAAAAGGTTAGACAGTCCTGAAAACATGGCAGGTTACAGTGAGCTGGTATTAAAACAATTCCCTGCAGAAAATATCGTGTTGTGTATCACAAGAGTCAAAGACGTCATTACGAATAAAATAGAAACTGATTGCTTTTTACACACCTGACAGTGGTCCTAATCCCCCTCGAAAAAAACGCTCCCATCCCATCTGCTGCATTCAGTCCCTCAGGGAGCATGGCTTTACTGGCTCAGAGGGATTGAGTTCATTTGTTCATGCGTGCCTCAGTTTAATCCTAAATCCTTTAATTGTCAGCCAAGATTGATAGAATTGCCGGACTCTGACTGAATCACTGCTTTTGCATTGATTAATTTAAAATTAAATATCTTGTTTTGCATGTTCACAACAGGCACATTATCAAAATCGGAGCTTGGAGAGCTTATATCTTTTAGTATCTTGGTGAGCAACAAGTCAAGTTACAACCTGAGGCCACTGAGGTATATCTAAAAGGCTTGAGGGAAAAGGTTGTGTGCCACTGAGGGCTTGCTTAAGTGATTAACTGACTTCAGAGTGCAGAATTGAGTTTAAAGCATGACCTCTGAGTACGCTGCCATCAGAGGAACAAAGGGCTCTAGAGTTCTTGCCTTCATTCAGTCTCCACTGACCAGAAGATAGGATGGTGGGGAAAATTGGTCTGGCACTAAGTGGTCCTCAATCAGTTTTTTATTGACCTATTACGCAGTGGCTGCAGCACATAATCAGTTTTTGTTTGTCTTTCACCCCATATTAATCTTGAGTTGTCAATCTACTTGGCAAATTCCTATTAAGAAAATATAATTTTAACAATCAGCTGTGTTGGAGTGATGTATTTATGTATGCAGATCTCGTTATTTGATTGACAAAGTTTAAAATACGATAACAAATGCACACTCACTCAATGCTTTATTATTTGTACCTTTTTAGTACCAGTTCAACCCAATTTTGTCTTCAGATATGCTTTAGTTTTTTGTGGAACAACAAAGAAACATTCCTCAGAGATTTTCAGATATGCAGATTCTTCAGCTGCATGTCCATGATGAGAATCTACCACATCCCAAAGGTGCTCTATTGAAGCTCCGCTGACTATGGAGGTGACTCGCATACAGTGAAATCATTGTCATATTCAAAAATAAAGCCTGAGTTAATCTGAATTTTGTGGCACATTAACCTGGTGCAAGCAGCCATCAGAAGGTATACACTGTGTATGGACCTGGTGTGGTCTTCTGCTGTACTTTCAGAGATGTTCTTCTGCATACATTGCATGTTAAAAATGGTTATTTGAATTACTGCTGCCTTCCTATCAGTTCAAAGCAGAACTGTTGCTCACTGAATCTTTTCTCTTTTTAGACTATTATCTTTAAAGTCTAGAGGTGGTTGTGTGGGAAAATCCCATCAGATCAGCAGTTTCTGGAGTTTCAGCCCGTCTTCCGACAACAATCACGGCATGTGCAAAGTTCCTTAAATCCCCTTTCTTCCCCAAATGCTCAGATCGTACTTTAGCCGGTCACCTTGACCATGTCTACATGCCTAAATGCATCAAGCTACTGCTGTGTGACTGGCTAAGTGTACGTTATTAAAAGGTAGTTGTCTGTACCATCTAACTATACTTTACTTCCAAAGCTGGCTGAACACAATTTGTACAGTAATATGCTGCTAGGAAAACAGTGTTAGTTTAAAAATCACAGAAATAATTTGGAATTAAATGGTATTCTATGCATCTTTTTAGTGTTTTTTATTCCTGAATTTGAAAAAAAAACCTGTCTCGCTGGTTACTGTTGGAGTGTCCTATTAGTGCTCCAGTGTCATAAACATTGCATTTGTAAGTGCACGGGTGCAGTATGATGTTCATTATGTAATATCTGTGCTGCCTCAGGACACAATTATGGTACGAGGGAAGTATACTTGTATTGTCTTGCTGTGCTTGTTCTGTGGCTCTCTGCAGTTGGAACAGCATTAATGGACATGTACTTAGTGGCAAAAAGAAATATGCAACATACAAGAGGTATTTGTATGTGGTTTTCCCCTATTTTTAATAATTATGCACTGAACCGTTCTTACATTTGCATGTTAGGACTAATAAGAATGAAATATCATCAGACACCCGAAACCCTCATTGACTTTTTATTTTTTCCACACAGCCTAGAGACAAGTGATGACAGTGGGGGTGATTTCTATTCCTCTTGTCCTGCCTTTGTTAGACAACACATTAATGAGAGGCAGAGATGGGAAATGCTGGAAAAGAGGGAGCTAAAGGACATGGAAAGACATTTAAGAAGTATAGATTTTTGAGTCCTAGAGTGATTCCTGAGACACATTTAAGTATTTTTCCAGTTATTGTGATCTTTTTGCTGCCATAGATCATCAGCCACCTTGATGAGTCAGAAGCAGCTAAATAAAGGCCATCGAGAGTATATTTTAATTTCAGTTTTGGTGTAATAATGATGGATTGACTCCACCTGTATGCATTTATTTGATTCCTATTGATACATATTATATATATATTATACAATTTACTTTACATTAAACATTATTTTATTTACAAGTGTAACTGGTATTTGCTTTTATTTTTATAGAAATATCATCACTGTATGGCTGGACTACTCGCCCCACGCTATGGTGTCATGGAAAGTGGTTGTAACGCAGACAGTAAGTGACCTCGTTTGGACCTAACAACTATATATTTCATTCCTAACTTTGTCAGTTATTATTAGCAGTTACGCCATCATAATCAACAAATGCCTCAAAATCACAGCCTGTCCTGTGATTTTGAAGCGTTCACTGAACATTGCATAAAATGTCATGCTAACATTCAACTGTAAAATGTCGCAGTGCTGATGCTCCGACACGTTTAAACACAGTAGCTTGTACAGATGGTTATAGTCTTAAAAGCTTGTGGATTTGTTTTACTTTCAGCAGCTTTTATGTCACAAATGATAAAACATTTTTGTGGCCGACGGTGTAGAGAGACAGGAAATTTAGAGAAAGGGCGCCTCCGTTTCACTAAATGAAATGGAGCAAGAGTACAGGCAGAAAAAAAGTACTCACTGCTCATGTGCTTCCTAATTGCTCGGCTGTCATGCTGTCCTCAAGTTGATTCAGTTTACTTCAGTGTTAGTATGTTGATTGTCTTCAGAGTTTATCAAGATGAAGAAGAAATTCTTCATTTTACAGTAAATGGCTCCTCTGACTTTATAAATGTTTTTACAAACAACCAATTTTTCTGCTCCTACGAATAAAAAGGATCTTTTATTGTATTTCTTTCTGACTAACTCCATTACTGCGGAACCTCTGGCATTGTGTCGAGGCTGATACTATTATTTCTGCTTTTCTGTTGCAACCTAACTTGATATTGACTTTGCTCTGCTCAAACAGAGCACTTAACTTGCTTCAAAGTCACGTATCATAAAAATGATGAACGGCAGTCCATAAATCCATAGTCTGCTGGTTTACCAACACTGGGGTCACTGTCTATTGTTATGTATTTTTAATGATGATGGACATATTTGAAAGAAAATGCTTTTTAAAGATTTTCTTGTAAAGAACTCCCATCCTCAAACTTACAGTCCCTAAAGCTAAGATTTTATTAACTACTGTAGCTTTTAAAAGTGGATGTGCCTTTTTGGTTGCTGCATGCTTTGCTGCAGCAATATAAGAGCTGGGGTTTGAGTATTTTTGCAGCATAGAGTTGAGTACTGAGGGGTTTTACAGCCTGAACTCGATGCACAGATGCAGAAAGACATAAGTCACACAAGCACCGGCGGCTCGAGGCTGAAGCACTCTCCTGTGCAGAGGCTCAGCCGCTTTGTTACTGTCACAGCAAATCAAATGAATTAAACATGTTTTAAACTGTTTTCTTACAGTGCGCTTTTAAATCACTTTGTTATTAACAGGTCAGCATTGTTTCCTTCACTCCAGTCATGCACTCCACCTAAGCATGCATTTGTTTGGCCACTACAATGGAAAATATTTCTGCTCAGAAACAGCATTTTTCTTTCCTGGCAAATGACTAACACTTGGTTTAACTTTCACTTTACTCTACATTCCTGGTTGAATGAACGGACTGATATCACAGCTTTGCAAACAGAATGATGGGCAGATGTGTTAACTTCTGTAAACATGCACAAATTCTATACAAACACATAACATGAAAAATATAATTCATACTAAAACCGTGCAAGGCTGGTACATGTCTTTATTGTTAGCATGAAATGCAATGACCCTCTCTGCTGCTGAAGGTTTCAATAAAATGCAGAAATCCTCCGGGCTGAACCACGTATACAGTAGGTTATATAAGATGTTTGTGCTTTCAGTGTTTTTCACTCTTTTTTGCACTTGTGGTGAGGAGAACTTTGGGGAAATTTATTTTTTTAAGGATTAATATTAAACAGAAACCATGATGTCAACTGTAAAAGCAACTATGTATGGAGTTTTTTCACAAAATGTTAGGATGTAAACATTTTTCCATCCTGTACTAAAAGTGAGTACTTTTATTTTTATTTTTGACAGTTGTTTGCACGCTGGCAGTAGAGCAGATAAAATGTAGAAAGAAATGAAACAACGCAATACAATTTTAGGCATGTAGATATTTTCAAGACATCTTTGAACGTGGTTTGGTTGTTGGTTCTTGACAGGCTGGTTGGAGTATTTCAGAACACAACTTACAGTATTGGTTTACAGAGAATGGTCAGAAGAAGAGCGGGAGTTCTCTTCGTAAATATGCCTTGTTGAAGCCAAAGGTCAGAGAAACATGGCCAGACTACTTCAAGCTGATTTAAAGGCAAGAGTAACTCAATTAACCATGTGTTACAACCAAGGTTTGCAGAAGAGCAACTCTGCATATGTAACACATTGAACACAGAAGCAGATGGGCTGCAGCGGCAGAAGACCACAGTGGTGCCACTCCTGTCAGCTGAGAACAGGAAACTGAAGCTACAGTTTGCACAGTGTCACCAAAACTGGAAAAACACCAAAGATGTCCAGCTGAGAAATCTGCAGCAACTATGTGATGTTATCGTGTCAATGTGAGCCAAAATCAGCACCTTGTTGAATGTATACCATGAGTAATGAAGGCACTTCTGAAGTCAGGGTGGTCCAACAAAAAGAAATAGTATGAAGAAAGTGTAGTAATGCAGGCCAACATAGTCTGACATTCAAACCACTGACAGTTGTTCTACAGAGTCTATGGAGGAACCTAATTATTCAGCATAAAAAAAATGACCATTGAACAGTCTAAGGAGCTTGGAAAGAAAAGCTTCCGAGAAGCTTCTCGGATGAGAGGAGGTGGAGGTGACTGAGAACCTTCACACCACCACTGAATATTCAGGATGCAATTTTTAATTAAAAAATTCTAACAGAACATGTACAGTATATGCAACTTTTTTGTTTTCAAGGATTAGTTGATTTTTGTTATAGTAAATTTGAGTCCCCTGTAAAGCTTCTTGTGTGTGTGTTTTACTTATAACTTTAGCGGACATCTCAGTGATTATAAACTCTTTTTTTCTCTGCAGTTTTGCAGGATCTTTACAGATCCTTCATGACTAACATACATCCTCTGTTTTTCCCCACCAGGACTGCCTGACAAAGAGAACATAAGCAACAACTCGTTTGTTGTCTCCAAACCTCTGAATAAGGTAATTCCTCTGTCTCTATTTAGGATGAAACCTTTTCATTTTATGAGGCCGCAAGAGCATCCTGTACTGTTGCTCACCTCCTCAGTGGGGCACAGAAATAAGTGTGGAATGTGAAGTTTGTTTAAAGTTGCTCTAAATATAAACACAGTACTGGATTTCTCGTCTCCATCCAGAACAGTTCCTGTCCCCTCTCCTGCTGTCATTTCCTGACCACTGAGTTGATAACGCTGCACTACAGCAGATTTATGGAGCTACATGCGTTGTTCACTTATGGAGTTTAGCCACATCACAATCGCTCTCTTACACAAAAAGAGAAACTGAAAGTGTGAATTCTTGTTATGTAACCGACAAAGACAGAATTAATTTACTATAACATATATAAATAAGCCCAGTTTCTTTGGCAACTGAGTGGTCTAATGTCTTGTAAATAAATGATGAGGCTTTAAAGCTTTCACATAAATGCATGACTTGCACTGCTCTCTGAAGCATTCAGAATGCATTTTAAATGTCAAAGTCCTGCAGCCCACCCCATGGCCATCCTCAGCTGGAAAAATCAAAAACAACAACAACAACAACAACAACAACAAAAAAGCACTCCCAGACTGTAATTCACAGTATCTGTGTCCCATTAAAGCAACTGAATGCATCAGTCAAGACTCTGCTAACGGAACGGTATGGAAAGTAAATAAAAAGTAAATAAAAATCAAATTTGAATGCAATAAAATCATAATGTCAGCTGTGAGTCATGCAGTAACAGCGAGGATGAGATCCTGTGGCCCCACAGTGAGAGGAAAAACATCAGACCGGACTTGTCTCTCTGACACATTGTTTCTTCCCCGATGTATTTTATCGCAAATTACTGGACTGTTTTGTTCTTTGGCGAACCTTCAGTTTTACCCACTTTGTGAGATTCAGTGTAATGCCATCAGTAGATCCTGAGTTTCAGTGTCATGCATGAGGCATTTTATTTCACCTCCTCTCATTTTTTTTTTTTTTATGTTTCACTTTATTTTGCAGAAGTCATTCATTCAAAGTCCAGCCAAACCCCACCCTAAATGCTTTTCTCAGGTAGTAAACACAATCACTGCACTCAGTCAGACTCCACAGTGTGCTGAGATTTAACTAAAATTCTACCGTGCAGGTCCCCTCCGAGAA
Organism: Maylandia zebra; assembly: GCF_041146795.1. NCBI lineage: Eukaryota > Metazoa > Chordata > Actinopteri > Cichliformes > Cichlidae > Maylandia > Maylandia zebra. The sequence continues at coordinate 20,605,655 of NC_135182.1, read as the reverse complement.
GATCCTCCGTGCAGGGCAGATTCTCCGGAATGCCATCCTCTCCAGGGCGCCTCACATGATCAGAGACAGGAAGTACCATTTGAAGACGTACAGGTTAGTTCAATAAGGAGAGATCATTAGACAGAGATGAACATGATTTATTGATGCAGAGAATTTAGATAGAGGTATTTGGTGGTTAGACTTCAACAGAAGCCCAGCGGTGATAGGGAATAGAGCAGGACCCCCCCGGGTTTAGACGCTGGTGGTGGAGATGATTTAAGATTTAAAGTAGACGTTGTGAATTAGCCTGAAGAAGGCTGGGAGAAAGATGATTGGACTAGACCAGTGATGTCACAAACAGCTTGATGGCATGGGAAAGTGGAAGTGATGTGAAGCTTAGATTTAGCTGGCAACACCTGGGAACAGAAAGATGTGAGACCCCTTATTGAACTTATGCATAAGCTTCATTTGGCACCCCTTTGTTTTTAATGGAAACACTCAAGCAAAGTGTATTCATTAATTTTTTTTCTATTTTTATCACTCTCTAAAAGCAAAGAAAGCAGTTGAAGAACATTAAGGATTTATGCCAGTATCCAACATCAAAAGCTGGGATGTGTGGGATGAACTTTGGCCAGTGTCACATGGTTTAGTATGGTGTTTTGCCTGAGTAGAGCTGACAGCTATTGGACTGAGGAGCTTCACCAGGTAATGTCCAGAAGAGATCAGGGTTGTTGTGCAGGTGTGAAAACACTTCATGGTAAAATCTCGAAACTCTAATCTGCATTGTAACCAGAGGGGCACAGATGAAAACCCAGCCAGTGGGTGGCCATCGGTTCTCTTCCGGTACTCGAGCTTCCTCCCACAGTCCCACAGTTATTTTGGTGATTCTAAATAGCCCATAGGTGGGAGAGTGAGTGTGAATAGTTGTTTTTCTCTCTGTGTTAGCCCCGTGATAGACTGCCAACCTGCCTCTCCCCTCAGTAACAGCTAGGATAGGCTCCACTACATGTTCTGGAGCTTATTTTGGACTGACAGGTGCAAAAAGGGCAGTAAACACACTTTTTGCTTCTACTGCTTTAGAGTAAATGGCAGCCAGGTAGATTTATCTGGTGAGAGCTAAAAGGTGAGTAAATATCATTAGTGGATTCAAAGAAATGATAATGTTGAACTGTGTTTGCCTGATGTGTAAATGTAAAGGTTCACCACGTCTTAGTGTTGCATTTATAGTTTGTTGTCAATCATCAGTTATATTTATTTTAAGAAATCTTCATAATTTTGTTTGTTATGAAGACATTAAATGTATTCACATAATATTCAATTTTATTTACCACATCTATCAGTACAAGCTGTAGACAGCGGCTGAATATAAAAGCTCTTTTATAGCAAAGCCCTGTTTGCACTTCAAGAGAATAAAATATAACAGCAGAAAATCATGAAAAAGGAAATCAGTTCATAAAACACAGAACAAACAGAAAATCAAAGTGATCTTTCGTACCTGCTCAGCCATGTAGGAGCTCATATAGGCATTTGTCTTTCCTAGGCGGTGTTGTGTGGGGACAGAACTGGTTGACTGGCAATTGCAGCAGAGCTCATGTGTCCACTCTCGCGTTCAGGCTGTAGGCATGTGGCAGGTGCTGCTGGAAGAAGGTGTTCTCAACCACGGTGAGGCTCTGCGTGATGTGTGTCTGCACGTGTGCAGCGCGCGACCCAGTGATTTGAAATTGAATGCCCGCTGTCTGCGCTGTGTTTCTGTGATGCAGTGGACCAGGAGCTGAGCTTCCAGGACAAGTACCTTTTTTACCGCTTTCTGGACGATGAACAGGAGGATGCCAGTTTCCCCACTGAAGACGAAAGAAGGGAGAGCCAAGAGGAGCTACAGGATACCTTGCTGCTTCTCTCGCAGATCGGGCCTGATGCCCATCTGAGGATGATCCTGAGGAAACCGTAAGAATCTGAAGCAGAAATCAGTAAAGGAATAAAAAGGGTGATTGTTTCATGACTTCTTTCATCCTCTGTCTTTTAGTCCATCTGAAAGGACAGCAGATGATTTGGAGATCATTTATGAGGAGTTGCTTCATATTAAGGCCTTGTCACACCTCTCCACCACTGTGAGTACAGTTTACCTGCATTATGTGACCATATTATTCCTTCTCTTAATGCACAGATTGAAATTGCATCTTTCTCCTGGTGAAAAACATCATATCTGGCTCATTAGGCCTTTTGGTCCCATTTGAGTGGTGAGAGTGAAGAAAAATGATGCAAAGATGAAAACTTGCGTGTTAAACACTCATTCACTGATCCTGTCCAAGAACACTTTGACATACACTCTGGATAAGCAAGGCATTAAGTATGTACTGCATAGCTTCAGGGGATTATTCTACAACTAAAATCATCCGTTTGTCTTGCTGCTCGGATTCAGCCAAACCAAAAAACAAGATATGTGATGTGGGACTGCTGTGCGTTTCACTCACATTCAGTTTTAAAGAAATCTTTCAAACACCTGTGCTGCATTGAATAGCTGGAATATTAAGCTTTGCACACATACAGCATGCCTTTACTTTTATTTTGGCTGCTTTCTCTTAATGTTGATCCTCCTGATCTTCCTCTGCAGGTGAAGAGAGAGCTGGCCGGAGTGCTGATCTTTGAGTCCCATGCAAAGGCAGGAACAGTATGTAAGTAATCTGATAAAAAATAGTAATGTGTAATAGATGCATTGTTAATGCTGATTAATGATTGAATTTGCTCAGCACACAATCAGTATTAATTCAACAAAGACAGCCTATATGAAATCAAATCTTCTCTCCCTTAGTGTTCAATCAGGGTGAGGAGGGCACATCCTGGTACATCATTTTAAAGGGCTCAGTCAATGTTGTCATCTATGGAAAAGTAGGTATTTTCCTCTTGTGAAATCATGTTAGTTCTAGAGACATCAAACTGATTATACTGCTTTGACCGGGACGTTGATTCATCACCCAGTAACTGATCAGTATGCCGTCCTGGACAGGGTGTTGTTTGCACTCTTCATGAAGGAGACGACTTTGGGAAGCTGGCGCTTGTCAACGACGCCCCCCGCGCCGCCTCCATTGTCCTGCGAGAGGACAACTGTCATTTCCTGAGAGTCGACAAGGAGGACTTTAACAGGATTTTGAGGGTTAGTGTCTGTTTAAACTCATCTCATTAACAATGAAAAAGCACCAACACCCTCTGTTGGCAAAAATGTAGTAATGCATCCATAAAAGTTATTTAATGCATCTTTTGTGATCGTATGCCAGTCCCTTGCACCCACTAGCTCAATCATCCCACTAAATATGAAATATGTTGATAATGACCTCTTTTACTGATTTGAGGTTAATTAGGTGTGGATGTAAACTAACATCTGGGAGCTCTGACACGTCATAGATTTCCTGCTTGAAATAGAAAATAGAAGCAGAGATTTTTGTTCTAGATTAACTACGTAGTGATGGTCTGCAGATCTAAATGTGTTGAAATTACACATGTAGTGACTGATGGAGTGACATCACATGTTTTTTTAACATATTTTATTAAAGTTGTTAAACGTGTATGATTGATTTACAGAATATCATATTAGGTCTGCATTTGCTTCTTTGGACCACATTAAGTGTGTTAAACATGCTATTAAAAATGCTTAAACAAACAATTAAAAAATTGTACTGAAATTTAGTATTACAGATAGTTTATGCATGCTTATTGCATGGCTCAAAATAGTGCAATGATGGTTCTGAATATTAAATAAATAAAATAGGGAATGAATAATAAGAATAATAATAAGAAAAAAATTAATTAAAAAGCATATATTTATAGTAAAATATCCAAATATGTATAAAAATTGTAAATATCATATAATAACTGATACTTTACATTTCTAAAGAATAACATTTTCACGAAGCTGCTTATGTACTGGCAAACACGTCACTACTGTTTAACACTGTTTAAATGTGACCTCTGGCAGGTGACCTGGGTCGATCAGGTCACATGACTTTATAAACTGAAACAACATTTTCATAGGTCAGTGGTCTCCATAGTAAATGCATTACTGTGTTTGTGTTTATTTGTATGAAGGATGTGGAAGCCAACACTGTGCGACTGAAGGAGCACGGTCAGGACGTTCTGGTGTTAGAGAAGAGCCTCAGCAGCAGTCGAACATCTGTCCAGGGATCCTCTTCCTCTCATTACAAGTAAATATGCCCACCACTAATGCATGTATAGTACAGAGCTGCACTTTCTGGCAGTTGTCTGTTAAACTTGTATCCTTAACTGTCTTCATGTTACAATATAAATTAAGTTGCTGCTTTTATTTAACAGCAAAGAAAAATTGATACTTAAAAATATTTAAAATTGTTTCAGCCATCCTTTTTCTTTGAAGTAATAAGTATGAGCTTTAAAAAAATATATTTGTCCAATCACATGACTATCCCAGGTTGCTGCAGGAGTGATCCTTTCATGGTCACTTTTGAACTTGTGATTACATTTGTGAACAATAGGAAAAATGCTGGACGCTAACAGTCAGTGTGACCAGCAGATAACATGCAGGCAGCACACACACAGCAATCCTGTGAGCTGCAGCCAACGAGCATTATCTTAATAGAGGCATCTGTCACTGCAGCACAGTTGCTAGAGAGACATATTAATGGTTATGATGGCCTTGCTCCTAGGGGGAAAAGAAGACCTGGCAAGTCACAATTACTTGTTTAGGGTCGCCCTCTAATCAACTCCACTCCTCAAACGTAAGAGTGTCAAGACTGTGTTCTCCCCCATGAGTGGGGAAGACATGGCGTTGCTTGTGTAGCTCCCTCTTGCCATGCTGTTATCAAGTAATGAAAACAACCGAGGCTGGATTGTGTTGATTCTCCTTCACGTAGAAGATGCCCCCTCATTTTTTTTTCTCCCCTCGGCTTTTCTCGTGGCACTTAGCCCAGACTCCCCTTCATCTTCAGCTGGCCAAGAACACTGATTGTAAATAGGATTGTTATCAAATGAAGCAATCACAGACACACGTTGAAGGAACAGTCGAGGGCCATAGCTGTGTCATCAAGCATTAAGAGCCAGTGTTTCTTGATTAGTGAAGGGTGTGTTTTATTCTGTTTTCCTGCAGATACAACGTAATGTCTGGGACGCCGGAGAAGATTTTGGAGCACCTCCTTGAAATGATGCGATTGGATTCTCAATTCACAGAGTCAGGTACTGCTCACCATGACACATCCCATGTGTCGAATTAGTGCCATCTAACACGGCCTGTCAATACGATGATCATTTATTGTGGAGAGTTGTCACCTATGCAACATTCTCCTCCGCCCTCGCCGGCTCTGTTTCTCTCCTCTGTCCTCTGCCGACTGTTCTGCACTGACCCGTTTGTTCTTGCCTATAATTAGCCACACATCACAGGGCTGATCTAATTACTCTCGCTTGCGTGGATACATATGGTTTTCATTCGTCGGCAGAGGTGACACAGATGGGGCCGCGAGGATCAAGGCCCGATGCTACTCTTTGATGCTCTCTTTCGCTGGCTACACAGGTGTTTGACATAAGCGTCTTTCTTTTTTTGTTACAGACTCAGCCTTAGATGACTTTGTGCTCATGCACTGTGTCTTCATACCCAACACTCAGCTGTGTCCGGTGTTGATGTCCCAATATCCTTTCAGCATTATGTTCCCTAATTTTTTTTTTATGTTCTTTACCATTCCTGTGAACCTGAAAACACTGGTTCACTGGTTTGCTGCAGCTACATTGTTTCAATCTTTAACTGCTGTGCAGCTACCATGCCCAGGCCTCGCAGGGATCTGAACAGGAGAAGCTGGACTACACGCTTAATAACAAGCGCAGGGTGATCCGGCTGGTGATGCACTGGGCTGCCGTAAATGGGGATCACCTGCAGGAAGAGGATGTCTCAGGGTTGTTTCTGGAGGTCAGCCTAAACATATATGAAGGTTGTTCTAACCTCTGATATAGGTACAGAATAGTCACAACAGCAGAACCGTCTGCAGCTCTGACCAAGACTTGTTCCAGTGTTTCAGATGTGTTCCTAATCAGTTTGCTTTACTTAAAAACAATTAATTGTTAATCATCTTCTTAGATTTTTTGATTCTTGATAATGATAAGATTTTGAAATGTTTTAATAAAGCGAAGGCGCCACACCACTAACCATAACTGATAAATTGATAGAAAATCAGATTTATGTCTGAGTGCATGATGTTCAAATCCAAGAATATCCACAGCTATAATGCTGACAGCCACTCTTTTGTTTCATGGTTGATATTAATTATTTACAACCGTAAACACATACCTTTGCAGTTATCCAAGGTGTTTGCACCTTCTGCTAAGTTTAATTGCACTCTCTCCTCACTATAAATAAACAGACACATGTCAGAAAATCAAAATCACTGAAACTGCAATTTTAAATGTGCATTTATTATAGATGTGAGCATTAGAATATACATATATATATATAAACTCTTATTAAATGAAAGGACTTATGATTCTTGATGATATGCTAACTTAATGTGGTGTGGTGCTTGAGAAAAACTCTTTGTAATTGTATGTTGAAATGAGTTTTAATTAGTTCTTCTGAATCATTGTTTTGCTCAGAGCTTGCTGTGTTTTTCAGGAGTTTTTCATGGCAGTATCTAATGATGCCAAAGCCTTTCCTGCCCTCAGGGATCAACTAACAGAACTGGAAAGAATTGTAAAACGCAAGTAAGTCAGAGCTTTGTTTTTTTGTTTTTAGGTTTTGATATGGATGAAAGGTGCTGTATGTGGTTAGTGTTGAGAATTTAAAGGAGAAAGGCTCTTTAGATAACGATCAAACTTAACTAAAGAGTCATTAACTGTTTTTTTTAAATATTTTTATTTTATTCTTCAGTGCTGAAGATGCCAGATCCTCACAGAAAAAGGTATAAGACCGACTCTTTCTGTTCCAAATTAAAGTTCGTGTTTTTTCAAACGTCTGTGAACCTAAACTGTGAACCTAAAATTCCCACACAGCACAAAGTCCTGCTGCGGCATTTCAGTGTGGGAGAGGAGAAGCTTCAGAAACGTCAGCCCATCAGGAGTAACGATGAAAGTGAGTTGTGGATGAACATCCACTCTCCGGTTTCATAAACATGGATAGCTGGGCTGCTGACTGTCACATTCAGCTATCTATTTGGAACTCTTTATCATGCAGTGATAGCGATAGTCAGTATTTTGAAATAGCGACAGAGGTTCGCTACTCATAAACTCAAAGGATGTTTTCTGTTAAAGCATGATGATTTGGTACCGCTTGTTCTTCAAGTCATCTCTCCAATCTCCAAAAGACACACTGAAAATTGTTGTTCTTGGTTTGGTTTTTGTTCTTTGTACTGATTTAAATAATTTGTTTAGGGGCAGTTCAGTGGTGCAGTGATTAGCGCTGTCACCTCGCTCAGCTGGAGCCTTTCTGTGCAGAATATGCATGTGTGGGTGCTCCAGTTTCCTCCCACAGTCCAAAGAGATGCTTGTTAGGTTAATTGGTGACTTTAAATTAGTTGTGAGGATGAGGATGCGAGAGGTTGTGGGTGTCTCTCTCTCTATCTCTGTGGTAGCTGTGCTAATTTGGATAAATGTTTTGGTCTCTTTAAGGCCATTTAGTGTATTATAGTGACATCTTGCCTTTTTCTCTTCCTTGCTACTTTACCATGCCATCATTCCTTCTTGTTTACAGTCTTATTTTTGTTCTAATTCATTCCTTCAGTCCTGTTCAAAGTCTACTGCTGTGACCACACCTACACCACAATCCGGGTCCCTGTAGCCGCTTCAGTTAGGGAGGTTATCGGTGCTGTGGCTGACAAGCTGGGGTCAGCGGAGGACCTGCTCCTGGTCGGCCTCAGTTCGGCAGGAGGTGAGAGCAACGGCAGTTACTTGTCAAATGATTGGAGATGACAAAAGGTAGAGCTAAAGCTGGGTGATGTATTAATTCTTTCTGGGTGATGTGTGACCTTTTGCGGTGAGTTTGGTGACGGTAATAGGCTGCTTTAGTAGGGGCTAAAGAATGGCCTTGAAGTGGCCCAAGAAATAACCTGAGCTCAGTTTTCCTCATTACATTCAGCAGAAAGCTGTTGGTTCAAGTGGCTGCTCTTTATTGTACTGATATTTGTGTCCGCCAGAAAGTACTAATGCAGCTCTGCCTTCCTCTGAACTTGACCTGGACTTTCCTTACCAGTGGCAAGTCAACAAAGCTGAGGCTGCTCTTATTTGGAGTGGATTATCACAAGGCTCATAAAGAGCATCCAGAAAGTTTTCTGGATCCTAAAATCGATATATTTATTTTTATAGTCACAAATGTACACATAGTTATCCGCAATGAAAAAGCAAAGCAGGTTTTGAAGTTATTCTCCGGTGCCTGTGCAACTGTGTCGGATCCACTGATAAAAAAGAAAAGATACAAAAGGACAACTGTGTTAGAAGGAAAAAATAAAACTATGAGGTAGAGATAGAGATGTCATCAAGGAACAGATCAAGCAAAGGACACAAGAAAATTATGCTGCATTGAAAGTACCCATGAGTGCAACATCCTCTATTATTCCTAAATGCTGGATTTAAAAAAATAATTCCCAACAATGTGTGGATGAAACTAGGCATCATGTCATTAATACCATCTCTGCAGTCAGAAACAGTGCTGTGGGGTTGTTTTCCTGCAGGGCATTGAGACTGGTCGGTATCAAGTAAACTTTTTTCCAGGCTACTCAGGATCTCAGGCTGGTAAAAGAACAATACCAAAGAAAAGCTCCCTTGGTCTCATTTATAAACTGTGCCTGCTAAAAAATTCTCTTCCCCACACATAAAATTATATCTATAAAGGATGAATTTTGGAATAAATCAGACTTTTTTTGAAAGTGAGCCAAGCCATATGTGAAATGGAGATTTTAAAAAGCATGACGGGACTTATCATAAAAGAAAGCAGACTATTCTTAGCAAACCTAGCTATATTAAAATGAACTATTTATTATTCACAAACCTCACTGCAAATTTACTATCTAATTGTATCAGTCCATTAATGTTAATAATATTTGTTGCCAGTGTTGGTGCTAAAATCACTGGAGCTTTGCATAATGATCTGCTTTTTTTCTGTGAACCGATGTGCTTTTGTGCTTCTTTTTGTTTGTAGTCTGACTGTTTATTTTTACCTCTGCCAGAGTCCTTTGGTATGAACTTCCCAGCTCAACCTGCATTACTTTTTTATTCTTCAGTAGCCTTTCTTCTCTTTGTTAGGTACTGACACCAAAGACACCTTTTTTGTTTTGTTTTCTCCGTGTCTCTGGTTAGGCAAAATGCACATCTTCCCCTGTTTAGTAAATGGATGAAGATGAGAAAAAAAATAAGAGGTACATGTGGTCAATTTTAGGTTGACACTTATAGAAGTCTTTGTGTTAGAGCAGCTTCATAAATCTAATGAAAAGAATGTGTATGCACTTTTCGTCCTTTTTGCATACACAAAGTTGGTAGTCATGAATTTGAATGATTATTGTGCGTCTGATCTGTAAACTTAAACCCAACAGTGCATCTGGTGAGACCTGAAAGCAGCACTAATGATCTACAATCAGGCTGGTTGAGTTTGAATATTTCTGCCAAGAAAAATCTGGGCATGACTTTCAAAGAAAGACAGCCAGGTTTATGGGATCAGGTCTGTTAAGTTTGTAGGAACAAGTCTGCAGGCTATTGCTGCTGCTAGAGTGTTTAAAGGTGTTTTAACCAAGTAAGCTAGCAAATATGATGTTAGTCTTTTATTGGTAATGCATTTGGATAACACTTCATGAAATATTGTGTCTAGATATATATAAATAAATAAGCACAATTTATCTGAATTTCAGGACCAGGAGCACACCTCATACATACACCTTCCAGTTCTTTGTCTGTTTGTAATATAGAGAGGGCCGGTACTACAAGCTGTTCTCGTTTCCATGCTTCCCTTTTTCAGTTCATTCACCTCTCATAAGAACATGCTTACAGTTCTGTCTGAGGCCTTCCCCAAACCGCAGCCTGAATTCATGCTCATGCCATCTGTTCCAAAAGTTTCGAAGCATGACTTCAATTCAAATTAGTAGTGCCAATTCGCAACAATAGTTATACTGTAAGGTAAAGCCTCTAGAATATTAGAAAGAAGACCGCTACTATGAACAAGCATTTGGCAACAGTGGGAAAGAAAAACGTCCTTTTAACAGCAAGAGACCTCTAGCAGATGCAGCCTCAGGGAGGGGCAGCCATTTATTATGACCAGATGAAGGTGAGAGGAAAAACAGGAGAGTAGAGGGATTCAGGACGAATGCACACTAGAAGACAGCCATAAATTAATAATTACTAATTTTGGCTTGAACCTCTAAATTGTGGTCTATAAATATGGATGGTCAAGGGTCCAAATGTATGCAGTGTTTTCTATCAAATACACTACAGCAAAACTAAAGCTTTAATCACCTGGATATATATATTTTTTTAAAAAAAGCATATGCAGACAAAGACAGGTTATTCTGGTTGTTTGATACTACACACAGCAGTAAATATCTAATGTCAGCATGGTAACATGTTTGCAAAGAAAATACTATTTGATTTCTGAAGTTTATACATGCCAATTAATTCTGATGGTATTAATTCTTTCATTATTTGGACAAATGTTTAAAAAAGAATTGGAGGAAATGTTTTGGGATCACATAAGGTGTGATCCTCATGCTAAAAATAGAAAAAAGTAACAACTAAATAGGGCACTGAGCACCTGCATGCCTATTCTAAAATCTTTTGGCAAGCCATCTAATGGTTATTATTTTTCAGTCTGAGTGAAAACGGTAGACAAATGGATGTTTTCCATTCATTTTTTTAACCTTTGTGTGTTGTGGTCTTCCTTTTGCAGAGAAAACCATCTTTAAGCCCAGTGATATGTCGGTGTTCTCCACACTCAGCATTAATGGACGGCTGTTTGTGTGTCGGAGGGACCAGTTGGATTCTTTGGTGTGTTACAAATTACATTTACATGAGAAACTCGCATATTAACATGTAGTTCAGCTGCAGCTCCAACCCCAGCTGTACACTATATCAATATCACCCAACACGTCATGTGTATGAACTCATCTACACTCCCAACCAGTTGGCTTTAAACACTTCATCAAATTGATAGAAATGACAGTTAGTTTAGTTCAGCTTTCAGTCTCTGTTTTATAAATGTAATGTGTTTTTCATGCTTTGGAGACCACTTTACCTGAGCAGGAGGGTCCCTCTACAGGATCACTGGCCAGCTTTGAGTTAATGAGCTCTAAGGACGTGGCTTACCACATGACTTCCTATGACTGGGAACTTTTCCACTGTGTACATGAGGTATTCAACAGCAACTGAGTCTGATTAGAAGAGCTGAATATATATCTTCTTTTATTTATTGGTATGAAATATTCAGTTACTTCACTTGCTTATTTTACATGAAAATCAGTTGTTTTTCTTCTGCATCTTGCAGCTTGAACTCATCTATCACACATTTGGGAGACAATATGTGAAGAAAACCACTGTGAACCTGGACCTGTTCCTGAGGAGGTTCAATGAAATTCAGTTTTGGGTGATCACTGAGATGTGTTTGTGTCCTCAGCTGAGCAAGCGAGTACAGCTTCTTAAGAAGTTTATCAAGATCGCTGCCCAGTATGTGGATTTCATGTTCTAATTCAGTTTGTAGTTTGGTTTATTTGCCACACTAATTTCATGTTTCCTGTTAAAGCTGCAAGGAGTACAGAAATCTGAATGCCTTCTTTGCTATCATTATGGGCCTAAGTAACCCGGCTGTTTGCAGACTGAGTCAGACATGGGAGGTGTGTATTTGTGCATTGTCCGTCTTTGGAAAACTATTAATTACTTAACTGCAAGGAAACTTTTGTCTGGTGTTTTTGTTCGCAGAAACTTCCCAGTAAATTCAAGAAGTTTTATGTGGAATTTGAAAACTTGATGGTAAGCTCCAAAGTAAAAAATTTAAGATGAGCCACCTGATCAGAGTAAAATATGAGGTTAGTGTCCAGACTGTGATTGATCCACAGCATGACTGTCTCCACAGGATCCGTCCAGGAACCACAGGGCGTACCGGCTAACAGTAGCCAAACTGGAACCTCCCATCATTCCTTTCATGCCCCTGTTGATCAAAGGTTAGGCCAATTTATTGGGTGACAGTTTATCATTTTGGCCTGTAGACCACAATTGTTTCGCTGCTGAATTGCTTCAACAGCTTTAACACTTTCCAATTGGTCCTTTTTTTTCTAGACATGACATTTACTCATGAGGGCAACAAAACATTTATCGACAGTTTGGTCAATTTTGAGAAAATGGTGAGGCTCTGCTGCGCATCTGTGAATCTTTTTTTTTTTTTTGTTCTTCTCAGCTAATTGGCGATATTTGCTGCTGATCATTGCTCTTTGTCTTGCAGCGGATGATAGCCAACACAGTGAAAATAGTGAGATACTGTAGAAGCCAGAGATTCAGTAAGTTTCAAATGTTTTCTTTTTTTTTTTTTTTGTACTAATTTCACATATGTCGCACTTAAGACAACAAAAGGACACTTTATAAAATTAAACATAAAAATAAATAACCAAAATATATCTTGGAAACACAATATCAAAAAACTGTATGATGAAGAAACAACAATAAAAGACTTTATGTCCTGTTAATTTGATGTCTTTTAGATACATCTTAGAATAAATCTGCAAGCTGGAATAGAACTAACAGAAGAGGCCGTTCTTCTAGAAAGCACATTGGGAGAAATTCTGACAACGACTAGCTTCCCATAATTTTAATTTCTTATTTCCAAAATAAAAAATAAAGTAATATTCTCACAATAGGTCGAGAAAAGTACCTGTTTTGACTGACTGACAGCAAGCTGTAATATTGATCTTTTGAAGTTTAGTTGGAGTATATTATTGGTATCTCTGAACCTTTAACATCTATATTCAATCATTTATCCAGCAGTTTCCTATTAATCCCTTTATATTGATTGCCCGTACAGCTTAGATATACTCAATCAGCACAAATATTTTATTAAAAAGCACAAATATTTTAGGTTCCTATATGATGAACTTACAAATTCTTCTTGCATTTTTTTCCTGACACTGCCCATCTTTTCAATTAAATCAGGTCCAGAGTCACCACTGCCAAGCAAGAACCACCCTGACGTTTGGACTTATATTCGTCAGCTTAACGTGATCGATAACCAAAGGATGCTTACTCAGCTCTCTCATGGACTTGAGCCCCGCAGGTCTTGAAATCCACTCAGGGACAGAAACATTACACGAAGACGCTACTCCATGACGTGATGTGCGCTCGCTTGGGATGAGTTTACTTAGTACAGGATTGAGGACCTGATGTTGTATCAGATAATGAGATGTTGTTTCAGAAGCCTGCCTTGTTAAGCTTTTTCTTACAGTAATTAGTGATATTTTAGCAGTAGTTGTTGGCGGGTGACGTACCTCCTCGTATCATTGTCGTACAGATATCACAACAAACAGCATGAAGAAATGAATGATGTTTGGAGGGATCTCATTCATCAAACTGTGTAAGATTTTAGATGTAAACGCTATATGATGCTGACGCTTACAGGTCTCAGTATTCCTGATATTCAGCTGTTTCGTATATTTTGTATCAGACAATATTTATATATATTTACGTTTTTAAGACTCTTGTGTTGTAAATTGTATACAGATATTTATTTTGACAAGCATGCAGAGGATTATGATTGTTTTACGTTTTTATTCATGTGAGCACATTTCTCTTTAAAGCCTGAGATATCATAAGTGTCTGAAAACCTTTTTGTGCGCTCTAAATAATAAAAAACCTTTAGATGTATTTGTTCAACTTTATATTTATTATCTAGTATAAAGACAGTTTGGTCAGTATAGTGTCAGTGTATAACATGGAAATCAACCAAGACAACTCATGAAACGTTTTCTTACATCTTATTGAATTAGAGCAGCAGAGCAGCAGCAGAACAGGTCAGCTGATCACAGTCTGTACATTATGAAAATCTACTGGAGCACAGAATAGAAATGACTGTGAGCTGTTCAAATCATTGTCGATATCTACGGAGGAGGTCAGGAGAGTGAGTGAGTGTCTGCAGCCATTTGTAAAACATGGTGGAAGCGCTGCAATAATTTGGAGCTTCATTTCAGCCAGTGGTGTTGGACCTCTTGTCAGAAATAATGGAAATATGAACACAAATGTACCATCAGATTTTGATCCACCATGCAATACCATCTGGACACCTCTGACTGGCTTCATTTTTCAGCATGACAATCATCCCAAAAGGCCTACGCAGTAAAAAAAACCCAAACAAAACAAAATCCAAAAGAGACATGGATAACAAAACAATGGAGTATTATCACTCATGGACTGGCCTCCCCAGACCCCGAACCTTAACATCACTGAAGCAACATGGGATCTTAACAGACAACAGAACAAAAGTCAGCCAACATCCAAAGACGAGCTTTGAATGGCCATCAAGACATGTCCATATTCCCGAAGACTACCTAAAGAAATTACAAGATGTTTACCTAAGAGAGTTCAGGCTGTGTTGAAGAATAAAGGTGGTCATACCAGATATTGACTTTCAAGCTAATTTGAATGGTATAAAGAAATAAAACAAAAATATAAAGAAATGGGAGACTGACAGACTGCTTTCTATCTTGTAAATCAGGTTCTGCTTTAAGAAATAGTAATTTATTAGTGCTGCTAAACTTCTAGTGTATATTTGTTTAGTTAAGAGTTGGTTTAAATGACTTTTTTCTGAAAGCTTAAGCTGAAAATATTTGGGGCAGCAAGAAGGAATTAAATGTAAATTAATTCTTATCTCAGGTTTAGCTTTGAGTGATTTGGCGTGTCTGATCAAACATTAATCATCATCACTTCCATTCATTTCTAGAAGTGCATTAAACATTTTTTATTGTTGACTTATACTGTTGACCTGTGAATTGTGTCAACAGTGAAGCAGATGGTTGCTTTATATTTTCCATTCGCCACTACATGAGGAAAGAATGAGTCATTGACAGCTTTTAAGTTTGCAGAAATGTATTACCTAGATTTAATATGCGATGAACAGAGAATCAGTGAATCTGATATCTCACAGTGTTTCTGACGTCACAGTGGAGACTGGAGAAGTACTCATATTCTTCCTCCTGGAGCAGGGGTGTCGAACTCCAGGCCTTGGGGGCTGGTGTCCTGCATGTTTTAGATCTCACCCTGGGTTAACACACCTGAATCAAATGATTCATTCATTTTTAGGCCTCTGGAGAACTTCAAGACATGTTGAGGAGGTCATTTAGCCATTTAAATCAGCTGTGTTGGATCAAGGACACATCTAAAACCTGCAGGACACCGGCCCTCGAGGCCTGGACTTTGACACCCCAGTCCTAAAGCATGTTGTAAATGTACAGTTAAATTTATAAGCTGTATTATTGTTATTAGTGAGGAAGCTCTGATGCTGCTCTGATGTAGCTGGCCAAAGGTTTCCTGATGGTAAACACTTATAGACAGTTGGGGTACATGTGTACGCAATAAATCACAACCTTGAACTCATCTGATATTTTGTTTATAAAGTCTCAATGTGGAGCAACATTAGTTCTTGTGGAGTCAAAAGTAAATTGAAGTGAATGAAAAATTGTTTTATATAAATTGTACTTTATTCTTAAATGCTTTATTAAGATGAAAAATACTTTTGAAGGGTTTTTGAGTGATCTATTTCTGTATTAGTTCATATAGATAGTACAGTACATTTGAATGATTCCTTTGCTTTACGTGGTCTTATTGATTAAGAAATCCACATTGTCATGAGTTTACATGGATTAAATGAGTGGTTGGTGATCTTATTGATTTCCCACCAAGCTTCCTGAGTTGCTGAAATGATGAAGGTCTTACAGCAATTATGTTTTTTGATAGATTGGGACATGAGTATAGGTCTTTAATAGAGAGAAATGCACAGAATGACTTTTCGATTTTAAGTCAAGGATCTTGTTGCATATCTGAATATATCAATTTTATTACGTCGTGTCATCACCCAAAAAAAACCAACAAAAAAACAATCTGACAATCCAATGAAAAGATTTAACACTGCAGACTGATCTAAGCTTTTGCACATATACAAATACATCTGAAAACATCTGTGATGAACAACTGCATAGTGCAGTTAATCCAAGATAACATTATGCATAGATCACATATTAACAATTGTAGAATGTACCTCGTGGGCTTCAAGGATACAAATGTTCCCAAATTTCTAGTAAATTTCCACTTTCCAGATTTCTGAGTCACAGCTTTGCACTGCGCTCACCTTTTTGCCTTCTATCAGTCATCTTCACCTATAATAACAACCTAACCAAAGGGACAACCCCATTAACCCCACCTAGGCTGACCAGGAGGTTTCATTTCAGAACCTGGTTGCTGTGAGAAGTCACACACCTCATCAACCCTTAACTTTCTTGACAGTGGCAATGCAGAAGTCTTTGGGTGTAGCCTGGGTTTAATTGCTAATTGTGTATACCTGAAAAGGTGTTGACAAAGACATTTCTTAGACTTGATTTGGACTGTCAATGCCTTTTAGAGCATTTAGAGTGGTCTCATCCAGATAATGTCTTTTTCAGGGAAACCCTTCCATATTTCAGTGAGACAATGCTAAACTACACACTTTTATTACAACAGCATGGCTTCATTTTAGAAGAATGTGGTTGCTGAACTGGCCTACAAGACCTTTCTACAACTCTAAACATTTGGCAAAGAAGACCCAGAGCAATTAAGCAGCTAGAATCTTATATAAGGCAAGAAAGGGACATTCCTCTCGCAGAAGTCCAGCTGATCGCTCTTTTCAGATGTTCATAGGCTATTGTCCTGATGCATGCTCAATCATCCAGGTAAGTAAATCCCAAAAGGTTGATTCTGTTCATCTGGACGTAGTGTTTTCAATGGGAGAAAGGTTTCGTCACTCATCTAAGTTCATAGGCTATTGTTATACAAAGAGGACATACTGTGCATTATTAAGCACGACCCTGTCCAAACCTTTTTGAAATGTGTTGCTGCCTAGAAATGGCCTTACTTTTTCCCGAAAATTGTAATTTTCTAATTAGAAACATGTATGATTATATGATTTCCATTATTCTATTGTGTATAAAATATCAGTTTCTGAAACTGCAAATCATCACATTATTTTTTATTTACACTTTACACGTTTAAAAAAGAAATTGCGGTTTTAAAAGACATTTTAAAACATTTTTACAGAATCAAATTAATTACAACTACTTTGTTTTTAGTGTACCACTGAGCTGCCCAGTAAGAGCTTGTTAATGAGAAAGAAATAACTGTAATATCCATCACCACGCACAATGTAGGCGTTCGTGCTCGTGTCCAGCAGGGGGAGCTGTTGCCATCAGTATCAAAAGCTGGATGCTGTCCAGTTCAGCTGGCTGAAAGTTGTGCAACCAGTGAAACCACACTGGATCGGGGAAATCAAGCGACGTCACGTGAGATTTCCCGGAACTATCCTTTCTTTCGCAAAGTTTGTCTTGTGCCCGGTGCTACCTGCGTGGAGGAACAGCCGCTCCGGAGCGCCAGCCTTCACACTGAATGTCGGTATGTGTGTTTCGATAATGTTCACCAGTTATCCAATTAGTCTCAATGAGCAGTTTCGACATAGGCTCACTGTCCAGCAGATTAAATATAATGCGAGTCTTGTTTGATATTAAACACACATTCGTGCAGATGTGTTGATGCGGGCTGTTGAGTGTGACGTGGTGCATTAATATAAGACTGTTATAAACATGTAATAATAACAAAGTAATACCGCTTTAAGTTTACTCCTAATGTTGCTCATACTGTATCTAGTTGTTGTTGAATGTTTTGAGCAGTGAGTTAACCCTCACTCAGGTATTATCTGCATCTCATACACAGCATAGTAACTGAGTAGGGGTTAGATTGGTTAAGATTGTAACATCTGCATATAACCACACTTTTAGCTGTGAAGAAGTGACACAAAAGCTGACCTCGCTGTCTCAGTGATTAATTCATCATTTAGTTGAGATTACAGTGACTACCTGTGGTTTGACATATGGCTGTCAGGCCTTATTGTTGCGGCGCTTGCAGTCGTGTTTGCTATTAAGTGAGAAACTGCCAGCGATGACTGCAGGAGTACTCCCGTATCCCTGTAACCCTGGCTTCTTGAGTGGTCAGACAATACTTGGGGGGCTGGTCCACTGAGCAAATTGCTGCCAGGCTAAGTATAGCATGAATACAAGTAAATCAGCAGAGAGCAATGGCTCCCCTCTGTGACAATGGTGGCATTTCCCGTTGTGATGGATAGTAATCCCAATGAGGACCCAGGTAACAGCCTTTTAAAAGCCGTAATTGCTCAGCTGTAAATGGGAAACCTATGAACAATAGCAATGCTATAATTTCCTGTAATGATGGAATTATTTCTTTACAAGATGCTTTTATGTCGCTACAGACAAACAAAAGGATATGATAATAAATCTGTGTGGTGTCCGGTTTGGAAGCATTATACCACTAACCCTGGCTTACACACACATCATCATGTTTGGCCTCAACACAAGCAAGAAGAGCTCATCTTTTCTGTTAAATAGAGAAAGAGAATATGTGGATCTCTCAAGGTGTTTTTGTCTTGAAACAAAAGAAGCTTTTATTGTCAAAATTGTATGATCTCCCAGCTTGTTGTCCTACTTGAACCAAACCTGCTGGAGTAATCTGCGACTTTAGCTGCATGATCCCAGCATACCAGACATGCCTTTGTCCTTATACAAGCAGAGTCTGGACCCTGAGTCCATTGCTTACTGGTACTGATGAGGTGGACTGTATGTGTAAAAGTGGAAGAGACAGGGGGTGGTAGTTTAAAATGAGCGATATCACCCTGCAATGCTCAATCAACCGATGGCAAAGCAGCCTCAAACCTGCAGCCACACTCACAAATGGTGTTTGACAGTGAAGCTTCGCTTTGATGGATTAAGTTTGTTTTACCGCAAAGGATTTTGTTGTGAACCCAACTTCCTTCCTTTCCCGTAATCCCCCTCGCTCTTTTAGGAGCTGACTTGGAACTGAGTGCCATTATGAGATGATGTCTCCCAGCTCGTCTTTCGTGCAAGTCAATTTCGATGACATCCACTTCTTCGAAAACTGTGGTGGCGGCAGCTTTGGAAGTGTGTACCGGGCCAAGTGGATTTCCCAGGACAAAGAGGTGGCGGTGAAAAAACTGCTCAAGATTGAAAATGAGGTAAGAATCTTAATTACCTGGATCTTTTTTTTTTTCATATATATTTTTAATTGTCAGCATAGTAATCATTTTAATTGCTATCCCATTTAGCGAGATCTGGTGACTTCTGTACCCATCACTCATGGTCATTATACTCCCCCTCTCTGAGCAGTGTGCTGCGAAAGAAACATTATAGCCAAATGAAAGAATGTATTTGGTCCAATTACAGCAAAGGCTGCTCCTGAAGTGTCTTTGAAAGCACAGGCCTATTGTCTTAAAGACAAAACAGAATTATCTTTGAAATCTTTTCAGGGAAATCGTATTATGTGTGTCGGCCTGTGATCGGATGTTCAGAAAATTGTTCATTGTTTCTTTTATGAAATTGTAAAAGATCACAGATATCCATTCAACTTCACTCAACTGTTGGGGAGAAGATTGTTCAATGGGAATAATAATGTAATCCTTGCACGTTGAACCAGATGTTCCTTTAATTATAGTGTTTGGTTGCGATTAAATGAGATCGTTTTATCAGGTTCATTCAAAAAAAAAAAGAGGTTACACATTAACCTTTCTGTGCCACGATTATGCATTGATACGTCTTTGTATACGCTCCAGAAGACTCCATAGGACCATTGGCGTCCAGTCAGAGTTTGAGAGCCATGCCACTGAGTTCTGTAAAAGTCTGAAAAAGTCAAAGTCTGCTTTGACCTTTCCTGTTGGGGCATCAGGATAACCAGCAAGTTCTCACTTCTGCTTTTTATTAAATTCTTTTTTTTATGAATTCACAAATGGTGACTCCTTCAATCATCCACTTTAAGTTAACTGGGTTCTAAATGGATTGCAGTAAATCTTATACAAGCACTCATTTCTAGGTTAGGGTGGTGGAGCTTTTATAATCAATTTGAGGAAGTATTTTATGCAGTTATCAGGTCATAATTTTAACTTTTATACTTTGGGATACTTTGTGGTTTGGTGTTAATAACAGTCATGTGAAAAAAAAGTTCTCACAGGACTCTGTGCAGTCCTTTGAATAACCAAGCATTAATTCCATAGGAATTAAGAGGTTAAACAGCAGCCAAATGCACGTAACAAAATGATCATCAGCAAGTGTGATCAACTCTATAAAGTTAGAAGTTTTGACAGTTTGCTTGTTCGGGGCATTCAGGGATATGCCGCATTCTTTCCAGGACCAGATGTCCCAGTGAAATTACCCCAAAGTCAGATTACGCAGTGCTCTGA
Source organism: Maylandia zebra (assembly GCF_041146795.1). Classification (NCBI taxonomy): domain Eukaryota; kingdom Metazoa; phylum Chordata; class Actinopteri; order Cichliformes; family Cichlidae; genus Maylandia; species Maylandia zebra. Next base: position 20,585,209 of record NC_135182.1, on the reverse strand, counting down.
CAAAAAGCAAAAAACCCAAGAGCTGTATTTCAGACTTTACAGACCACAGTTAGCATGTTAAATCTCAAAGTTCGTGAAAGCACAATTCAAAAAAGTCTGAACAAATATGGCTTTTTGGAAGGATCATGAGGAGAAAGCTTCTTTTGTCTAAAAAGAACATGGTAGCGCAGCTTAGGCTTGTACGATTGTATCTGAACAAATCACAAGACTTCTGGGACTATTTTTGACAGAGAAGATGTTTGGTAATGTTACATGTGTACGGTGAAATAGAGTATATCAGCATGAACACCTCATACCAACTGACATGCATGGTAGTGGGAGGGGTGATTTTTTAGGTTTGTTTGCAGCTACAGGAAATGAGCACCTTGAAGTCACTGAGTTGATCTTGAACTTCTCTGAATACCAAAGTATTCTAGAGTCAAACGTCAATAAAGTTGGGCCATGCAACAGGACAACAGCAAAGGAAAGAATGAAGGTGTTGCAATGTCCAAGTCAAAGTCCAAACCTCAACAGCAGATTTGTCAAGAAGTGTGGTGATACGAAAGACTGATGAAGTCATACAGAAAGTGATTATTTTAAGCTATTGCTGTGAAAGTTGGTTCTGCAAGGTATGTCATCATGAGGTGTAGTAATCAAATATGTAGCTTGTTCGTAAAAGAATGTAGTTATCTGTAGCATAGTAAATATGCTATAAGGAAAGTATACTCAGTGCATGAACGGTATGTGCAATTCTGCTATGTACATGCTGAATAGAGTGTGAATGTTGTCATTTCCTGAGACTTAAATGAACCTTTGGTAAAGGTGATTTAAAGATAAAATATTACTTCACACACACTGAAATCATGTGTGTACTAAATTATTGATCCAGACTTCATTTATTTAAACTCTAATGCAAATAAGGCTTCTATTTTCTCTTCTATTCTCATGAAAATTCCTTGTGTGTGTTCACTGGTCAGGCTGAAATCCTCAGCGTCCTCAGCCACCGCAACATCATCCAGTTTTACGGCGCGATTGTCGAGGCTCCCAACTATGGAATTGTCACCGGTAAGTTTATAAATAATGATGCATATTTACAGCAAAGAAACCTCAGTGAAAAACAGAATACAACAGAGCCACCAGATAACATCATGATAGAAAAGGCAGCAGCCAAATCTGTTCGCACCAGTTGCTCAATGGAGCAGAAGTTTCTATGGAAGTGTGAGTGAATGCCAGAGGCCTCAGGACGTGCACACATTCATACAGTAGTTGTGTGAGCCTGTTTTCAGTTTTTGTCTAGGTCAAAGACCGAAAAGAATAAAGCCTCAAATGCTCGTGTAGCTGTGAACTGTTGTAAACAAGGGGCCCATCATGCTCGCATCTATCAGGGAATCCTGCAGAAAAGTCGTTTAAATCGAGCCCCAGCTCAAAAATGTGCCTAACATATTGTTCGACCTTCACTGCAGAATGGTGTATATGGAGTTTGACTGTTAAATGTGCCTAATGGTGTCGCTCAGTATAGGTAGAAAGGATGCTATTTTTAGGCTCGTAATGTAGTTACTCATTCGATATAAAAGATTAAACTTCGCTTTGCTTCTAGTGGTGAACTGACACCTAGAGTTTCGGTTTCATTGTGCTACTATGAAAAAAAATGCCCATGAGATTCAGGAACTGCTGCATGTTTGGAAATCCTGGTTCTTCCCTTCATCCATCATCTTTCTAATATGTTGTCTTTGCTTTGACAGCTCACTATCTGTTTACGAAACTGTAAAAAAACAAAACAATGAATGAATGAGTGAAACACCCTGACTCACAACAAACATAAGGCATCAAATATAAGATCTTTGTTCTTCTGAAGAGGAAAAATGATAAAGCAGTAGTTTACATGAGTCTCCACTAAATACTTCAAATCGCTTTGAAAGTAAAGCCACGGGATGCAATGCACTTTTTTTCTCTCTCTATAAAACATGGCTCTATTTAATAAGTGTGCGGCGTTACAAACAAGTGAGAGAGACATGCTAACAGATTGTGGTTTTCTGTATTTACCTTTATGCTAATGTTTTACAAGGGTGTTGCATTTCCTCTGCAGCTTGTAATATCTAATAATGAAAACATGTCAGAGCGATTCATGATAATCTTTGTTGTCCTGGAAAAGAAATTGAATCTTTAGCCATGGTTGAAGACCAGGCCAACTAATATTATGATATAAAAGGAAAGTTAGGAAAAACAAAATAATACAACAATAAAAAATATTTTACAAAAAGTAATAAAAAAAAAAAATTGCACTTTTAAAGTTTGTTGACATATGAGAGAACAAGAGGTAGTTAAATGAACAAAAGATAACAATAAAACAGTAAAATTCTTGATCAACTTCAACTGAAAGATAGATCCATCATTGTCAGCACCGGAAACAATTGTTCTTTAAAAGCTACATTTTATTGTGGAGTACCTCAGGGTTCCATCGTGGGTCCCATCTTGTTCTCTCTGTACATGTTTTCCCAGTGTCAAATGAGCCATAAAAATATCTCAAGAGAGATTTCTCATGCACTCATTTCTACTACTACCTTAGTTCTGCTGGACACTGAGGACTTTCTCAAAGCAATCAGAAAGGAAAGCAACATTTTTTAAACAGTTTAGATTATTTCATGCAAATCGAATTTCTTTTGACCATGCAAAACCTTCCTGTCATCAACTGCTGCTAGCCACGTTCCACTGTCCCTTATTTACAAGGGATTGCCACAGCGGGTAGTTTTGCATGTTTGATGTGGCAAAACTTTTGACCTAGATTTCCTTCCTGATGAAAATCCAGGATCGAACCGGGATCTTTTGTGTGTTAGGTGAAGGTGTAATCTACTACACTATGGAGTCAGTAAAATGTTATTACTTAAATTATTTTGTGTAGCGCAGTTATGTAAAACCAAGTCCATACTTTCAGTGTAATTATTTATCTGTAGACGTTATCTAAGTGTTCTAAGTGTCTCTCATATAGAAGTGTAGAAAGACCTTTGATATTCTTAAAGAGGTGCTCTTTCACACACGGATATTTGGCTGCATCAGAAAGAAAACTAAGATTATTATGAAAAGGCTAATCAGGCCTAACCACATTTTGTAAAATGTTATTCATTTGCCATTTTCTATGTAATAGTGTTAAAAAAGAAAAAGCACAAAAGAATCAGAAATCAAATCAAAGTTTAGTGGAAAAACGATCAGTGCACTCCACTCCTTTGCAGGATCGGTTGTACTACAGAGCTCCGAAAGGGAAGGTTTTGTTGTCAAGGAGTAGGTTGTGGTCTCTATTTAATAAGGCAGAATCTAATTAGCAGCAGATAGAGGGAAAAAAACGTTTGCCGTGCTCACATTCATCATCTCTGTTATGACTGTGTTGACACACAGCATCAGTTCCCTCTTTCTCGCAGCCACTATCTACAACCTATCTGAGATACCTGATTGTCTCTGTTGACCTGCAGGAGTTTAACAATAACTGCCGTCACTCAGCGGCTTCATAAACCTGATGAATTATAGGAGAGTATTGTTTCAGGGTTAAAGTACATTTGCCAGTTACAGTCATTTTAAGGCGTTTTTTTTTTTCCTTCCACTGATTAAGACTCTGCCGTGACACTACGCTAAACTGAAAGTGCATTTTACATTGAAGCTGGCACAGATTATCTAAGGAATGTGGATGGGTGCAAAGTGCAGAAGGAGACATGTATTCGCAGTTGAACTAGCTGCATGATGTCTCACACATGAGTTTGCTTGTCCATTTTCATTCAGTTTTTCCTGTATCAAAGTCAAAAAGCAAACAAAAAAGGGTCAACAGGAAACTCTGGCTCATAATAATAATAAAAGTCGTCGGTGTATTTTATGGTTGTTAATTATGTTCCTATCTCGGTGCTTGTGCGTGTTTACAGTATTGTGTTGGGATATGATGGGGTTATTGCGCACAAATGGAGGGTCCCTGCTGTTTAGCTGGTGCTTGTTTATCTCTGTTGAAGGACTTTACTTCACAAGATTGCCTCTGTCTACACATAGTAAAGCTTAAAGTTTGTGTTCCTGTTTCAATCTTTGTTTCATCATAGTTGTCTTTTAGTGTCGTCAGCGGTCTTATGAAGGAGATTTTGCAAAAGTCCACATAATTTGCAAGTTTCATACATTTCTAATGGCCCATTAGAAATGCACGAATCCTTTGACAACAGAGCACGAGCAACTTTGTGTTGTAGACATTTAACAGCCATGTCCGGAGGGGACAAGAGAGCTCGTTACGACTGGTGCTCACCCACAGCGTCAAGCCGTAGCAATCTAGCGAGACACTATGAGTGGTGTGGCCGAATATCCAATTTGTGTTTGCATAACCCTTTCGCATACTGCACTCATATGCATGCTGTAAAACTCGTTTTACCACTGTAACATCATTCATTTTTATTCATTAAGCAGCAGTATAAAGTTTTCGTGTTTCCTCAGAATATGCAAGCGGCGGCTCACTCTATGATTACCTGTCCAGTGATGTCAGTGAGGAGATGGACATGGGGCAGATCATGACATGGGCTGCAGAGATCGCCAAAGGTAAACTTCAGATGTATCTTACTAGTAAATAACAGCTGAAATGTTGTGAGATTGATTGATGAACGTGAAAGCTTAATTCTTACTTAAGGACGGTAGTAAATAATTTTATTTTATTTCATTTTATTTATTTGACAGTTATTAAAAAAAACAATGGAGTTAGCTCCATAGAATTTCTGGCCAATTCTTAGAAATGCAGCTTATAGAATAAAATGAGGTATATTAAAAAATAAAGAGACACACAATTTAACACCCAAAGTAATAAAATGAATACTGATATTAGAAGTTTTTTCTTAGCTTGTTATATGTTAACCAGCCATACAGTAAATAGATCTACTGCATTAGCAGCAGTCTTGCAGTTCAGTTTTGTAGTGATCTGCTTGAGCTGTGTAGTCATCCTTCATGGAAATATAAAGAAAATGAGTCAACAAGGCTGCAGGTTGCAGCTCCATGCCTCATTGCTCATTGCTGATATACAACAGGCATGCTTTAAATGACAATGTCATTTAAAGCATGTATTATCTTCTCATCAGAGCAACTACAAACCCAATTTCCCCAAAATTTGTGATGCTGTGTAAAATGTAAATAAAAACAGAATGCAGTGGTTTGCAAATCTCATAAACACATATTTTATTCAGGATGGAACAAAGAAAACACCGGATGTTTAAACAGAAAATGTGCCATTTTAAGGAAAGTATTAGCTCATTTTGTATTTGATGTCAGAAACACGTCACAGAACAGTTGGGACAGAGCCATGTTTACTACTCTGCACTATCCTGGCTTTCTTTAACAACACTCTGTAAACATCTGGGGACTGAGGAGACCAGCTGCTGGATTTTTCCAAGAGGAGCGTTGTCCTGTTTTTGACTGATATTAGGTTCTAGCTGCTCGACAGTCCTGGCTCTCATCGTGTCGTATTTTTTAATTTCATGATGTTGCAGATATTTTAGTTGGGGAAAGGTGTGGACTTCAGCAAACGGGCTTTTCTCTATGAAGCCACACTGTTGTAATAGCTGCAGTATGCCTTTTAGTATTGTCCTATTAATATATACAAGACGTCATTGGGTGAGAGCATATGTTGCTCTAAAACCTGTATATACCTTTCAGCGTTGATGGTTCTTGTCCAGATGTGCAAGCTGTCAATTTCATAGACGGCGGTGCACAACCACACCATCAGAGATGTAGGTTTTTAGACGAGGCACTGACATTCCTCCTCATCTTTAGTCATCTTCAGTTTTGTTTTTCAAAAATGAATTCCTTTTTTTTATTTCAAATTTGGATTTATCTGACCACAGAACAGTTTTCCGCTTTGCCTCAGTCCATTTTAAATGCCCTTTGACCTAAAAAAAGACGGCAGTTTTAATGTTAATGTAGTTCTGGCTGAGGTCATGAAAATCGAAATATGGTTTCATGAGATTTGCATATCTTTGCGTTCCCCTTTTTATTTATGTTTTACACAGTGTCCCAATGCTCGTGTTATTAGGATTGTCGTTTCCAAATGAGTTTTTATTAATGTTCCTCTGAAAATTTGTCTTTATTTCTGCTTCAGGAATGCACTATTTACACTCAGAAGCTCCTGTTAAGGTGATCCACAGAGACCTGAAGTCCAGGAATGGTAACTGACCACGACACGAGTTTACCAAATTTAATTTCTTAAATATTTTAAGTAAACATCTGCATTTACTGACTTTTTTTTCTCTTTCAGTTGTTTTATCTGCAGAGAAAGTTCTCAAAGTAAGCCTTTTTATATAACCTATGGACTGAAACCTAATCTCAGATGATCATAAAATAATTGGAAATAATCCGAATTCTGTAATCATAAAATCTGGTCCTTTCCAGCCACCTTGAAACACCTCCAGGCACTTTTTAGGACAAAAACATTATTCAAACAAACTTTGATAAGGTGGAAAAAAAAGTGTTTACAATGTTGAATTTGTCTTAAATTTAAGTTTTAACAGCTTTTCCTGACTGAGAAATTGTACCTTGTTGCTGTGGCTCTGTTGCATAGATTTGAATTCAGGGTTCTTGGAGTGCCATGTCTCACTTCTACAAACTCAACCTGCTCTTTGATGTGATGGCCCTGTTAGCTAAGGATTCACATTCTATTCAGTGTTAAAAGAAATATAAGCACGAAATCCTCATTTGATATTTTCAGCAGTATACGGACACAAGAGGGCAGTGACTAACTTGGCATGTTCAAGTAATCAGGGACAGTGTTACGGTGTTTCTCGCCATAGGTGGATGAGATTGAGAGAAAGGAGATCCTCTTTGCTGATCTGCTGCTGACCGGTGACCAGTTCTTCTCTGATAAGACTTAGATAGATAGACACAAAACCAAAGTTGATAGTAATTGTGTTGGTACAGTATGTGATTGCTTTAAGAGTCCTGCAAAGTACATCCACTTGTAAATCTGCCAAAACCTTATGTTATATATGTCAGTGCTTTGAGGCTTTTTCTGTATCATAGAGACATTTAATTTGCCTGTGGCGTCACAGTGACTGAAACATACGATGACTCCAGGAATAATTATATGATTACAGTGCTGTAGATTTGTTGCATCAGCAGCAGGTGAATCTAAATCTGCATGCTGCTATTGATTGCTATATTTTAAGTGTGACACAAGGTTTATGAATGACAGGTTACTCTGGATACCCAAATAAACATTAATATTATTATTATTTCTACAGATCTGTGATTTTGGGGCATCTAAGTTTGTCACCCACACAACGCACATGTCCTTAGTGGGTACGTTTCCCTGGATGGCTCCGGAGGTGATCCAGAGCCTGCCTGTATCTGAGACCTGTGACACCTTCTCCTACGGAGTAGTAAGTGGCAAAAAAGAACCTGAGTTGAAACACACACACACAAAAATGGTAGAAAATGCTGATTTCAGCTAATTTAATTACATGTACATTTTCCCTTGTAGTGTTGTTGCATAAGTACAGTGTAAAATGCTGAATGTAATGGAACCTGGTGAAATTAAATATGCTTGAGTGTTACATCACTTTATACAGAGCACATTTTCCTTAATGACTAATTGTTTGAATAAATAACCTGTCCTTGCTTTATATCTATTGAGGGTGAAGATTTTTTTTTATTGCATTTTCATAAATCTGATGTTTACTTTTCATCCTCAGGGCAACATAAAGATCTTTAGGGGTGTCATAAAACCATCGTGTATGAATTAGATCATTTGGACACAAAATATACCATCTGTTTCCTGTTGTGTTTATGATATAAATATAGTTATGCATGCTTTAAACATCTAAACAATTTCATAATAATATACTTCTTCTATCTCAGTGCCAAAAATGTTTGGCATCTTAGCCCTTTGATTTTTATTTTTTATGTTTCAGTTTAAAAAAAAATGAAATAGTTTTGTCTGGTTTTCTTCTTTCTGGTCTGAGTTTTGCCGTTTTAAATGTAAGCCCCGTGAAGCTGGAGCTGGTGCCATTTTTCTGTATAGTTACCATTTATTCGCCTCTATTCTAAGGTTAATAGAAAAGTCTTAGTGTTCGTGTCCTTTTGCCCTCCCTTAACACATAACATCCTAAGAGTTAACAGTTAAAGTTTATCACTTGCAGTCTCTGACTGTTTGAACAGACCTGCTTTCTCCTCCTGTCCTGCTCACTTAGCACCTAGCCTCTCCCATACAGAGCAGCGTAGTCATTCAGAGGACAATTTTCTTACTTCTACACTAAAATCAGCTTCCTGGGTTTAACAAGAAAAGAGCGGTTGGGTAATAGCAACACATTTATCCGCAAGTATTTTGTTAGAGATCCTAGAGGTTTGTAGTGTCGTTATTAATCCTGAGCTGACTCATTCCTTTTGATGTGTCACGAAAGACGTCAGACCGAACGTAACGCTAACATTGCACGCACACAATTTGTGTTGCAGTAATGTTGTTACGTCTTTTTAATGTGACCTTCTTGTATTTGTTGAATGCTGCCTGTGTGTTTGTAGCTTGTCTCAACCTGTTATGTGGCCACTTCTTCTCACTGTGACGAGTTTAGATCATAAGCCTGTTTTTGTCCGGGAACCGGTAACTCCAAATGGTATCATAATGAAAGATGCAATAAGCTTCTTATAAGAACCACAGACCAAACAGATAAATTTACTGAACATGAGCGAATTTTGGCAAACTAAACTTTTTAGGAGCTACCATGAGGGACCTGTTTTTGAAAAGTGAAACAAATGAGGAAGCGTTGATTCCAGAAAGTTTATTCACTTCATCCAGATGTTTCTTCAGTGGAAGAAACATTTCATCACTCATCCAAGCGACTTCTTCCATTTCTTTCAGCTGACTGCAGATTTCCCCGACCTTATAGCAAGTACAGTTTCATAAGGATCTGTTTATACAGTTGGGGGAATTTGCCGTCAGCTGAGACACATGAAGTCACTTGGATAATGTTTTGTCACATCAACAGCGTTGCATCCAGGTAAAATGGATCAACTTTCTGGCATTGAGAAAGTACTTTAAACCTGCATTCTTGCTTGTGGTTGCAAAAAGAAATTTCATAGAAGACTTTGGTCAAATAACTACTTCTTCCTTACTTTTATGACCTATGGCGGGGGAAAAAGACACTTTCTCAAAGAGTTTATGGTTTCATTCACCAGTTAAAGAATTTACTAAATTCTGGTCCCCATTTGAGTCAAAAAGGATTATGACGAAGGTTGTGCTTCATACTGGGCCTGCTTTTGGTACCTATTTCAAATCCATCTCTCACTCAACACGTGCATTTTTAAAACACTGAAATGGAGTCAGCCTAACAGAGAATCAGAATCAGAATCAGAATCAGAATACTTTATTGATCCCTGGGGGAAATTATTTTTTGTTACAGTGCTCCATTTTAAACCAACATTAAGACAAGACAGACAATACGCTAACTAAGAATAGTACAATAAGAAGTTGGGATATCTCTAATGAGTGATGTCACAGTGGCTTTATCCATTTGTTTTGTGAACTACTGGCCAGTGGGCAGTGTGGAGACCTACGCTTGTGAATGCAAGAACGAGGCGATGTAGGATCTTCAAATTGATACCATAGTAGTATCTACTAAAAATCTTGAACGAGTTACAATCTCTGTGACCTTGACCTCAAGGTCAGAGGTTAAGTTTTCTGAAAATCAAGGCCACGTAGGATTTTGAAATTTATACCATAGGTGTGTCTACCAGGAAGCTGAGGGGTATTTTCCTCGTATATTTATGTACTGTATGATTATATTTTATAAAGAGTAAATGTAAAGAAAATAACAAATAGCAGCACTCTTTCAAAGAGATGAATAATTAGACACTATATCAAAACTGATGACAGCTTTAGGCAGAATCAGTGCTTAAAGGATGCCATTGTGAACGCGTATAACAGAGGTCCTTCACAACAGGAGTCTTTGAAGTCTTAGACTTTGAAGAAAGTTTCTTTTTGCTTCTTTTTTTCCAAATCTGTAAAGTTGAGCAAGAATCTATTGGCTCATAGAGCAGGTCAAGGCCATTTCATTGGAGCTTTGTACCGCCTGCTAGATTTCTGTTATTTCTCATTCAGTCTCGTGGTAATAATATAATCAAAACCATTGAAAAGGTGTTCATTATTGTACTTCAAAGATCACAGAAGTGAATAATTCACCAGGAAGTGCAGCTAAAAGCCTGAGGTCAAGAAGTTGGAGCCAATTTATGTTATTATTTTTTTTTTTATCTTTTTTTTAGAGGAAACATATGATTGGCAAGCTTTTTATTTCAGTCTAAAAATAAGATTTTATCAAATAGAACGAACGCAGTCGACCAAATAGCACTAAAATCTCTCAAGAGGAAAAAAACAAAAAGCAAAATCAGGCAACCGGTCCCATTGATGCTTTTCATTTGAACATTTCTTCTCTCTAAGTGGAAAAAAAACAGCATTTGCGACCTTTGCAGGATTACAGCCTCTTAGAAACTTAGTGTCGAGAGTAATTTGGAAGTCGTTTCACTATGGAATCGCTTATCGGTTGCCCCAAAGTTGTTTTGAAAGTTGCTTTCACTATTATAAAAGATTGAGTCACTCTGGTAAAATGCAAACGCATTAATTAAAATTATTTTTCCTTGGATCTATGTAGGATTTTACAATCTGCCGTTGGTAAAATTACCTCAGCAGCCGTGAGTTTCTCGCTCAGACGCCTGCACGTTCATCTGATTTCTGTAGTCAAATACATACGTGTAATTAGACACAGCTGTCAAGAAGCATACATTTAGGAATGTGGTATACATATACAGTCTTACTCTTTGATGTTTGAAAGCGGCGCTCCGCCACCTTTTCATTATGTGGTTTTTAAGATGTTGACACAGGTGATTATTTCTGACACTAGTGAAGCCCAGCTGAAAAGAAGCTGACTTATGAAGGGAGTACTTCAGCGGCCCAACAGCATTTAAATCATGCGTGATTCTTTTTTGATGTTTTTAATGTTTCGTGTGGTCTTCAAGGGAAATGCATAAATGTTTTTAGTGTTTTGCTATGAATACACATGCTATATAAACAGAGGGTATTGATATATTTATGATATTTCTGTGTAATTCAACCATGTGGTGATGGGTAACAGCAGCAGATCCATGCTTATCACGGCTCATGTGTACATTCACACATGTAGTGTGCTGTTGTGTAATTTTACAACACTGTTACCTGACTCTCTACCTTCTGTGACAGGTGCTTTGGGAAATGCTCACCCGTGAGATACCATTCAAAGGCCTGGAAGGCTTACAAGTGGCCTGGCTTGTGGTTGAGAAGAATGAGGTATTTTACTGCATGATTACATGAATGCAATTCTGAAAGGAGAAGTGAAACTGGCATATAAAAATATCTAAATAAATAAATGAAAAAGTAAATAAATGACTTACCGAATAAATCAATAATCCACTAATTACACCAGAATAATATTAGAGGTTTAATTAATTTATAACGTTATACTTGTTTTAATTTCCTCTTGTGTTTAATTACCTTTGCATCAATAACCCTTTTCCAAATTATAAAAAACAAAAAGTTCAACTTTGATGTATGCCAAACTGAAACGCACTTTTATTCAGAGTATTAACAACAACAACTAGTAATAATCAACACGTAAATAATCATTACTGGGCTTAATTTTTGGCTAGGTTAGCTAAGCGCCTCTGGGTTTCGGGGACCCCCGTTTGCGACAGTTGGCTGCATCCTTTAAGATGCGTTTTCCCTCCTTTGGTGGGTGTCTGAAGCATTAGGTCAGCGGCGACTTGTACCCTACAGTATTCAGGCAGTGCACACACTGAATCAGCTGCAATTGGTGGAACATTTTGGCAGTATAACAGGGTGTTTTGCCATATTTTGTCAGGACTGAATGCAGGCCTGGCAACTGCTGTGGGGAGCAAGGCATGATGGAGATTAGGCAGTAGGTGGAAAGTTGACGAAAATGATACAGTGTGAATGAGTCTTGGCCTCATTCACATAATGATGCCAGGTGTACTCAATAAAATGGTCACAGGTGTATTTATGTGTATCTTTATTTTTTGATTATGGCAGTTGTGATCCTTCATATAGAGCAATAATTAAATGCTTGACAAACAGGAGACCCTTTAGGACAAAGGCAATCTAACAGACACAAGAATGGTATTGAGCTTCTTATCTAAGTTAGCATATTAAGGTTCCTTTAAAGCTGTTCTTTCCTCTGCCTGTGTGTGTGGGGTTTAGAGGCTAACCATCCCCAGTGGCTGTCCTTCCAGCTTTGCTGAGCTCATGAAAAAGTGTTGGGCAACAGAACCAAAAGTAAGTTGTACAAGCATGCAAATATGAAGCAGATATATGAATTATATACACTGCTAATGGTTTTATGTTCATTTAGGAGCGACCAATGTTCAAGCAGATCCTCTCTACTTTAGAGTCCATGTCTAATGACAGCCAGCTTCCTCAACAGTGCAACTCTTTCCTTCACAACAAGGCTGAATGGAGGTAATGTGATCAGCTTTTCTTCAAACCCAGTAAATGTATTTATAACTGTCTTTTTTTTCGCCGGTATACTGCCTCAGTGTAGGGAGATGTGCGACTGTTTTCAAAGAATGATGTGGAAATGTAGCTGACGGGGGCCGTGAAACACAAAAAAGGACTTGAGATCATGCATATAGATCTTTAATAATCACACTGATAGCTACATAAAGACATAAAAAACCCCCAAAGAATCATCCATCTGGATATACTTCCTCTCTTTACCCATAAGACCCTAAAAATAATCACCATCTTTTTCAAGTAGAAGTGTTTAATTGGCCTGTATGAGCAGCTGGAGGTTTGGTGGTGTTCGGCACAGCCTGAGTCTCAGCTGTTACTTTATTCTCTGTCTGCCTCTCCCCGGGCCTTGTCTGCGCTTGGAGTTTTTTTTCCTCAGAAGTTGTGTTGGTGTTATTGTGTCCAGGCAGCCATCTGCAGGTGGAGCAGGTTGAAGTAAATCTCTGCTTGAAAACAGAAAGCGACAATGTGTTTTAGCCCAAGAAGTTAGATCCGGCAACATTAGAGGGCTCAAAGTGAAAGATGGCACCTCCAGTCGTAAAAAAGCGATGTTGAGAAACCTGTTGTACCTGTTTCTAGCTTCCCAGGTATCTGTGTTACCAAGAAAAGCCCAAATAGTTCTATTTTTATAGATGCTATTTTTGGCTCTTTCCTTCTTAATATTTAACTTAAATTGAAAGATTTTGAGTTTCCTGTTTTAGCTGTATTGTTACATTTGTCACATTTACATAATGGACCTGAAGTGCTTGTGTAAATTAAAAATGAATGCATTCTCCCTTCCAAGTACAATAACTTAAAAATACAATAACGTGACTGCTGGATAATACCAGTATGTAACTGTATGCACCTGAGATGTGGGGCTGGAAGCTGACACGTGGTCGATTCCTTCATTGCTAGGATTCACACGCTGATTATTTCAGTTTTAAGTATTTTTTTTCTATAAAAGGTTTTTATCTGTTTATAATGCTCACTGAGCAGGAAGGGTCAGGGCAATGCCAAACGTAGAGGCCTGTCAGTACAGCGGGAGGCCGTAGAGCTCACTATTTGTGAAGGAAGTGGGTGGAGGAACTGGAGGACTGGGAGGAGTAAGTCATGGCCTTCCTGCCTGGGCTGCATTTGTTTATGAAAAGAGTGTGGGAGTTTTAGCGGGCCTGAAGTTCAGCATGGCTTTCTACGATACATTGCGCAGCCCCACCTGCTGGGCAAAACAAATCCCAACATGCTTTGTCCTGCACTTGGTATTTAAAGTGTCGGCGTAACTCGTAATCACCTCCTGAGTGCAGGGCTTTATTTTGGATTCATTTTAATGTTGTGTCACTGGATGCTGTCCTAAAACTCTCTGTCTTATTTTGTGGTTATATTCTTTATTTTTCTCACTCTACAAATCCCCTCAAAGACCAAAAGCAACAGTGGAATGATTCTTCTCACGAATTTCACTAAAGTCAGACTGATATATTGAGATTGCCAGTGGATTTCTCTTTTGTTCCCTAATCGTCTTTCTGAAATGTGATTTGTCAATAGAACTCGGAAACCAGAAAACTTCCCATACATAACAATATTATCCTTTGTTTGTGGTTGCTGTCAGTTATACACATATTTAAGAAAAGAAAAAAGAAAACCTGGATTATTATTGAGCCACTTCGTTTATTCCTTCAAACACATACCTTGTCCTGCTGTCATGAATAGTCCAACTGAATGTAGTCCCAGATCCATTGGATGTTCGATCACTGCTTTACAGAGGTTCGTTAAAAACTACAGGGCAGCTGTTTTTGGAAATTATGTAAGGAGTGAGCTCAGACTGAGTGGTGCAGACTGTAGGGAAGCCAGAAAATAAAGAGACATGGTTTAAAAAAAGAAAAATGTTGGTTTTGGTTTTTATAAGAAAAATCCAGCCATCCTTAAATGTTAACAGTTTTCTCCTGCTGTATGATGAAGGTGTGAGATTGAAGCTACACTTGAGAGACTTAAGAAGCTGGAGAGAGACCTGAGCACTAAAGAGCAAGAGCTGAAGGAGCGTGAGCGGCGACTAAAGATGTGGGAGCGCAAACTCATCGAACAGTCCAACAGTCCGGTGAGTTCCTCATTATCCCCTCTTCACTTTGGTCCACCTTCACCTTCAGGACAGCCGCATCACTTTGTGAAGTGGTCTCGGCGGCAGCACGTCGACTCTGCGCTGTTGTTCACGTTCGCGTTTTCATGTAGAGGCTTATTTTCTGAGCTACCTTCTGAAGTCCCCTCAACCTTATTCTGAAATGAGAAGGAAAGTAGAAGAGTATGAAACAGAGTTGTGAACATTTGCATCGTGACAATAAAAAATTACTATTAGATTGTAAGCATCCAGCCTCTGACATGACAGTCACAGCTTTAATTCTATTCCTTTTTCTGCCTTTTTTGCATCTAACATCCAATGCAAAACGATTTAGGGCTCAACTAATGATCATTTTTATTACTGACCAAAATCTTATCAGCCCACAGCTCCTCCACCAGCAACTGAGTAGCCAGAATTGGCACACACATCTGGGGTGATCGTGGCTCAAGAGTTGGGAGCTCGCCTTGTAATTGGAAGGTTGCCGGTTCGAGCCTCGGCTTGGACAGTCTTGGTCGTTGTGTCTTTGGGCAAGACACTTCACCTATTGCCTACTGGTGGTGGTCAGAGGACCTGGTGGCGCCAGTGTCCGGCAGCCTCGCCTCTGTCAGTGTGCCCCAGGGTGGCTGTGGCTACAATGTAGCTTGCCATCACCAGTGTGTGAATGGGTGGATGACTGGATGTGTAAAGCCATACAAGTACAGGTCATTTACCATCTTAGGCCCCTGAAGTTTCTCATCTATATTAGAACATCATAATGTTGTACTAGAGGGACAAGATGACCCATTTTTAGCATTTATACAGCCTTATATAATTAAATAATTTCATGATGATAACATTTCATTTATGTCCAAAAGCCTTGAATTTTTGGTATATTGTGATATCATCATGTTGCTTAGTAATCGCCTACCAACGTTAAAATGATCCAGCTTGTCTGGGGTTCCCAGAACAACTGAGAGATATAAGCTTTCCAGCTTGTCCTGGGTCTTCCCCCTGGCCTCTTCTTGTTGGGACATGCCCAGAACATATCACCCAGGAGGTGCCAAGGAGGCATCCTTGTCAGATACCCGAACCAGATCATCTGGCTCCTTTTGATGTGGAGGAGTAGTGGCTCTACTCTGAGCCCCTCCTGGATGGCCGAGCTCTTCACCCTAAATTAAAGGGGGAGGCCAGTATCTGCAAACATGTTCGTGTAGTCACTACCCAGCGCTCGTGACCTTAGGTGAGGGTAGGGGAGTAGCTCGACCGGTAAATATTACACTTTTATGCTCAGCTCTCTCTTCACCATGACAGACCGGTACAGCATCCGCTTCACTGCAGTCGGAGCACCACTGCTTCACACTCGGCTGCAAACTGCTTCAGTGCAAACTGAAGCCCACCACTTAATGAAGCCAACAGAACCACATCATCTGCAAAAAGCAGAGACGAGATTCTGAGTCTGCCCAGGTGGAAGCCTTCCACCACTTGGCTACGCCTAGAAATTATGAAAATTATGAACATAATCGGTAACAAAGGGCAGTCCTTTAGGGAATCCAACACCCACTGGGAACGAGTCCGACTTATTGCTGGCTATGCGGACCAAGCTCTAGCAACGGTTGTATAAGGATCAAATGGCCCGTAGCAACGGGACACGGTCAAATGCCTTCTCCAAGTCCACAAAACAAATGTAGACTGGTTGGGCAAACTCCAATGCACCCTCAAGTATCCTCAAGAGCATAAAGACCTGGTCCAGTGTTTTTTGTGAATGATACCTAGTCATTTGTCTTAACCTATATATGGCCATGCATCAGAATCATGCACATGTTAGATACCTGGAAGCTGTCTCTCCCACATAGACAACTCACAATTTCTTTAACAAGTCAGTTGAGCCTTTGAATAAACTGCATTAAACGTGCTTCTTTTCTATGTGCTCTGTCGTTCTGCTGTCCTGTTAACTTCACTTTAAAATTTGGCTTCTTAAATTATTTTATTAAGGGTTCATGCTACGTCCAAATGGGCAGAATCAACTTTTGGGGGTTTTAGGGTTCACATTGTTGATTTTTCTCATTTACCTTTTTCTTTGTTATTTACTTCTATGTCTCTTCTTTTCTATCCTGTTTTCTTGTCTTTTCCCACGGTGTCCCTGCTTTTGACATCGTCCTGCCTCTCAGCTGTTCTTACCTCTAAAGATAAGTACTAATCCGTGCTTTCAGTCTGTGATTGAGGAGTCTTAATAATTCACAGATGTCTTCTCATATCACAACCTCTGGTAATGAGTATGTGAGTCTGCAGTCTGTGATAGAAGACTTGAGGCTTTATTGGCTGGCCTGTCCTGCACTCTAACATGCAGGTCAACACGTGAGTCGAGCAACTCCTCCAGGTCTGTGAGCTGTGTCAACATGACAGTGGAAATGGGACACTTCCTGTGGTCTGATGACACTGAATGAACCCTTCAAGTGTTTGGTATTGTTCCACCTGCATCCATCACATAGTGTGATCTCACTGAATATAGTGGGGGAAATAATTATTTGATACCCAGTTGGATTTGCATATTTTCTCACTTACAAAGAAATGAACAGTCTCTAATTTGTGTGGTAGCTTCATTTAATGGAAAGAAAAAAAACATATTACACAAAGATTATAAATTGATCTGCTAATTGAGTGAAATATTATTGATCTCCTACAACCCAGAATTCTGGCACCTATAGATTGGGTGTGTGCCCATTTGACATGCTGACAACAATCAATCAATTAATGAATTACAGCTACTCCTGATCTCAACTTGTTATGTATATAAACACACCTGTTTATATACATAAACACACCACACTATAAAGCACACCTGTCCACCACCATGGCCAAGACCAAAGAGCTTTCAAAGAGACAAGATTGCAGACCTGCAGAAGTCTGGAAATGCCTATAAGACCATATGCAAGAAGCAAGAAGTGGCGAGAAGGGGACAATTATTGGTGCAAAGAAATATAAAATGACCATCACTTGCCCTCAGTCTGGAGCTCCATGCGAGGTCTTTCCTCCTGGAGGATGATCATGAGAAAGCTGGTGGATCAGCCCAAAAACAGGAGGAGCTTGTTAATGATATGAAGGCAGTTGTGACAGCCACCAAGAACACTATTGGAAGCACACTACGCTGTGATGGATTGGAATCTTGCAGTACTTGCAAGGTGCCACTGCTCAAGTAGTCACATAGACAAGCCAATCTTAAGTTTGATCAGCAGAAATGTTGAGTTCCCAAGCAACAGCCATAAAACCTAAGGGTTTTGAGAGCTTCTGTAAAATCCCTCCCCGGATGTGTGGAAACCTGGTGACCAACTGCAAGAAATGTTACGGGTTTTTCCACCAGGGTACCAAGTCATGTTATGCTTGTGTTATGCTAGTCATGTTATGAGATATTAATAATCAAATACTTATTTTAGACAATGATATGCAAATCAGCTTATAACTTTTATGTAATTTATTGATTTTTGGTTTGAAATTCAGTTTCTCTCCATTAAACTAAAACTACCATATAAACTAAAAACTGTTCATTTCTTTGTAAGTGAGCAAACTTACAAATTCAGCAGGGGATCAAATAATTACATCCCCCACTGTATATTACTGGTGTTGTGAAAGCACTAATATGAACAGCTTGTTAAGTTGCATTATTAATTATTCGACAATTATTTCATTAATCATTACTTTGTCACACCATAAAAGAGCATTTATTCTGCTTTATAAGCTGCGTTCATGATGTATTTCCACCACATATGGCGCGGGAACTTGGTCACAATTATAGAACATATTTGAAGCCCTCCACCTGTGGATATTATGGATGTAATTTGCCGTATGCCTAATGTTCTGGATGTATAGTGCCATGCTGTGAAGAAAGAGCCATGTGATCCAGTTGCCTAGAGAAGGCCAGGCTTTTATGATGAAGTGACATTTTGCTGACATTAAGATTGGCCAATTTGTTCTGGTTGTGGTGGAGTGCAGTTGTTGAGACACAGTCTCTTACCAGGATAAGAAAGTACATGTTTTTTCCTCTGAGTGACCCAGGTTCAAAACAGTAGGAGAGGGACTTTGCTGTGTGGCTGTCAGCTTCATTCTCTCATTTTACTTTTGAAAACAGGTTTCTTCCTAAGGCCTCCAAAAAAACATGAATTTTCAGCCAAAGAATTTACATTTTAGAGCTTAACAAAGTAACATCTTTCTATAGACGCCACGCTGTATTTATCCACACAAAATCACGTCTCAAGAGCTGCTCTTTACAGTACAGAAAATCATATTAGCATTAGTGTTCACTTAGGTATTATGCCTCTTGTGGGGGAAGGACATGCTTCCTTGAGCATAGCCCATTAAATTGTCCCCTTCGCTTGTTATAATCAGTCACTCTCATGAGGATGTAATCCTCTGTATTCCTCTGTTGTTGCTTGTTAGCTTCTTGCCATGAGCTAATAATCCTGTACAAATATTGCCTATCCTCTTGTGCCATCAACTCGTAGACATATTACACTAGACATAACAATCAGCATTTTGTGTTTTTCCATGTGAAAACTTCTTATTTCCTTTATTTTCCATTATAATAGTGAAACTTCTTCATCTGATTTATTTTCCTGTTAACAGATGATTTTCTTTTGACTTTCTCCTAATCTGCCTTGGCTCGATTTCATTACTTTCCACATCTGAACAATTAGTGACTAATAAAACAAACGTTTTGCCATTAAAATGATATTAGTTACATTTCTATAGCTAGTATTAATAAACGTAATGATAACAGAGGATGGCTTTTAGTGTTTTCATTTTAAAAAAAAAGAAGTAAAATATGCATTTCCTGTGGCCATTTTTCAATCTTTTGTTGAGACATTAACTACATGCTTCTTTATAGGTATATCCATGGCCTGACTACCCATCATCCACTTAGTCCACATGGGGGCACAATTGTGTGAATTAAACCCAACTCAAAGTCCTTTTCTCCTGCATGTTCCACATATAAATCTTAAAACACAAAGACTGTATCCCCCATTTCAAATTTTTAGATTTAACCACACTTGCCAATGACGTGCCACACGAGCATGGCTGCTCATTTGTGAGATACAATGTGGCTTTTGAAGAGTGATGTTAAGTCACTCCAGTGGGATTCTGGCATTGGCTTAGTGTTTCCGAATCTGTTTACTTCTGAACTGCATTACAGGAGGAGGCGGAAAAGCTCTGTAGGGCTGAGTGGCTTTATGAGGCAGCAGCCTCAGAGACTGTCGACTGAGCCTGGCATTTAGTTCATAATCCGAGCTGTTACAGGATGTCGTGGGAAGAAGACAGTGAATGGGGGATTACTCATTCATTTAGACGTATTTTCTCCAATTTCCCATTGCATTATTTCTGTCATTACACACCAGTCTCATAATCACAATGATGAAATCTTTATTTTGGCTGGCAAGTTTCTGCCTGATTGCATTTAATGAGCAATAAATGATTTTTTTTTTCATTCAAATAGATCACATTAGATCAGTCAGATGGGCATTTCTGTTGGATATAGTCCATTATGGCTACATCCAGTCTTCTTAATCACAAAGCACAATAACTGAAAAAGTAATGGTTTCAAAGATGTGGACAAAAATATGGATATTTTCCATTTTAATAATATTTACTAGTCTTGTGAGTTTTACTTTGGAGTTCTGGCCTTTTTTAGATGGACACATGATGCCTATATCCAACCACATTCTGTTGCTTTGGATTAAATTTGTCTTGTCTTCGCAGTTGCTCCCCACGTTGGACATATATACCTGGACAGAGGAGCATGTGGTTGGTATCAGTGTGTTTTTACTTGCAGCCATTTAAATTGTGATACAGTCATGATTGCTATTAAAACGATTACATCGTGATTTTCTTCCTTTAGTATTTCTGGATGCAGCAAATATTTGGCGCAGGTTTGTTCATTTACTTTCTAAACAGTTCAGATCGTCTTAAATGTTTTCTGTTTCGCATTCTTCATTCTTTCCGCGCTCGTTTCAATGTTTGGTTGTGTCTTTGCCAGGAGACAGCGCATGTGACATGCAGCTTTACGCGGATCTGTTTAAAGAAAACCACATCACCGGACGGAGGCTGCTGCTGCTCACAGAAACCGACATGCGGGACATGGGGGTCAAGTCCAAAGGTCACGTCATGCACCTTAAGGCAAGACACTGCTAACCATTAACCGAAAACTTTTACGGGGTATCGGCAGAGCTCTCTGATATTTGGCTCTGCGGTGAATTCAAAGGGAATTTTTTTCTTTTTCCAGTGTGAGATCGAAAAGCTAACTAATGATTACCTCGGGTTCGTCCACTTCCCGCCACTGCTGAAGGTATCTTCATCTGTTAGACGTGTTACATTTTTATTGTCACGCACCTTTTGGGGCTTATGTTTATGTGCTTTTGTTTTCTTCCCCAAGGATGAACTAGAAAAGGAGGTGGAGCAGAGTAAAACTGTAAATCTGGAGCTGGTGTTTGGGTACCACTGGAAACCAGCAACAGGAAAGTCTGTAAGTCTGTCAGAAAACACATTCAAACACTGACTCCAACATATTTTGCAGCTGTGAGCAAGCGATGAAACCCAAAAAAATAAGAATATCACAAAGAAATGTTTTCTGCTTTGAGCATTTTTGGCATAATTGATACTTTCTAAGGAGATATAGAGACATGCGATTGAATCGGCCCACTACAACTGAAGCTGTTTGTTCTGAGGATTCGTGATGGCGGCTGTTATGCTGACCATTCAAGGCATCACTAGACATGTATTAAACCAGACAAATAAACATTTCAGGCTCAGCCATGTACCACATCCACCTCGACTTGCTCACAGCCCTTTGTTAGGGTCTCAAACTGTGGAGAAAGGGTGGCTCTTCACTTGCTGTTTGAATTTAATCAAAAATAGCCCATTTAGCCAGAAGTCATTTTCTTTTAAAAGGCAAACGTTATTTAATCTTTCAGCTGTTCATTGTCCCATCATAAATAGTCCTCTTTCAGTGTGTTCGGCAGGGCTGAAACGAGCCTGCTAATTGCCTCCCATTTCTTCTGACATGTGGTGGTTTAGTGGGTAGAAAACACAGCAGGGAGAAGGAAACAGGAGGCTGAGAAAATGAGAGCTAATTATTTTCCCCTGCCTGGTGTCAGGTTCCGTGTCAGCCTTGTTTTTACAAACTGGAAGGTTTTTTGCACTAAATAAAACAAACCCGCACTGCATTTTTTTCTTCGCCCCTCTTTGCTGGCGATGTCATGGAAGCAGCTGCACTTCTCAAAGACAAAATGAGGGCCTGCGATTGTGCGGCCACCATCTGACAGCCACTGAGGGTCCCCTACTAATGAGGATATCACCGTGCAGCCAAGTGAAAGGTGCTGAATTATGTATGAGTTGTCATTAGACGCACTCGGGTCCTAGGCATCATTACCAGACATTGTTTCTGCTGGAGTGATTAGACTAGCATAGACCTGGGAGCCCCGGTGCGACCGTCCAGGCCCGACACCAGGCCAGCGTTGGGCCACTGGTGTGTTTCTGAGCCAGAGGCTTGCTCAAGCTTCCCCCTTTGAGTCATTTCCAGCCCCCGGGGACGATGAAGGAGAGGGCGAAGGCTCCTCAGACGAGTGTGTTAGTGCCACTCCTCTGATGTCTTTCTCTGTGATCACTACACAATGGATTGGCCTGTGCCATGAACCCTGTGTGGTTAAGCAGTGACCTGTAGCTTCCTGGCAGCTTTTAGGGATTGGCGAAATCATTACGTGCGTCGTCAGCATTCAGTATGCAGAAGAAGAGGGCTGGGGACCGCTTCGATTTGTGCCTCCCCAGTTTGATGTGTGTCTCTCTGCAGCAGTCCATGAGGAGAAAAAAAAAGGTTTTATCAACTAAAATCAGACAGTTTCCTGCTCCAAAAAATTAATCCTGGATTCTGAAAAGGCCTAAATGTTTGGAATTTAGAATAGCGGCATGAAAATATTTGCTGCTGATTTTTGTTTCCGTTTCTCTGTTAGAGTAATTTAATGAAATGTGCCGAATTTGAGGTATATTTATGTAGAGAACCTAATTCCATAAAGATCAGTCTTTTAACTTAGGTTTGCATTGCTGTAGACATTACATGCAAACTGCATTTTACATGTATACTCTGTCTTTTCTCCCCTTTGGTCTGCTAGCAGTTTATTTTAAAAGTTTTATTTCATACTTATCTGTCTTCACCCACAATGTGAGGCTTTCTGGCCACTGTCATTCAACTACCTGTAGGTTGTGCTGTTGGTTTATATACAAGATTTACCAAGTTCTCCACACAGATGAGTGAAATTAAAAACTTTTACATCTATTGTCGCTGAGACCTACATTATCTGACCGGCAATTATTTTATTTCAAGGACTGCAAATGGAAAATGTACATGGAACTCGACGGCGATGAAGTCGCTATAACCTACATCAAAGATGTCATCTTTAACGCCAACAGACAAGACGTTGAAATCCTGCGGATGACTAAGGTGCCGTCAGAAACGCATTTCTGTAACACATCTAATTGCTTTAAATGTTTTGATTGGTGCATTTTAACCTGACGTATTGTGGTGGTTGCAATTGTCTATTTTTTGTTTGTTTCAAACAAAATAATGTTTTTCAATGCAGCCACCTTTTGTGATGGACAAATGGGTCACTGGGCTACAGGAGAACCAGAGAGTGGACTATACCGTCAATTATGAGGTGGGTCATTTTAGCAGCTGCAGTTTGAAAATGCATCACACAGGCAGTCACGCACAATCATGTTTAACAACATACATTAAATATCACTACTTTCACTTCAGAATGATGTCAAGTCTCCCAAGTCCACCAGACACAGCTGCTCGATGACATGGAGCGTCAATGGTGGACGAGACGAGATCAAGACTGTGGAGCTCGTCATTGAAACAGCCCCAGCTAGCACAGACTGGAACCTCAAGGACAGATCAAACCGCGGTAAATATTTATTATTTATTCATATCGTTTTTTTAGCGGAAAAAAAAAATTCTTCATATAGGAGGTGTATATGAGGTACGTGTTTTCTGTTTTAGATATTGATCCAAAGTGGATGTACAATGTAAGACTGAAGCAGATGATAGCCCAGAAATCCCAGCCGACGACTGCTGCTCACACTGCCTTCACGAGCTCTGATGCTCGCACTCTGCCTCAGTTCCTGTCTGCACATGAAAGACATGTGTCTTCTTATGCTGCAGCTGTGCGCCGCTCTCCAAACCGCGTCAACTCTTCTCACTGGGCCGACTCACGCAGCTCCTCGCCAACTGCCAGCCTGTCGGCCAAACTCTCAACGCTCTATCTGGGGTCAAAGGGCAGCAGTCCCTCCAGCACTACGTCAGAGAGCACCTCAGACAGAGAGCGCCCGCTCAGTGCAGGGGCAGTGCATAACTATCGCAGAAATAGCAACACGGGCAATACATTTACTGTGGGTGGGGTGCAGGGTTGGGGTCATACAGAGAGTAGTGGTAGAGGTGGACATGCTCATTATAAAGGTGGCAAAACCC
The DNA here is from genome assembly GCF_041146795.1 of Maylandia zebra. Classification (NCBI taxonomy): domain Eukaryota; kingdom Metazoa; phylum Chordata; class Actinopteri; order Cichliformes; family Cichlidae; genus Maylandia; species Maylandia zebra. The sequence continues at coordinate 20,561,104 of NC_135182.1, read as the reverse complement.
CCCGACATCCATGGAGACCGCCGTCCAACAATTACAGTGCCAGACCACAGAGCCGCACACCATCGATACCGGGTTTATTGTCTGTGACACAAAATGCCAGTGAGGAAAAGGAGGGGGGCCAAAGCAGTGACGGAGGGTGGATCAAAGTGGAGCGTCATAAGAGATTACCACGGCAGGACAATAAACAAGTCAGAGGTCGACCGAGGAGGGGGGGCAGGGGAGGGCGCGGTGGTGGTGGAAGAACTTAATGTAGGCCACACAAGAACTGAACATGTTACACACTGAAAAGGTTTTACACATGGATTATGTCTGCTCACATGACATAATTAGTAACTGGGATTTGTATTTTAAAAAAATGAGCTTATTTGTTCACGTATTTTTAAAAACGACAGTGTAGTCTGTGATTTTTGCAGATGACATTCAAAACTGTGGTTCGCATTGAAAATATGATGCTATTTATCAATCCTAAAAATAAAGATTTAAATTTAAACTACATTCCTGCCTCACCAATTCTATTGTGTGTGTGTGTTTTTAACATATAATAATTCAGAAGTGCAAAGTTTTATTTGAACTGATTTACCTCACCCCACCCCATTATTCCCTTTGATGTATAAGCAATCATGCCCACTTCCTGTTGTTTACAGCCATTCTTTTGTCTTATCGCACCTTTACAGCAGTCTGCAGGGTAACTTTCTCTTTGAAATTTAACTTAATTCAGTTAAATTCTCTCTTTTTCCTATCTCAATCCCACATTTGCCAACAAATCTATCCAATCTATCCTATTTAGCAACAAAAACCCGTATAAATTCCACCATAAATATTTATATGTATAAATATAAACCAGGATTCATAAATTGTATTTGATTTCCTGGCTTCTAACTTAAGTGTGGATGCTGAACTTTGGTCCGAACATGAAATAACCTTGCAGAAAAAAAAGGGGGGGGGGGGGGGGGGGGGGAATCTGGTCTGTTTGTGAAGTTGGAAAAGAATCAACATTTTACCCGCCTTGTATGCAAATAGCTCTGTAAAAAAATTCGCGCCGCGGTAAAGGCCGTGGAAGATACATACCTCAAATGATTCATTAATTCATTAGTTTTTACGTCTGGCGGTTCACATAAACATAGAGCACACTTCAAGCAATTATAAAGGCTTGTTTAAGAGTTTGGCACTTGTGCTTTTCATAATAAATTTGCTCTGTTACTTAAAAAACGTGTCGCTGCGTTTTATGCAGCTTTCAGGACCTTGCGTTGGCGCGGGAAATGAACGGAGTGTGGACCGCTTGCAGCTGCAGGTCCTGCTTTGTTCGCTGCAGAGCTGCTGCACGGATTGGATCCGTTTCTGTTCGTGTGTCACGAGTTTTAAAAGAAAAAAAATGCCTCTCACTCGCTCCAAGGTAAGAAAAACACCCTGACGTTTTTAATAAAATTACTTCCTTTATCATTTGTGCTTTTATTAACTTTTTGAGTGGATAATATACTTTTTTGAATAAATTATCTTAGTTAAGTTGGACTGTAAACACCAACTTTCCCTTATCCTTATAGTCCGTGTTTATTGTTGGCGCTGTTGAAAAAAAACGAACTGAAATGCAACATATACGGCGGAATGAACGTTTTTATTGCGTACATCCACGTTTTTTAATGCAGATCAATCATGGTCCAATTGTCTGCCTTTGCTAGCTTTATAGTCAGGGGTGTGTCCCATAAATCCGAAGCTCAAGCATTAATGAAAAGCCCATCGAAAGAATTAACTGTGAAAGTGGTTTTAAGCAATTTCTTTTCCTTTAATTTTTGTTTTTTAAAGAACCTCTGTCTGGTTTTTGGACCTCAGCTTGGGCTTCAGAGACTTTTCTTTCTTGTTGCTCAGTTTTCATATGAAGCTCCACCATTTCTTTTCTTTTGAGGCTTTGCAAGGAAGTCTCGGTGGTTTTGTTAGCGTCTTCATTGAGAACAGTAAATCACGTGGCTCTATAGGCCCTCCTGATTTTTGAGCAGTTGTGCTCCTGTACCTGTTCTCTAAATGCTCTTGCTGTTCTTTTGTAGAAACTGGCCGCCCAGTCTCCATCCACCAGGATGAGCTTGAGGAGCTTCCGCAGCGTCCCGCTAGTCCCCATTGAGACTTCCTCCTCTTCTTCTTCTGATGACAGTTGCGACAGTTTTGGCTCCGATGGAGGCTATGCAAATATGGTAACGATACAATGCCAATGAAATACTTAGGCTAAATGTTATTATGTGTGAACTGTATGAAACTAATGCTCGTGTCCGTTGTAGAGGAACAACTTGAGGCAGAAGAGGAGAACGGTGGAGAAGCGGAAAGTGTTTGAGGCTACCTCGGAGGAGGACACGTGCAGCGGGTTTGAGGAGAATGTGATCAGCAGTCGGATAAAAGCTATGGTAAGGTCTGCGCAAAGCAAAACGGAACTGAACATCTTCAGAAAGCCCAAGCGTTTCCTCTAATTTCATGTTTATATTTTTGTTTAGAAAGTAGATGCTGAACCCCCGAGACGTGGCCGCAAGTCCAACACCCTGAAGGTTGCCTTAAATTTCCCCACCAAAAAGACGAGCATGAAGAGGCCTGCATCCGAACCACTGCCTCAGCCTAAAGTGCGAGACTCTGACTTGGAGGATGAAGAGGAGAACTTCATGAGCAAAAGAGCCCTGAATATTAAGGAGAACAAAGAAATGGTAAAATTGGTTACATTCAATTCACTTTGTAAACTGACCATGGTTTGGCCTTATTTACTTATGGCGACTTGTTTTACAGCTTGCAAAGCTCATGGCAGAACTGAACAAAGTGCCTGGACTCTTTCCTGGAAGGCGGATGTCGTTAACTACGGTAACGGAGATAAACAAATCGTCTGTTTTATTTTTACCTCGCCAATTGGTTCTCTATACTATATTAACATTTGCACATCTTCAGCCCCGACAGGCACCTCGGCGGTCCATGGGAACCCCGAGATCCTGCAGGAGAAACCAAGAGCGTTTGTCTCGGCCCCACACACGGTCCCGCTCCCTGGTGGACGGACCTCCCAGCCCACCTCCAGAGGAAGAGCTTGAGGACAAGTTCAGCCTGGTTCGCAAAAGTCGCTTCTATGAGGAAGTTGATGAACCTGTAAGTCAGATTGCACCGTTAATCATTTTAAAAAGTTCTAGACTCGCTTAAAAGACATAATAGCATGCTAATTAACTTTTTTTAAAAAACAAATTGGTGTGCAGCCCCGTCGCCGATCCTTCACTGGATGCAAGGCCATTCCCCATGTAGTGAGGCCTGTGGAGGACATCACAGAGATGGAGCTGCAGCGCATCTGCCACAATGTGCGAGAGAAAGTCTACAACAGCTCCACTGTAAGTCTTTGACTCAGAATGTGAAACATTTGAGCAGTTTAAAACAAACAAACAAACAAAAAACACCCCAACTCGGCTTCACAAACCTCCTTTCTTTTCAGGGAACCACTTGCCACCAGTGCCGCCAGAAGACAGTCGACACCAAAACTAACTGCCGTAGTCCGGAGTGCGTGGGCGTCAGGGGTCAGTTCTGCGGGCCGTGTCTTCGTAACCGCTATGGGGAAGAGGTCCGAGATGCTCTGCTGAATCCGGTAAGTTTGCAAACATGTACTGTGTTCTGTGTATGTATGCGTTGTACGTGTGACTCATTTCATTCTCATTGTTCCGGGTAGGAGTGGCAGTGCCCACCATGCAGAGGGATCTGTAACTGCAGCTTCTGCCGGGCCCGAGAAGGCCGCTGCGCGACGGGAGTGTTGGTGTACCTGGCCAAATACCACGGCTTTGACAATGTGCACGCCTACCTGAAAAGGCGAGTGGCAGATTTGTCTTAAAATCTTTATCTCACTATGTTATGGGGTAAGGTTATTAACAGATTTATTTTCTCTCTGCAGCTTGAGAAAGGAGCTGGAAGAAAGCAGTGAGTGAGACGTGAATGCGAAGCAGCCTCTGCACCTGACTGACTTGCTCTGTGACCACTTTTTACACACACAGCCATCACGATGTTCATAGCTTTGAAGCGTTGTAGCGCGTTGCATTTATTCCGCTGGTTAATCTGACACTTCAGTGACAGAAGAAGAACAAAGGCTGTTTCTCTTCTGCACATTTTTCTTGTCTGTTCTCAAGAACTGAGCTTTACATTAAGGCTAGTTGTTTGTAAGCTAGGGTTGAGCGAAACACTCCAAATCTGCAATCTTAACTGTAAGATGATTCTTAAATCCTACAATGTACATATGGCTCGAATGTAAAGTCTGTTATTATAGCTGAATCATCATATTTGCTGCAGAAAGGCTTGTTTAGATGATCTGCTCTGTTTTACATTGTTTTAAATGTAATGATTTTTGTACTGCACTCATTGACTGACCCCCAGTTGCAAATTTATGCTTGTTTCTCACCTCTTTTTTTAAAAAAGATGTTTGCTTGGGATTGCCTGTAGGAATGGTCCAGTGATGTGCATGCCGTGAGTGGGAGGGGGGTGCAGCTGGGAAAAAAACCTAGAGGAACTGTGAGATATACTACAGCGCCTGGTTAAATATCCTTCATTAGATAACTGTCGCTAATGGTGTGGAAACAATTAGCACACTCTAATGGGAATCTCATACCTGTAAATCATTTTATCCTGTTAAAGCACATTCTCGCTTTGCTCCAGTCTCTTTGGCTCATTTTCTGCCTTACGCAGTTAAGTAGGAATGGTTGAAGGTGCAGTAGAGTTATGGCCTGCATTTTCTGTTCAGAAGTGATACTCGTATGCACAATGAGATGAAATTAACCTTTGTGCAGTTCGTCTTTGAAATGTACTTCATTTGACCTGGAAATACTCTAATTGTATGATACTATTTGACAAAGAATTAAAAAAGGTTGGAGTTTCCTCACTGTAGGTGGAGGTTATCTTACTGCTGCTTGGTTATAAGGCTCTGTACACCTTTGGTGATGCTTGCTTTGTGTTCATTGGGTTCGCTGTACAGTTTCAATAAAGTGTTGATTTCTGCAAAGTGCTGTCAGTGTTCTTTGACTTGACCATCACTCCATCCTCGACAGCGGCAGCTGCATATACTCTTGATATACTCGAGGTGGGGGGGTTTCTGTGTGATTGCAGTGACGTAAAAGGCAAATGCACTATACCAGCGGTCCCCAACCTTTTTAGCGCCACGGACCGGTTTATGCCCGACAATATTTTCACGGACCGGCCTTTAAGGTGTCGCGGATAAATACAACAAAATAAAACTAGTACCGGTACCAAAAAGATGTATTCATAACACGTGAAAAGACCCAGGAAAACAGAGTTAACAATAAAAACCCTGAAAACCATACATTTCACACCTGAGCCTCAACTCTCGCGGCCCGGTACCAGTCCGAGGCCCGGGGGTTGGGGACCGCTGCACTATATTGGCAGTATTCACTAAGTATTCACTCACACATCCAAATTACTGAATTCAGGTGTTTCAATCACTTCCATGGCCACGGGTGTTTTTAAGAAAAAGAAAAAAAATCAAGCTGGCTGCTTCTACAAACATTTGTGAAAGAATGGGTCTCTCTCAGGAGCTCGGTGAACTTAAGCGTGGTACCGTGCGAGGATGCCACCTGTGCATATTCCATAGTCAACTTACAAAAAAGTGGAAGCGATTGGGAACGACAACAAATTAGTGACAAAGTGGTAGGCCACCTAAGACCACAGAGCAGAGTCTGCAGATGCTGAACCACATAGTGCACAGAGGTCGGCAACTTTCTGCAGGGTCAATCGCTAAAGATCTCCGAACTTCACGTGGTCTTCATATTAGCTAAAGAACGGTGTGTAGAGCGCTTCATGGAATGAGTTTCCATCGCCGAGGGCTGAGTCCGAGTCTGGGTTTAGCAGTTACCAGGAGAATGGTACTTGTTTGACTGCATTGTGCCAAGTGTCAAGTTTGGTGGAGGGGGTTGTTTTTCAGGAGTTAGTTGCAGTGAAAGAAATTAAATGCTTCAGCATACCAAGACATTTTGGACAATTTCATGCTCCCGACCTTGTAGGAACAGTTTGGGCCTCTTCTTTTTCCAACATGACTCGAACTAGTGCGCTAAGCAAGGTCCATAGAGATATGGATGAGCGATATCGGTGTGGAAGAACTTGACTGAGTCCTCAACCTGAAAGAACACCTTTGGGATGAATTAGAGCAGAGGCTGCGAGCCAGGCCTTGTCTTCCAACATCATTGTCTGACCTCACCAATGTACCCCTGGAAGAAAAATTCCTATGAATGCACTCCTAAATCTTGTGTAAAGCCTTCTCAGAAGATTTTAAGCTGTTAAAGCTGCATAGAGTGGGCTGAGTCGGCTGACGTAATATTAAACCCTACTGATTAAGAATGGGACATCACTTTTGTCACCTAGCATGATGTTAGCTAGGTGTCATGAGGGTTTATGGTAAGCTGGAATTCCTTCACACAGAGTAAAACATTTAACAAGGCAGACACCATCCTTCAGGGCTGTCACAACCACTGCACTGTGAGGGGGGTGTAGGTTGTCATTCATCTGCCGGCACAAGCTTGAATGGGTCTGATAATCACCATTTACACCAACCATGCTGCATTAAAGGCACCACACAAGTCAAAATACAAATAAAAGTGGTTTTGCTGATCTGCTGAAGTGTGAGCAAAACATCCAGTGTGCCTTCAGTCTAATATTTTTTACATGCTCACAATCAGGATTTCCACAAACAATCTTTTCATTTTAGCTCAGAACTGGAGAACAGTTGACATTTTTATGTGATAAAAGCCCAAAACAGCTTTTCCCTAAATCCCACTCACTATTATTAGACTAAATAAGGATGCACATTAAATTAATGCAAAAACAAATATACAAAATGCTGAATTGATATTAATACTGTAGTTTTAAATAAGCAATATTTTTGTACTTAATTAATCTCACTTCATTACCCAGAGCACAGAAAATCCTTATAATAACAAATACCTGTCCACCTTGAAGTTTTTCAGCTCTTCATCACACAATTTTTATACATTGAACCGTTCCTCCAAATTCAGTCATTTTTGGTGATTGACTAGCTTATAAAATCACCTTTACCAGCAACAACTTGAAGTTATCATTTCTCAAGCTCCCACCACAGCATTTTAGTTGGGTTCAAGTCTGGACTTTGGGCCACTGAAACACACATAGATGAGATTTTCAGCTGTGATTGGGATCATCGTCCTTTTGCATCACCCAGCTTCAGCCAAGCTTTAGCTTTCAAATAGACGCTCTTATATCTGACTCTAGAATATTTTTTATGCAGAGGAGTTCATGGTCGACCCGATGATAATAAGCCCAAATCATCATTCCTCTACCACCTTGGCTAACTCAGTGTTTGGATTTCTCTGAACTTGGCCAACTTCTTCACTTTGGTAGTGTGTCTATAAGGATTTTGTTCCAAATGTTTTGTGGTTTGTTCAGATACAAACCTTGCTCAGCCATGCTGCCATATTGTTTTCAGAGAGATGAGGCTTTCTCCTGGCAGTTCTTCTGAAGAAGCCATACTTTTTCAGTCTTCTTCTGATTGTACTGTCGTGAACTTTGACATTTAACAAGCTAACTGAGGCCTGTGGAGTGTGAGATGTAGGTTTTTTGCAGTTTCTCTGAGCTTTGCATGGTCTGACCTTGACATGAATTTAATGGGACGTCCACTCCTGGGAAGATTGGCAACTGCCTTTAATGTTTTCCACTCGTGAATAATCTTTCTCACTGTAGAATGATGGACTTCAAATTGCTTGGAAATGGCTTTATAACCCTTCCCAGATTGATGGGCACCAACAATTGCTTCTCTAAGATCATCGCTGATGTTTTTCCTCCTTGGTATTGTGCTAACGCACACCTGAATGCCCCACATCAACAAACCGCCAAAACGTATGCTTTATAGAGCTTTATGCTCACACTTACAGGTGATCAAATGCATTTGATTAACAGCACCTGGCTGCTACTTACCCTCTTAAATACAATCGAAGCAGTAAAGGTGCACTTAGTTGTTCACACTCTCAATTTTCTGCTTAGTTTTTGTTAAATAAATAATGAAAATGCCAGGTGTTATTGCGCACCTGAGGTTGTATTTAAAGAATTTTAATAGCTGCTGAGGACCAGATGATTTTTAAATTATTCCAGATATAGACAACCTTCGAATTGAAACAGAATATACTTTTCTTTTCACATGACTGTATGTGCCGTACGGAGGTTAGAAGGCTTTGTGGTGTTGCAGCAGAACAAATTTAAGCTTTTCCGTGTTGTTGTTTATCAGTAAGTTTGTTACAGCTGACCTTCACTGTTGGCCCGTCTGTCTAGTCCCTCATTACTGCCCACGTCATCACTGCTCTGCATCCTGCCATTTGTTGAAGCGAAATGTACACAAGAGAGGAGAACTAAAAATAAATAACATTAGCTATACCCATACAATGCATGCAGAAGGCTGAAAAAAGAATGCAGTGATCTCTCAGCACAGCTGCAGAGTCTTAATCTTCTGCAGATCACTGCCTGCTTGACTTCATCCAGGATTTATGCCTGAATTCATTCATCATGCAGGTCAGTATGGTGGCTTCAGACCAGTCCGTACACACGGAGTGTAGACAATCTGATCAATAATCTAACTAATAATCACTCGTTTAAAGACAGTAAACACTTATGAGCAGAGATCTTTAGGATATTCCAACTACTGATTCACAGAGATTCATGAAGATAGCACAGCTGTAGGATTTGTCCGTAGCCTAATATGCACCGTGCACAAACAAATTCATTATAAAAAAATTATAAACAGAAAATAATTGAACATTTGTACACACCCAACATCGCCACATTATGACTGGTTAAAAGGTTAGAACACAATAAAGATAACACAAGAGATATATGGAATGTATTAAACAGAATAATCAAAAATGAAACAAGGAATAATGATTACCCTGGATACTTTATAGAAGGGACAAGAAGTATTAATAACATGGAGGAGATAGTAAATGGCTTTAATGAATTCTTCGTAAACATAGGGCCAAAACTGGCAGAAGAAATAAAGGTTGATGGAATAGAAAGGGACACTGGTGAAAATATTGAAAGGAATAGTAGCTCAATGTTTTTAAGAGCAGTGGAAGAGAAAGAGATTTATGACATGGTTAGAGGACTTAAGAACAAAACCAGTACAGACTGGAATGATATTGATATGGTAACGGTAAAGACAGTTATTGATGGTATCGTAAAACCATTAAAATATATATTCAACTTGTCGTTTCAAAAAGGAGTTTTTCCACAAAAAATGAAAGTTGCTAAAGTTATTCCCATTTACAAAACCGGTGAAAGACATCATTTTACAAACTATAGACCAGTGTCAATACTCTCCCAGTTCTCTAAGATACTGGAAAAACTCTTCATAAAAAGATTTGACAGTTTTGTGGAAAAATATGAATTAATGACAGATAGTCAGTATGGGTTCAGAAACAACAGATCAACAGCTTTGGCACTGATAGATCTAATGGAAAAGATAACGGAATGTATGGATAATAAGAGGTATGCGCTCGGAGTTTTCTTAGATCTAAAGAAGGCGTTTGATACTGTTAATCATGAAATTCTATTAAAAAAACTGGAAAAGTACGGGTTTAGGGGAGTGGTTTTGGAATGGTTAAAAAGCTATGTAGGGAATAGGCAACAATATGTACAAATAAATGAATATAAATCTAATTTGATGGATATAGCTTGTGGAGTACCTCAAGGTTCAGTACTGGGTCCAAAAATGTTTATTATGTACTTAAATGATATCTGCAGAGTATCGGAGATTTTAAAGTTTGTAATATTTGCAGATGACACAAATATACTGTGTGCAGGTGGGGAATTGCCACAGGTTTTGGGGATGATCACACAGGAATTAACGATATTAAAGAAGTGGTTTGATATAAATAAATTATCATTGAATCTCGATAAAACCAAATTTATGTTGTTTGGAAACCAAAAGAAAAACATCGAAGTAGAAATATGTGTTGACAATGTATATTTAGAAAGAGTAAATGAAATAAAATTTCTTGGGGTGATCATTGACCACAAGCTCTGTTGGAAGCCACACATTACTTATGTTCGGGGGAAATTGGCACGGGGCATTGCCGTCCTGGGGAAAGCAAAGCATATGTTGGATCAGAAAGCACTGCACATTTTATACTGTGCTTTACTACTGCCATATATGAGCTACTGTGTAGAGGTCTGGGGAAACACATACAAAGTAACACACAAACAATAACTATAATACAGAAAAGGGCCATTAGATTAATAAATAATGTAGGGTACAGGGACCATACAAATGCACTCTTTGTCAAAATGCAAGCTATTAAATTCCAAGACTTGGTGAAGCTTAAAACAGCGCAAATAATGTATAAAGTCAGAAATAAATTGCTTCCCAAAGAAATCTGTAAATTGTTCATAGAAAGAGAAGGTGGGTATAACTTAAGAGGGAAATGGAATTTAAAAATACAAAGTGCTAGAACAGCTTTAAGAACTATGTCAATCTCAATTTCAGGAGTTAAATTATGGAACAGTCTAACAGAAGAAATAAAAGACAGTCAAAACATAAAACAGTTTAAAGTAAAATATAAAAACCTAATTTTAAATAAGTATAAGAATGAAGAAAACGGGGTTAACCCAGGATGGTAATGTTGCTGGTAATGGTGTTGCGGTTCTTTTTTGGTTGTTTTTTTGTTTTTTTGTTTTGTTTTGTTTTGTTGTTTTTCCATAAATTGTGTATCTGCAAATATACACATTCTGTATTTTTCATATGAAAGAAACTATACTGTGGTGGGGCTTGCTAATTTCTTGTTTTTGATTTATGTATGTTATGTTTTGTTTTACTTCATATGTTTATATGTTTCATATGTTGTTTGTTTAATTTAAGACAAAAAAAAAAAATTAAATGAATGAGAGGTAAAACTTGAGGGGGTAGGGACAAATAAGTAAATACTTCAGCCTACTCCTTTTCAAACAAATAATGGAATGATATTTTGTAATGATTGTGAAGGCACATGTTTGAAATGTTTGAAATAAAAATGAACTGAACTGAACTGAACTGTTACTATCTGTGACATGCAGCAGCTTATCCTCAAAAAAGTAGAAATATGATGTACAGTAGAGATAACTGATCTATGCTATGTACCATTTATGCTTCATGTTACTCCTGATTTGTATGAGGAATGTCAGTCCTGAGGTTTCTTCGAGTGAGGAATAATATAATCAGTGGCCTCTTCAGAGGAGCTAATGCATCCCCACAGCATGACAGTGTTTGCTTCAGCACTCTAGAGGAAAAATGTATGCATTCAACAGCATACATACTCATCTGTATATGTATTTGAAAGTTAAAACCATCTCAATGAGAGTTGCCTGCTCCAGTTTGAGCCTCTCATGAATATCATTGCACTGAAGCCAGAGAGATGAAAATCAATCTCTTTGAGAAATATTTTCATTAAAAAATTATTTTAAAGAACTGGGTGATCTAATTAATATCCTTCCAATGTCTGCATAACTAATGTGTTTCTAAGGCCAACAGCTTAAATTAGCAGAATGTAGAAAATGGGGGAAAACCAAGACAGACTATAAAGAATTATTTGCACTGCTCCCGTTTAATGTTAATTGAAACCGGTTGAGGATTGTAGTGTGATGAATGCAAACAATAAGAACACTTAACATAACTTGCTGAGGAGGAGGAGAGAGATAAGAGATGAGAGATATGCTAAGCTAACCAGCTGCTGGCTCCTGCTGCATGTTGGCAGCACAGACATGAGGGTGATATCTTCTTCTTCTTCTTCTTTCGGCTGCTCCCTTCAGGGGTCACCCCAGCAGATCATCCTGCCTCCTTCTCACACTGTCCCTAGAATCCTCTTCTGTCACACAAACCCTCTGCATGTTCACATCCATGAATCTTCTCTGTGGTCTTCTTCTTTACCTCCTGCCCTGCAGCTCCATCTTCAACATCCTCCAACGTAACCCTCCTCAGCACATGTCCAAACCCTCTGAGCCTTGCCTCCCTAACTGGCTCCAAACTGTTCAACCTGATCTTCCCCTCCAAATGTACTCATTCCTAATCTTGTCCATCCTCCCAATGAAAATCTTCAACTCTGGCACCTCCAGCTCACTCTCTTGTAATTTTGTCAGTGCCACCATCTCTGGTCTTTGGTAGCACGGTGAAGGGATTGCTTTAAGGTTAAAAAATTGCTATTGTAAAAGACCACCATTATTTGATTAAAGCTGTTGGACCATGTGATGGTATTTTAGTCACACTTTAGGCAGACTGTGTGTGTAAAAATGACTTAAATAACACTAGCCCATAATAATTCTGTCAACTTACAAATTTGTAATCTTCTCTCATTTCTAATTAAGTCTGTGAGTCTGGTGTTTCTTAATTAATAATTAGAAAATAATCATCGTATCCTCACACTTTTAAAGAATGCATTATTATATATATAGCTACCAATACAACATCTCTTCTCTTCACCCCCCCTTTTTTTCCCTCCAAAAGCAACATTTCAAAAACTATTATTAGTATAATAAAGATGCACTTGAAAATACTAGTCCTGTATTAAATACCAATGATCATCCACTTTGGGGTGATGAATATTTAGGGAAGTAATTGTTTACAACGCTCAAGCATTGAGCTGATCTGGTAATCAGGCTATGAAATACAATATTTATTCATTAGAGCAGATTTAATGAGGCCTTGCGGCGCTAATTATGAAAACCAGTGTAGCAGTAAATGAGTAGCGCACGGTGGTGTCGGGGCTGCTGCGGGGTACCTGTAAGGAGGGACTAGGGGTTGAAGTGCCCTGAGTGCTATGGCACAGTGAACAGCAACACACAGCCCTGACTGTGACCGTCCAGCCCACAGCAATACATCACCGGACCTGCAGACAGGTCGCAGATGGGCTCCACATCCCTGCATGCCCTGCTCTCCCACCTCCAGGTATTAAGGCTGGAATCCCCAAAAGCATCTTAATGCCCAAATCATCTCTTCTATTGCATGTCAACAGACACAATGGCAGTGTAAAAAACCCAGTACAGTGGCTTTTAAAAATTGCTTTATTGATGTACTTCCAGCGATAAAGCCAGAACAGGTGGCGCGCTTATTCTGCAGTTACTATTTGTATGCAGGTCTGGAGATATGTGGTAGGATTTCACAGCATAATATGGGTTTTGATTGACTGATATTTTCATTATGGCTGCAGGGTAGCGTGAAGACTGTTAATTTGCTTGAGAGTCCTGCAGGTCTATGGTGATTGTAGCAGAGCCAGAAGAAAAGCTGAATAAATGAAACTCACAGGGCACAATCACAATCTGTGGGTCAAAATCAACTGATTAATTATAATTTAGAATCAATCTGTCAGGCCTCTGTAATAAACACCCTTTCAGGCTTCAGGCTGCTTAATAACCAGCTTTACATGGTACAAATGTAACATGGTACACTGTGGTAGACCATGTAAAGCTAAGTCCTTACTGTGAATATGCTAATTAAATACTTACATATTTCCCATGATAAATCGAGACAAACAATAGGACGTGAAAGAGGAGTTACACCGGGCGCTCCTACTATTTGACGCCGCTCAGCAAGAAGACTTTCCACACAAGAGTCACCCACTGGCTCTGACCTCTACATCCTGTAAAGTATAGTGAGCAGAGTGCTGTTAAATGCATAGTGAGCGACTCTGGGGTGGCAGGAGGCTCATGACACGTTCCTTTCCCTCCTGTTCCAGCCTAGAAAGTGATGGAAACAGCAGTTTGGTCCAGGTGTCAGGGACATTATCAAAGAAAAGGGCTGCCTGCAGTTGCTCCATCTCACAGGAAATTGCCAACTCACCCTAACAAAGGAAGGCATAAGTGCACTTGCTGCTGCCTTCAAGGGGAGCGTGATAAGATGACATTATAAATACAGAATTGTTCATGGAGGTGGAGGGGTAGGCACATCAGGCAGCTGAACTTGACAATTCAGTTTTTCATGTACACTTCCAAAGCCTGTACGGGTTTATGTAAAACAAAACCTGCCTCTTATCCACCTTTGACTGCAATTGCGAATGTTAATCATTTAAGGTAGTTGAGAGAGGAGCATTGCGAAGTTTGCAGCTTCACTTCCAGGATAAACTGACGAGACAAAAAAAAAAATGACAGAAAGAACATTTAAATGGGGAAATTATTTCATGTATATTGTTTATATAGCAGATGCACCATTACTGCAAGTATACAGGTGAGTGTACAGTCTGCTTTAAAAGGTAAAGATGGATTTACAGGAGAGAGTCTGCACATTTAACAACTGGACAAATAATTAAAGGAATTTAAATCACGTTCTTCGCGTTTTCCTTGCAGTTATCACTAAGGCACTGCCAAATATATTTGTAAAAATAACGATCTAAAAATAGACACTCATGATCTCAGTGTGTGTCTGGTAAATAATGTGCTGTACGCTGTCGTGTAACGCTGCTGCTCTTCATCATGTGAAGGAGTTCAGTCCCTAGATGCATCGTTCTCTGTGGCACCTGAAGGGGGAGCTCTAATACAGGTAACTCGGTGCACTTGGTCTGTCTTCAACTTTCAGAAAGTCTTTAGGAGTCGAGAAGAAAGTGGAAGGACCATCAGAGCTTTATCCGAAAAAACCCGACACCCTAGACGTGTGTGCTTCTCCGCAAAGTCGTATTGTACGAGACGGAAATTCAGTCAATTTCGAGCCTTTGAGGAAAAAGTAGCGAGGGGTTGTGAGGCTTTGCATCCGGTGGATCACAGCTGAATATTCAGCTTTTTGACAGGAAGACCATGAATGTGTCTGTGTACAACGTTCTGAAGCTTTACATAAAAAACATCTAAAGGAGCTGAAGTAGGGTAAGGTGGTGGGGTAATTATGACCAGGGGAACACAGGGCTGTAATCTGTAAATCTATTCTTACCCTAAGTAAGAACTGGTACATTGGATTGATTTTATTGAGATCATACATTATAAATGAGGCATGGAGGAGCTTACAGCCTTGAGATGGTGGTGCTCACGTGCTTCATTAATTTTTACTTCATTAACTCTCTCCTTCAGACTCTTCATTGGAGAATTCATTGCTGGTCATGAATCCGGGCTACAGGCAAATGGACAAGCCCAGCATGACTTTCAGTGGAGTGGATACAGTGAGTAAGGCTGTCAAAACAAATCAGTAACACATGAAACATACATAATCTCAGATCAGTCTGTGGAACTTGTGTCTTTACATTTAAAAAACATGTTCATAGGGGATGTAACATTTTATTGCACACACAATAAGATGAAGTGCTGTATCAGTAACAGTCATTACAGCTGCAGAAAACAGAAAGCAAAAAAACCCCTAAAAACATGGAAACAAAAACTTCTTTCTGGAGTGTTTCTTAATATCGAGGATGTAAAATTCTGTTATCAACAACAAGGCATTTTCACACAATTATCCACGTCACTGTCGCCGTTCTCTCAGAATGCATCAGTGACTGGTTAAAATCCAGCCTGATAATTACAGACCCTCATCCTCAGATAGCTGCTGTATTTTCACTGCAGTGTGTTTACTCACTCCCGTGGCTGCAAGGTGCTTTTTGTTTCACAGCGAGGATTTCAAAATTTCCCTTGGGCCCTTTAGAATGGACCATTTGTTTAATATTATAGCCTTAAACCCAACAATATCAATCAGTCATGAAAGCACCTATGCATGCTGCTATGCCCTGCGTCACCATTAACTCCAGACAGGTGACGCTGGATTGCAAGGCGAGCGGAGGGAGGGTGTCGGGAGGTAAAGAGGGATAAATGGATGGTGTTGGTTTGCTTTTTTGCCCCCACCCTCTAAACCACGCCACCCTACCTAACTTTTTTTTAAGTGATTGACCATTTCTGTAACAGTACACTTTGTGTGTGTTGTAATGGGGGGAAAATGAAGACTGCATGCAGAACTTCTGAGAAAAGTTGGAGTACACCTTACTTTTTATTTGATGTTTGATGTGAAAAACTGTGAGTTGGACAAGTTGTGGTAAACTTTGTTTGAGGTTTAAAAACAGAACTAATAATCTGGTTGGAATAATATGTGATTTAATACACCTTAAAATGTTCTACCTCTGTAAAATAATCCAGACTCTCTAGAGAGTATATCAGTCTTCTTTCTAAGGCACACCTCCAAGTGCAAATTAAGCTCTCAGTAGAGAAGTATATAAAAAGGCCTTATTGTGCGAAGGTCTGCGCATCATTCTGCACCGCAAGTGTCAATCATCCTGAAATGCAACCCTATCCCTAACCTTAAACAAAAAAAAAGTGTTTTTAATAACATTATAGCTCCCAGTTTCAAAAGAAACTGATATTTTAACCATAATAAAATTTGAGGTTTTAAAAATATTGCATTTTTATGTGGTTGAGTGCATCACAGATTCTTGCTTGGAAGCAGTGAAGTTGTTCATGCCTTGGACTTGTTGTCAAACTCTTCCCTCGCTGAGCATGAGAACAACTCACATCAGTGAGCGGGCGCTAAGTGCTTCTCCTTTGAGGCAGTCTAAACTTCTTAACATTTCAAATCTGTCACGACAGCTGTCCCGGAGAACATTTGTGAGATCTGTTTCACCACACATGTTGAAATGATGATTCCCTCATTACATTTGCCATCAAATAATATCTCCAAAGCTAACAGTTGACAAAATCCAGTAAAAACATGCAGGGCGAGCTCTTAAAGGAAGAATTAATGGGAGCCAAAGAAAAACAGCTCTTAGACAATTAGCACCAGAGACCACTCTGTAATCTTAAGATTATTTTCACCACTTAAAAGCAGTACACATGGTTTGCATTGTGGCAGGGCAGAATGAACAACACTTGAGTGGATTTGATTTGGTCTCCCTAATCTGCATTTCCTTTAACATGCCTTTCTTCTGTTCCAAAATGTCAGCGTTGATCAACTCCAGCTGGAACAAGTCAGTGTCTGTCATCCCAGTTGCAAAATCTTTGAGATTTTTCCCAAGAGGAAGGAATGAAGTGTTTTGGTTTGTAGCTGACGCTATGCAGATTCAACACTCAGTCAGTTGGTTTTGTTTATTCCTCGAGACGGAGACTCATTCCCAAAGTATTTTTATTTAAATCAAAACTCCACAGTCTCCTACAGTCTTCCGCAGGCTGGCACAGGGATACCACAAATATCCTCATATATAGAGATGTCTTGTTGATGACCCAAAAACTGTTCTATTCTCTCTGTATGAAATTGTGAGTTAGAATAGAGTGAAATTAATCTACAATTCATTTTTCTGGAGAACAGCCCCCAAGGCGCTCCCAAGGACCCTCGGGGGTACCCAGACCTGACTTTCAGAACCAATACATTGGATCTGGTTAACAGAAACATCCCAAAGCTATGTTCATTTAAATAACACAATGTATTTTGCGGATAAAAAAAAACTGTAATTGCAAAATCAGAAATTTAACCCTGGGGGTGGTTGCTTAACCAAACATGCTTTGGCTGGTTAGGCTTAGTCACAGAGGAAATGTCTGGCACGCAGATTGAATTTGTTCTCTCTAAAGTCAAAGGCAGGAAAACAATTAAGTGTCTGCCGCACATTTCACAGTGTACCACTTGACACAGTTTTTCACATCACTGGGGCAATTGTCTGCAGAGAGCGCCGAGACAAAGCCATTACTTTCAATGTCTCAAAAAGATGGCATTGTTATTTTCTGATTTTGAAACATTTCAATTAAGCCACTGATGGATATAATAAATATAATGGCGTGAGACTTGAACTGTTTACTCTTGTCCAGTCGTGTCCGGTTTTTAGGAGTTACTGCTATTAAACCTGAGGTACATCAGAGGGAGCTTTGGTCTCAGAGGTGGGTTTTGTGTGTGTGTGTGTGTGTGTGTGTGTGTGTGTGTGCGCGTGTGTGTGTCCCCTTCCCCTTCTCAAACCTCGTCTTTCATTCAACGTCTAGTCCTTTCAAAACAAGGTGAAGTTCAGCAAAGTTTCTCTGCAGAGATGATCAAACAGTCACATCACTAATGGCGATGGGTGACAGGGCCAGTGAATACAGATCAGCTTTAATTGTGGTGGGTCTTACTGCCACTGTCTGTCAATCTGAGCCTTTGAATTGGTGAAAATTTGCTCTGTTCATTCTGTTAAATGATGTATCCAATTAAATGCTTTAGAATTCATGATCTTCAGTCAAGGTTAAATGAAAGCAGTTACTCCTGTCAGTAAGGTGATTAAAAGCTGCCTACATCAGGCACATTTTGTGCAAAAATTTAAATTTGGGACTAAAGCATGAATCTTTATTCATTATGTGCAGTCCTGCTCTATAAATGTCCAGCACGGTCGCTCTTAATCACCTTGTTCATTTTAAATCTCACTTTAGTCCTTTTTTTTTTCTATTAAAAGGCATCCTGGTATTCAAATCACAGTGTTTTACATATTCTGATTAAACTGAACTTTCTCAACAGCAAACACGCGTTTCAAAAAAGACCTTTCTGTTGTTTAGCCCGAACATTTGTGCTTGTTATGGCAAAAAAAAGAGAGAGAGAAGGCTTTAACTTTCAAAACAGTTTTTAATAGCCGGCCAGATTAACAATGCAGTAAAACATTTGTCCTATTACCTTTTTTAACTATGATTAAATGGATACTGGAAGTCCTGCTTGGCAAAACAAAGAAAAAGGATTTTTTGACAATTGACATTAAAATGAACAAGTGCACAAGAGCAAGGAAATTAATTTTCTTTCTGCAAGATGAATGTTGTACCAGGTTATTAATGAGCATACAATGTGCTTGTGCAAGTAAGTTTTCTGTGCCTTCGTGATAAATGCGATGATGAAGGTGAAGAGCATGTTGACTAATGAGTATTGTCCAGGGATCTGATCTCGGTGCCCTCTTGGGGGGATAGAAGCCACTGTCTGAATTTCACACATCACATGATGTTAATACCCCCAAGGTCCAGCAGTCAAGCTGCTTGTTAGACAACTGGCTCTGGCATTGCTACAGCCACCTAGGCTCGGGTTAGGGTGCAGGTCTTGAGATGCAATTAAAAGTCAGGTACTAACTGCTTCTTTTACTAGTGTATTTGATTTGAAATAACACAACTTAAACTGCGCCCGTGGCAACTAATGAACAAAATAAGATTTGAACTGAAGTTTTGTGCAATGTTTGACTCATTCATCCAGTATTCGGGGTAATAAGTCAGTAAGCACTCACATATGTATTCGCAGACGTCCGAATAAACACGCAAATTAAAGAGACTTTAAAAAGAAATGCACATGACTCATTTAAATATAACAAAAGATCTGAAACTTTTTCTGTTTTTTTGTTTGTTTTACATGTGTCCGTAATGCACGTACAATCTCAGTTCCCATAAATCAAGAATTATTATAGGGTATCCTCATCTGTGCATAGCTGGTTTATGCATGAAAGAACCACAAGATGCTAAAATTGAAAGCTCCCAGAAAGATGTCAAGTTGGCAAAGAGTGGTTCAACTTTCTGTAAAAGTTACAAGCGAGAAAGAATGCCGCAGGAGCGGCAGATAAACTTTAAAGGGGAGCAAAATAAAACCTTCAGTGTATGCACTGAGTCCTATAGATGCATAATGGGACGTGGGCCTGAGGGCCAAGATGCACATTTGAATGACTGCCAAATACATAAACCAGGCTCACTCAGGGGCTCGTGTTGAATAAAGAAGGCTGTGGATTACATCAAATCTCTTCTCAAACCTCTACTCCTGCACGCCACTCCCAGTGTAGAGACCATTTAAACTCTAGAAGGGGCCAAACATCAGCAGTTGGTCTCCTTTAAACAAGCCTGACTAAAGTAGAAAAATAAATAAAGCCTCCGGCGCTCTACTTTAATGTATTCAATTAACTGGGGTCCCTCTAGAGAGCTCCAGCGCACACTTGGATAAAGAGAGAGCATATCGCCTGGAGATGAATACGCTGAATGCACTCATTCTGAAGACCATGATTGGAAATCTTCCTCAACAGGTTCTTACTTAATTAAACTTCCCTTCATATGACTTTCTGTCGCTTTCGAGGGAAAATTGGGAGAGGCATATTCAAAGCCATGCAGGGAAACTTTGTTCACTATTGCATGTTGTTTACAGGGCAATTCGGGGGACTTGTAGAGCCCTGTGATAACCTCCACCATCTCTGTGGAAAGTCAACTCAGCCTGAAAGAACAGAGAAGTATATAAAATCTCCAGTTCAATCATAGACAATTATGTGGTGAAATGAAAGAAATTCAGCAGCCGTCAAGTCTGAGTGGGAGGGATAATTATCTGGCAGTCATTACTGCTCCCATTATAGCATTTACCGACATTCATATACTGTATGAACATACTGCACTTGTTGGAAACATGTAAGTTGAAAATAATCACACCAGCCTTTCCTTCAGACTATATGAAACCCTGGTGAGAAATAGGCTATAACATGTTCATCATGTCCTTGAGTGAATGATGTATGTTAGTGTGAAATTTATCTAATTATCTCAAATATGTCTCGTGAGAATCCATTCAGCATCCCTTTGTACCTTATTTTCCCTCTGCAGCCCCATTGTGCAGCAAAGCCCCAACAGTGTTCTCTATCTATTAAAATCAATCTCTCATCACATCGCCTACATCCACCATTTGCCGCACTTTTTCCATAACAAATCAACTTAATCAAGCTCATTAAGTGCCATTATTAGCTATTTATTGTTATCTCTCTCAATGTAGCGCTGACAGGTCCACCCCGCCCACGCGTGTCCCCCCTGATACCGGGACCTTTGCTTGTCACAGCGGCTCTGCACTCAGTTCTAATTGGCCTCAATTGTGTTGTTCTTGCAAGAAAAGAGGAAAAAAAAGAAGAGATGCGACATCAGTCGAATCCACAAGTTTCACATTTATATAAGTATCTCTTCACTGCAACCTATTCTTCAATAAAAGAAAAAAAAAATCCTGTCAGGATTTGGGGAAAAAAAGCATTAAATTTGAAAGATATTTTCATTAAAGAGCTGCGTATTTGGGGCAAGGCTGTGTAAAATAGGCATGGAGAAGGTGCCCCAGATTTCTTTTGTGTTTAAGTGTGGTGTTAAACACTGTGGGTGCTCCTTAATGCAGCATGTCGAATGTATTTCCACAGCTGTCAGAGTGATGGACAGAGGGGCGAGTCTCTCCACTGCAACGGCATGCTCCTACCTGCACACAATAAACCTGCAGGATGGCAGAAAAAGAGAGAGAGAGAGGGGGGGGAGAGGGGATATACGTGTGTTATACTGTGGAGGAGGTGGAGGAGGTGGAGGTTGCGGGGAAGTTCGTCCCATCGCAGGAGTTATTAAGTTTGTCTCTCGGACACACTTGGTTTCACCAGGGTGCTCGTCCCTCATTCATAATAGATGCTAATCTGTTCAGGGCTGACTGATGACAGAGCTTCCTGCCCTTCATAGAATTAGTCCCCAGCTTTATCAAAGGACCCAAACTGCCTGCTAATTAGACTCATTTCCTCCAGCATGAATTATTTATTTCCATTGTAACTGATCAGAGGCGATTGTGACGCATCACGCAGCCACCGGTTTTCACACAGATGCGCATGCCACCACAAGTTCTCAAACTCGCGGCTCAGTGTATGGGGTTTAATGTCAGGAGGGATTGGCTCAGCTGCTTTCTCGGTAAATAATGGGGGATTTTCAGAGGAGTTTAAATGACACAATACAAAGGAATGCCTTATTTACATCGACAAATAATGCACATCAGTGTTTCGGTATAAACTTCAGGAAAAAGTCTATCTTAGGAGAATACTTACAAAGTATACATTTTATACTGTACTTTAACACATTTTTGAGGTACTTGTAGTTGACTCATTTCTTTAAATTTAAGTTATAACTTCCCTCCAACATGCGTAGAAATTAAAGATAAAAAAAAATGCATTTCCAAATAAATGCATAATAATAAATGAAGATGTATTTCTATTGATTAAATGAAACTTTAAGGATCCCCTGGGGGAAATTTAAAACATATACAGCAGCATCTAAAGTTGCCTTTACTCTTATAAATGTTACTGTTCATACATTCTTTCATTACATCTTTGGGTGATTCACTTTCTGACTTGTTTGTAATAAAAGTAAAAGATCTATGCACTTCTTACACCTTACATCTTCAAATGCCCCTTTAATGCTATTTCAGTATAAGTGATGAGGACCAAGTGTAGTCTGTGGAAAATTCTACCAAATGATAATAAATGTAACCAATGTAAATGTAAATGGGTATATTCTGAAGAGCTGTGCCCTTAATTTAAGTTTAATTCTTATATTTAGTCTTTATGTGTCTCGGCAAGAAAACACCGTCCAGGGAGACAGAAATATGGACACAGATGGAAAATTACATGCTTCGAATCTTCATGTGGACTATGCAAAGACATCAGTCTGTATTTTAAATGAGAAACACAACACAATCTGCAAATGCACATTTTCTATAGCTGCTCTATGTTTCTCCACAGTGAAGGCTTATAGATATATTCCATAAGTTCTATTCTCCTCATCAAAACATTCGCTCCCTAATTACATCTACTTAAGCAATTTTGCGAAGGGGGGGGGGGGGGGGGGGGGGGGGAGTGTTGTGCTTAATTGCATTACTATCTGGAAGGCAGAAATATGCAGAGCGAAAAAAACATATAGCAACGTGAGGGAGCTGCTAATTAGTCAGATATTTGTTATGCATTACCAAATAGCACATTACACCCCACACAGATAGAAGGCTAAAGAGAGTGAGGCTTCTGTTCTTCAGACTGTAATCAAACAAAGACAGATGTACAGATAAACACTAGAAGGAAAGTTTGAGATGATTGTTCATCTGCTCGCTCTGTGCACGGAGCCGATTTCTTCTCGAGACGAAAAATCTCCAACCACAATACCTACTGATAAGGTTAATAAAAACAGTCCAAGTATTACAATAGCACGGAAAGTGTAACAGCTGAAATATTCATGATGGAGCATTGTACTGCATTTCAAAAGCTTATATTTACAAATCAGCCCAATACAATGTGCTGCAGAAGGCTGCCATTTTCTCTCCCAGCGAGGGTCAATGCGCAATAAGGCTCAGTTTTATCTCACAATTTCAAAGTTTATTCAGACTTTGAAGCAGTCTTTAAAAAAAATCCCTCTACAATAACACTTAAAATGCCCTTTTGGTTGCCATTTTCACACGAACAATAGGAAATTATGTCGAGGCAAGGGAGAAAAAAAATCTTTTTTCTAATGAACACCACCTTTAGTGATTGCAAATAATTGCGTTAAGTGGCTTATTTGCCTTAGGTCGGGGAGGGTGACTCCTGTATAACTAATATAAGGATCTGAACCCTCACCCTCACTGATGAGGTCTATTCACAGCTCGGCTGCCCTGTGCCCCCTCCCAGCTCCTTATGCTCCAACATGATGAGGAGTGTGATGTCAAAGTTTCAAATCAATGATTTTACAAAGCGATACTGTTATGTAGCTGTGAGCAACAACAGCTGTTTCTGTCCTCGGCATGGAGGGGGACAGTGGGAGTTAAAAGACACACCAGAAACCGCAACATATGGAGAGAATACTAAACTTACAGCGGCATAGACTTTAAATCACTGATAGTGTTTGAAAAACGTGTATGATACCTTAAAAGTAAGTATTTGAATACTTCAGTTTCACTTCATTAGATTTATCAGGTGGATGCAGCAGGCTTCTTTTAAGGTAACTTCTGTATGATAAATGCCTTTAATGCTTTTACATTTTCCTTACTTAAAGGTTAGATAAATGCTCAAATAACCTTCCCAATGCTGCTCTTTTACTTGTAACTCACCTCTTAAAGAGACAGAGACATTTCACATCAAACTAAATCGTTTTTGCATTGTGGTAGAAAACACATGTTGTGTAAAAGCTTATTTCCACCTGTAAACATTTTTTTTTGCGATGCCGTAAGTCAAAATTTGTATTATCATCTCAAATTTAAACTGAATAATTCAGAATTTTAATTTACTTTACGTTCAAATTTTGAGATTTTCAGTAGTAGAAACAAGCTAACATAGTAATCTTTACAGGAATGAGCAGGTTACTCAAAACATTCAAAAAAACCCTTCTAAATGTACATTTTTGTCCCTACGGTTTTCTTTCCTCTGAACTGCACCTGCCAACTGTGTATCTGGGCCGAAGGAAGTGTGCATCTAACCGTGAGATAGGATGTAAACACTTGTGGCATCCCTTTTGGCTACACGCTCCCTTTAGCTGTCAGGTGTAATTTGGTACGCACAAAATACAACTTTCTCTTTTTCGGCTGAATTTTTGGAAAGACTCTGACAAAAATGTTATTTATCTCTTGTTTAGGAAATTGTTTTGTTACAGCATTGAAATGGATGATAATAATAATACTAACAATGATAATAATACTAATAATAATATAATCTGGCAGATGGTTATCTGCCATGCAGGTGTATTGTATTACATAAAAGTGAAAAGCTTTGATATGAAAACTTTCTAGGGTCTGTCTTCTAGCTTTATTATGTTCCAGAGGAGGCAGATATCACAATCTTTCCAACTATTACACCAAAGCATAGCCGACAGTTAAATAGGGCTATAAACCAAAGGGAACACATTTAGATTAACACATGTACCTTAGATTTTGGTGTGAACTGCTTTAAATATACATGTATATCCAACATGTTAAATGTTTTCATAGAATATCCTTTAGTTAATTTGTTCTCACAATGGTAGTGTTAACCCCTCGTCTGCGTTCTTGTGGGATTAAACTCATATATTTTCCACTCCGGCCTTTTGCCCAACTTGAAAGTAGTTTTAAAAATTCCTAATAAAGAGGGGTGGATATTGTACCTCACAGAGAGACTATTACAACATAACCTTAAATTTTACATTTTTCTTCTACTATCATCTTATCTGAGCAATTTAAACCCGATCTTCAAGCAGTTCTTAGAAATAAATATGTTATTTACAGACATGCAAGGCTAAACAACAAAACGTAATGCGTTTTGTTTCAGCACTGACCCTTCCTGTTTGTCTGGGCCAGGTTACAGTTTACCTTTTAGGATAAAAAAAATGCCTTCATGGATTATTAGCAGTGTCCTGGCTGACGGTGGAAAACAAAAATATAGAAATGACTGCACACATTGTCCTCCATTTGAAAAGAGATACCCAGGGAAATCATGAAGAGAACAAAAAACCCCAAAATAATTCAGGATGCCGCTATAATTACGTTAGGGTATCCAGTACTCTCTCATGGAATATATCAGTGGCCACCATGTCTGAGGTCTGACCCACAGTAGCTGCAGAAATCTCAAGCAAACAAGGGACAAGAAATGTTCCTCCCATCATGGACGGCTAAAACAATTCCTTCATAAGAAAAGAAAACCCTGCAGAAACTGACCACCTCGACAGGGACGACACAGAAGGCTTCCAGTCAACTAGTAAAAAGTAATCTATACCATTTATGATTTATAAACAAATACAGAGTAAAGTATCTGGCATTCTTCTGTGCTTAAATGTACTCTGTAAGTATGGCTTTGTTTTCACAGGTACAGAAAGTTCGACTTTCACCAAAACAGCACAGTTTAGCACTTTTAAAAATAAAAGTCATAATTATGAAAATGGGGGGGGGGGGGGGGGGGGGGGGGGGGGTTGGTGCTAGATGGATGGATCTGAGCATTTTCCTCCACAACCAAGTGTAAAACCCTAGAAATAAATAACCACTTATTACGACCAAGATATGGAGAAGAGCATCTCTTAATGCAAAACCTGTTGAATCTTGAAGCAGATGGCCTACAGCAGCAGAAGACCACAGCAGGTGCCTCTCGAATTTAGGCTATGATGTGCATGAGCATCAAAAATAAATTAAATAAGACTAGAAAAAATGGTCTAGAATTAGGATAAAGCGCCGTGTCACGAAGCTCAGATCATCTCAAACTGTTTTTTTGAACATGACAGTGAGTTGACTGTACTTAAATGGCCTCCACAGTCACCAGAAATCAATACAATAGAGAACCTGTGGGATGTGCTGGAATCGCAGAGTCACATCATGCAAATTTGTGATGCTATCAAGTCAATATGGAAAATCTGATCGTAATTTGATGAATTACGGCAGTTCTGAAGGAAAAAAAGAGGTCCAACCCTAGTAGTAGAAACAAGGTGTACGTCCACAAACGTTTTTGGTTTTTTGCGTGTGGAGTGAAACTGTGGAGCAGATTTTATATAGTTGTTAAAACAAGATAAGATGATAATAATTTGTATTTTATGTAGTGTAATACATACATATACATACATATGTAGTGCATGTGTTATGTATTATTAGAAATTTGCCCCATGTTGTTATTAAGGTTTATATAAGTAAGGAGGCCAGATAAATAATAACTGATAACTGATGGAGAAGGGTGTGATGTGACACATTAAATAAGCGTGCACTTCAACCTAATCTTTTTAATATGTCAACTGAATGAGAATAAGTGGAGCGATACTGGAGTGCTTTATTTTGTATAGCATGACTTTCTGTATATTGAAACACAATAAAAAAAAAATTAATAGAATATTTAAATCAGTTAAAAGAGGATCCACCCACAGTAGATTACTACAAATCCTGTGTGTGGGTAGGGGGTTCACCTCAAAAGGCTTAAAATCCTGTATGCCTTTCCCTCCTGTTTGTTCATTATATTTAGTCTTGATTAATTTTTGTAGAAATGGAGAACAAAGTGCTTCCTGTAAGTAATTACATACAGCATATACATTTCTCTTGCTGCTCTCTGTGTGTATAAAATAAAATACTTTTAAAACTAAGGATCAAACAAGCAGAAGGTCATTACACTGAAAACAAATAATACATTTTTAAATTTCAACAGTGTTTCATTAGGCGTGATGTATCCATGATGAAAGATTAACCTTAGTGTTGAATAAACTTTATTGGTCTTTTCCAGTATTCTGTTAGATTGGCCAAACCTGCTGGAATATTTAATGGGAGCTTAAATATAAAGCACTATTAAGTTCTGCTGATCTTTACATTTATAGTGTAGCTGGATTATCCAAGGTCTAAATAGCACATTTTGGCCTCTGTGGAGCCATACTGGGCTCAGCATGACTGGAATATATAAGAGAATATTTGCTTTCTTATACACACATTAGTGACTTTCAGTTTGACACAATTCAATTTCATATATTCCAGTGCTTTTGAACCCAATCTAGTGAGCAAACCTTTAAACAATTATGTTTTTATTTTGGATTTAACTGATCTTAAATAGTTACAGAGCTTTGCAACCCATCGAATAACGCTTTAAAGGAATTCCTCGCAATGAAGGGGATGTTTTTATGATAATGTATGAGTTAATTGACACAAACTTACCATGATTAGACAACAAAGTAAGCTGTCTAAGTTGATTAATATAATGAACAGTGAAGGGTTTAGGAAGGAGGAAAGTTTTGCAGTTCATGGACAGTTCATATAGCCTCTGTAGGAGCCAACACTTAGCCTATTAGGTCTAACGCTTAAGCAGCACGCAATTAAATGTCTCCACGCAAAATGAGCACTCAGGCCATGTTTAATGGGCAGAGAGCTAATAAAGGTTGGACCGAGTGACAGGAGAGGTGACTCACCTTACAGTAGAAGCATAAATGTGTTGCAAAGACAAAGAGGGGGGCTGGTGGTCACCTGTATGGACTCAATCATCAACATCCTGCACGGAGCCATAGTGAAGAGGATAAAAATAAACAGCTTACATACTGAAAGCTGTAGAAAATACGTGCACACAAGCTGCTCTGCTGTTATGAATGTCATATTTGCTTTACCTGTAGCTATTTCCTCAGTAATAATATAGACAAAGAGACAACATGACACATGACACGTGAAGCTTTGAGTCGATGCCTCGCTTTTAATGGAGAAAGATGAAAATATCAATACCAGCTCATTTACAAATACATTTTCTTGCCCAGTTACTTATAGCTAATTGATTTTAACAGCTGCACAGGAGACGGAGCAAGAAATCAATTAAAGGGCCAAGTTAAGTGACTGCATGACAGCTCGTATTGAAGACAATTCAGCAAAGTGTAATCTGGAAAGACAATAATCCAGAGAGAACCCAGAGGAGGAGTGAATATTACCTGCCCACCGCCACAACAGCAATACCAAGCTGTCTGGTGAGAAAACATGAGATGAGGTGGAATAAATTTTTCTGGTAAATGTTATTACAAACAATATGCCTGGGTGAAAAGGAAAGAGGGAAGAGCAATCTGCGCAGACTGACCATCCTGCGAACCGTTTATCAGCTTGAAATGCTATTTCATGCATTAATACTCCACGGACCGCATTCCCCCCAACACTTTCTGTACAAAAGCCTCCGATTTATGATTACCAGTCGACTAAGCAATAGGCTGCGGCCCCCGCCGATACACCACTTCCTTTTACTTCCCTCGCCGTGAGCTCGTCTCAGGGCCCCTGCAGGTTCAGAGACAAGGCTGTCAGGATAATGTGATCAAGGTGGATGCAGGCTGAGAGAAGCTAAATTGTGGCTGGGGGGGATGACATTCTTTGATTTTTAACCATTACAGAGTTTTCATAGAGCTGCAGTCAATTTATTTTATTTATTCTAATGAAGAGCATTAGGAGTGCCATAGTGTGCTGCACTGCACATTGATCGCCTCGTTAATCACACTTTGCAGACACTCGCAAATCAAGTTCTAACAGCAAGCACTGAATCAAGTGCAATGAAGCATAAGCTCCTTCACAATTTATGATCTTTCAAATTGCATCTTTTCAACCATTAAATTGCAAGATACCATAAATTTTTATCCCCTCTTCTTCAGTCCTGCTATCGATTCTGTCGTGTGAAAAATAGAAGAGTAGTAAATTCAGGCAGTTAGACAAAATTTAAGCCTTGTCTTCAGAAAGGAAACTGAATGGCACGAGGAAGGCTGTTAATTTGCCATTGAGAACAAATATCAGGAGTGATAAAAATTTAAAAGTCCAACAGGGGCTTCAGAGACGTGGCTCAGATGGGCTTCAGTCCTCTGCAACCTTGAGCTCTTTTACTTCACTACCTCTCAAATGCCAGTGCACCTTCAGGGTCTTTTACCGACCATTTTTTAAGATTAGGTACCTGATGTGGTGCAGAATTAGAATTAAAGCCTCACCATGAAAATGACCGGATCTCCTCTTTTTCTGAGGCAGACAGTCACAGATCCTGAAGCTTTTAAAGAAAATGCAAGAAAGAGGATACGAGGATGGGCATTTTGTAAATGTTACAATATCGCATCCAGTACAGATAGTTGACTTTCTTTTCTCTTTCCTGCAGGAAGCAGTGAGGTTTGAATATATTTATAAAAAAAAAATCCCCCCAAAAACTCTGAAATTCTGTACTTAAGAGTAGCCATTACATTTAACCTGCAAAAATCCCAAATGGTTCTTACCTGCCCCATACTGTTCTCAGAAAATGGCATAATTGTTCTCAGATTGCATTTCACTCACACCAAGCTGTAAGGAACACTTGTCAAACAATACAGTCAAATTAGTTCTCTGTGATTGAGCATGTTGAGGATCTATCCAGTACATTATATATCTAGGAAAAGAAATAGAAGTACCATGAAAGAGTCTCAATTACTGTGATAAAGTAAAGGAGAGGCAAGAAAACCAGCCAGCGGCTTCCAAAAGTGAAGGGTTAACCTCTTCACATCTGTACAGGGACCAACTCTCAAGTTATGATTAGAATGAGTGCCTGCTGTTACATGTGGCATGAAAATAACAATGCCTGCATCACGAGGCTGTGTCTCGGAAAAGTTGTAAGTTAGATACGTGTGAACGTCTTATTTCTTTTCAAGTCTAAATCATGTTAAAGCGGAAAGGCAGCTTAATTATGGAAGTATGTAAATATCTTAATGCGGATGAGTGCTTTCACTAAAGATGACATGACATTTCTGTGACTCTTTAGTGGAAAAGAAAGTCTTTACTAACCTCCGCGCAGAGGAGAAAGCGGGGGCAGCGTTAATCATAAAGCACTGTAACAGACAACTGCTCTGAAAAGGTGACCAGTGAGACTGCAGCAGCATGGCAGAAAGGCGTGGAAGATGATACTGCTCCAGTCGCTTCCACGGGAGGTGCTGCCCGACTCAGGCAGCACACAAAATCCTGAGCAAAGTAGAGCTGGTCAGGCAGAGAGTGTTTTTGACACAGACACTCCCCAAGGGAAGGCAAATCAGCAGAGGAAATAGCACGTAAGGAAAACAAACCATAAGAAAAGGCATAAAAGCTCACAAACATTGGATTGATCAGACAATTACAACCCATCTGGCTTGTTAAACTCAATCTGCTATCGCACACAGGCTCGCAGTTTAGCTTTTTCCATTTGGACTGTTCCCAGATCTGCCGGCAAGTGAAATGTGAAGACATATGTCTGGTGATATTCTATACATGTATTTTTCTCCGTGCAAACAATTCCCCAAATCAAAAGTGACTTGAGCTTATTATTAGAGTGGAAGCAACAAAGACTGTACTTTATGTAGGCTGCAGATTTTCAGTGAGAAAGTGCTTTTTTTTTTTACAAATCTAGTCTGAGAGTGTTAAGCATTCTTTACACTTTTCAATATGGAAATTGAAATGTGTGACAAACGAAACATAGTCAGGGTAGTTACTGAAGTCACCAGTAAACCAAACCCATCACAGAAAGAAAGATCTGTCACTACAGAGTCCGGACAGTTCTCCTGATGTCTGTTCACAATACATAAATAAATCAAAAGAAATTATAAGTTTAGTCATATTTAAACAAAGTGGTAAACTATGGGACTAAAAAATGAAGCCAACTTTGAAGCATCACAGGCCCAAAAGTGAATCAATCCCCATAGACTCCAAACTAGACCTTAAATAATCATTTCTGATACAGCCTAGCACAAAAAAATGATTTTAATATTTATAGCTTACATCCACACTTCATGACAACTGTATGAGAATGAATCTTTTTATATAACCATTAAGGTTGCCACATTACTGGGCACAGGTAAGCCAGAAGCTATCTGCTAAGCTTCTGCTCAGCTACTCTGAGTTGCTAAACTGGACCATTTCACCTGCGCTGGCCAATTCTGAAGCATTATTAATGCAATTATCTAACAAATATTAAAGCTAGCTTGGTTGTACAAACAAAAGTCACCACCAAAAAGGCTATTCTCAGGTAAATCCTTATGTTTTATGTGCACGCTACTCCGTTTTTAGCAAGTATCTATCTCTGTGTAATGCACTGATACCATTTATGGATGCACCTTGCTAACTGTGACACGTGACTACATCTTTCTTTTATTCACAATAGTTTTAAGAACATTTGCCAAAAGCTACAGAGCCCAGCCGTCATCTCAAAAGTAAGGATGTACATTTGTTTTAAAGATCGACGGCTTAATTCGTATCAATTTTTCTCAATTTGATAAGGATCATAAAAATCTTTATTATTTCCAGACTCATTCTTCAACCTACAAACACCCACATTTCCAATGTAAACCCGGCGAGTATGGCATGCTACGCATTTGAGATAAAGTGTGACAAAACAAACGCCGCCATTGAGATCTAATTTGGCAACCCATGACTAAGGGATCGCCTGACGTGCAGTGCTGCTCTGCAGTCACAGCTCAACTGTACAATATACCACATTACACATTCCTCTTGTGATGACTCGAATAGATTGCTGGACCAAAACACTATCTGACTCTATAGGCAAGCGCACATCAACAAGCACACAATAGTGCACTCAAAAAGACACTTTCACCAGCCCAACAATGGGAGATGCTATGGGGTATGACAACTTCTTGTGAACAACAAAATGCTGCCTGACAAGCTTTCAAGGGATGGTTGAGCTCTGGCAGATTACAGAGATCTTTATCTTTTCATAAAATGGAGTGCAGCATTTAAGTGCCAATGACTGAGAAGACAATCTGAATTGTAAAGTGTGCCACAGCCATTACATGGAGATGTAGGGCCAGTAATGGTGAGCGTAATAGTGTGATGACAGTTTCACTGCACAGTGACATTCTCCAGGGCATTGTCATCATCCCTGACAGGTAATATGGTCCCACTGGGAATTGCGTATGCCTTACAGTTGGATTTTCTTCTTTCGTAAACACCCATCTTTACTTACAGCTTCATCAAACCCCAGAACTCGCACTGACTTCAATATAGCTGCGGGTCTGAGTGAGGTAATTAGATGTTAATGTGAAATAATGGAATCATAGCGGGCTGTTACATAGGGAGAAATGCAGACCTGGGCCATGATCTCGGAGTGAAAAGCACAATTGCTTAAAAATCAAAACATGCTGTCAGCGGCTCACCTAAGCAGCAGAAAATGCCCTGACTTTGGAATACATTACAATGGTAATTGCTCCGACAAAATTACCTTGTCTAAGATGAGCTCGACCAGACATCTGAGACATGCATGTCGATTGGCTCAATTTCATGATCATTGGGAGGCTGAAATCAAGGCCTTTATGTGCAAGAAATTCAACGAGGAAATTGACATAAACATCTCATCTGAGACATTAGGCTGAATGGGAGAGAGCGCTTCATTTTCACGAGGCATTGTCACAAATCTATTTAAGGTGAAGCTGTATTCTCCTGGTGTAAAGTGTCAACTTCATATAGAGATGCTGTGCATCCCTTATTAACTTGATATTCCTGTTTATATATCAGACACGTTGCTCCCTGTCGAGGTGAAATCACCCTTTTTTTGTATACATATAGAACGCCTTTAGTGCAACGTTTACTTTGCACAGCTGGATGTCAGCTTTCTCTTTTCACAGCTGCATTAGAAACCAAAACCTGTGTTTTTTCCTTTTTAAGAGTAACAACAAAGGAGGCTGAACAACAGAGATGACTTAATAAACAAAAACACAGCGTCATTCATGGACTCCACCTTTGATTGTTGGTTGTGTCTCCTTCCGTCTGGGCTTTTCCTCGCACGTATCAGGACAGGGAGCGTTAAAATGTTCCCTGTGTCTGTGATCTGATGAGGATCACCTTCATCCATTTGAAAGGTGATTTCCGAGCAAAATTGTTTCTCCGAACACATGCTGCTTGAGACGAGAGCACATTTTTCCAGCATGTTAACAAACATGTAATTTCCATAAACACGTCCAGTAATTGACAGCTTGATTTGGGCTCTGCCAGGAAAGCTGACAGACACTTCTTGGCTGCTTTAATGCAGACAGCACAGGCTTAAGGCCTCACCAGGCTGTAATGAGCTTCTCAGGGCTTTGTCTGGATTAGACCCCCAAACACAAACAAAATGTCACCCAAATCCCATCCAAGATTCTTCATCTTGTTAGATTATGCCACGTGCTGCAATTTGAAATTAGCTAAAGTAAAAAAAATGATCAAAAATAAGATTTTAACATGAAAAGTTAAGCCATAAGCAGGTTTCTGTAGATATCAGTGAGCTAAAGATGTTTTTCAGGTAGGAAGATTATGCAGGTAAGAGTTTATCTATAACAAAAACATGTCATAGCAGGTAAGCATAAAAGATATACATGCTTATGTTAGGTTAGTGTGGTTTATAAGTCATCCAATCATGTAATTTTGTTATGAAGATATAAAAAATATTGTCAAAAACAAATATAAAGGGTGCCAATATGTTACCACTTGAATTACGGCTTACTTTAGGGAACAGCAGAAGGCAGATTAGGGATTTTTAATCTATTTATTAATATTTTTATGCACGCAATGTTGCACAACACACCTCTTCTCACGCTTTTTGGTTATTTGGTGGAGTCAACATTAAACCCTCTAGGATCTCCAGACTGCTTGAACATCAGCAGCACATTCAGGTCTATTCTCCTCATAAAAAGCTGTGGTTCAAGAGCAGCACAGAGATGATGGTGAGCACAAGAGGAAAAATGGAGTCTGATAAATCTGTATTGAACAGTGTGTGAAGGATGTTAATACATATTAATGGTGACAGGAATATTTGCAAGTGAATACACTGGTAAAGGGGATTAAACATAACTCTCCATAGAAGGGGAGGTATCATCACTCCCATTCTGGCGTGGGACTCGGCCGTATCAGATTCCTCCCCATGCACATTGCCAGCAAACACTAAGCCCTTATCTCTCCACTGGGCCTCTCCGGAGAGTTTACAATTTCTCGCTTCGTTGGAGCCTGAGCTGAGCTTGTTACTGGCACAAAGGCTGAGAGGTGGCCTGGTTGAGAGCACAAAGCCGCCCCCACCTCTGGACAGACACATTTCCCTCAGATAACGGACGACTTGTTGGACAGCGGCACTACACTGTCCCTATACATTAGTATGACAGCCACACATCCTCCGCACACAGGGACTCACAACAAAGTTAAAGTTAAATAAATAACTAAATAAATGTCACTGAAAGCTCCTTATTAATGAGACGTGTCAGAGGTGGTAGAGGGACATGAACTCAGCAGATGTGGTCTCGGTCCCTGGGAGACACTTTACCTTCTCGCCATGGGCGCTATTCTCCGAGGGCATGAGCATCACAGACAACGTCCCATTTGCTACTCCGCTGATTACATTAGGTCCCGAGGGGATTGTTGAGCAGAACACAGGCTTGAAATTTAGGGCAAATGTGCCTTTTAACCACATCAAAATCCATGTTCAGTCATTTTTAGGCAAATGAATCTATTTCAACTCTTCTGGGTAACGTTCATACACATTTTCAGTCCTTTTCCAACCCTTTAAAACCACATGCACTGCTACAAATGTCAAAAGATTTCTTTTTGGAAAAAAAAAAAACCCCACAAAAACAAAAAACAAGGTAATGACATCCTGGGTCGATCCTTTTGACAGTTTAAATACTGCACCAATTAATACAAAGTTATCAAAAATAAACTAAACAAGATGTCGTAAAGAAAATTTGCTCAGCTAAAGAAATTTAAAGAAGAAAAAACATATTAACTTGTGAGGAAAAAAACCTTTACAGTAGAACACAAAACAAAAACACATGAAAATAAATAAGTGCTGTTTTCTTGAAATATGTCATCTCTCTTTGAGAACAAGCCTCAGTGACACATGGAAAAAAAGGGAGAAATGGTGAATTATTCATGTGTAACTAAACCAGAAAATATTGCCATTGTCTGAGCATAAAAGTACACTCCAGTTTGCAGCTGATTAATAACCTGGAGATTCAAAGACAAAAATATTCTGCACATAATCAGCCGATGAGGTAACCCAAATCTCCTCTTACTGATGACATCTCAAGTTCAAATGTTGATACTGTAATTTCACCATTTTTGTTTACAGATACTGATTACGCTGTTACATGCAAACAGAAACCCCCCGAGGTCGAGCAACAGTAAATGGAAGCGTTTACCCTCAACGGGATGCACAGAGACCCTCGAATCCAGTGTGGGTTATAAGACAACGCTAAATGTGTCGATAAGGCTCGGTGTAGCGCATTGCTAAATAAAGAACTGCATGCGGCCTTGCTTCACAGCTGAAGGGACGATGACAGCAGAAAAACTGCAAGTTATTTCACTGTATTCTGCAACACAAGAAAGTGCCAACACGGTTTCAGTAGATTTTACGTTGACAAGTAATATTGGATTGCTGCTTGTCTTACAGTAGGTCTCCCAGTCATGGCAATTTCAGCAGACATGTTGCTGAGACAGCTCCGGCATTGTTTTCTGGGACACAGTGAAATTCTATTTTCAGTTTTACTTGGTGCAGTAATTATCTGCATTGTTGGTGAGAATAAAGAAAATAAAGTGCATGAATATGTGCCGGTCAATTGGATTCTGTCAGTTCAAGCAGAATTGGGTACACAAGCGAGCAGCTTGCCAGCTTGTAATAACGATGGTGTTTGCGTGGAACAATTTCCCCTCTAAAACAGCTCATCAACAGCAGAGAGAGTCTGTCACCCAGGGTACGGAGTGACAAGTCTTCTGCATCTCCGTCTGTTATTAACATGTCTCTTACGACAAGCTCAATTATCTGACACTGCCCGCAATTTCCATTCCTTTTTCTGGCACAATGTAAAGTTCCTCTCCTTCATTTTCGAAGCTGGTCGTTTTGGATCCGGCAAATACTGATATAAGACATGTGTGGGAGGAGGAAGTGAAAACCGAGAGAAAAACATCTGCAAGTCAGAGCAAAGTTGCTGCAGGCTTTGAGGCCTTGATAATTTCGGATATTTGTCATTCAAAAAATGTGAAATATTTTTAATATGGTAAAGTGACTGGCTAGTTTCTATGTAATAGTGACTTTTACATCTTTTCATGTCTTCTTACATCTTAGTTACCTGCCCAGAGAGCAGAAACAAAACCTTTTATAAAGTACAAACTACTGACTGAATTCATTTAACACAGTCAGACAGTGTAAATTTAATGGATACGTTGAAATCATGAATTTAGACGTGGCCGTTTCAGTATTGCTTTGTTTTTAGACTTTAATGATGTGTGTTCTTGTTTTCAGCATTTATGTGTTAAAGAACTGCGGACCACCATGTATGGGATTCCTGGAAATTCACCTTCAGGGTGTCAAAATACTGAATGTAGCAAGATGCAGCGCAAGGAGTGAAAGGATATATTTGAAAAGACAGGAAACTGAGTTCACGGTACATACAATATTATGTTACATTATCTTTTTATGGCGATTACAGCATGAATACCAAAATAACTATGTAATGGCACTCGCCAGTCATAAACTGTAAAACCTATATTCTGGACTTTCCCGTGATAGTTTTAACAGTAAGAAGCTGCTGTTGTGGATTAGAGTGGTGACACTGTACAATTATAGCTTAATGGTGTCAAATGTAGCTGTCAGTACCTTACTGTAATTTAACAGACATGTTTCTGAAAACAACCTGTGCGAGAGAATTCTCCAAATATTTAAACAGTAAGTGAATATTGCTGTTTTTAACTCAAAGGCTTTGTGAAATTGGGTGAATCTACTAAATCTTTTCAAAAGTCCTCAGAAGAAAAAAAGAAATTAAGAAAAAAATTGAAAACTTAAACATCTGCAATTCAGATGGAGAGAACTACCTGCTGATTAATATCACGATACAGGATGGAAAACACCTCTGCAGCCACTAAGTAGATCCTGCGGTGAGATCATTTGTCGACAAACCTGCGAGGAAAGACTCGCGTCTCTGCAGTTGTTTGTTCTGTCCACATTAGTCTTAATGTAACTACTGTTAAAGCACGAAGAAGTTGTCATAATTGTTGATTAGTCCCGATTTCAGACGGCGTTGTAATCAGTAAGCTGTACGTGCGTGATGTCTGTGACCTCCACAGTTTTGATTCCTCCTCTGTCTGTAGTGTAGCTACATATTTAAATGCAGAACAATTTCAAAAGGATTGCACTAATGAAAAATACAAATTAAGTTAAAGGTGCTTTCTAACAGCAAGTCTTGATTAAGTAACTAATGCAGGAGCTTGTTCCATTTCTGATTCACTTTAATGAACCATTCAAACAGCTTTTTTCTCGGAACTGCCTAATGATTATTTTCAGACTGTACAATCTCGCAATCACTTTGAATAACCCAACTAAAATAGAGGATGAATGCCATTCAAATGACTAACCTCATATTCTTCATATTTTGACACAGAAAGAATATGGGCAGACGTCTTTCACAACCTTTTTTTCCTTAAGATTTTTCCCTTTTGGAAAGCGTCTTCTTCAATCGAAAAAGTTCAAGTCAGATCATAGCTTGTAACTGGGGCCTGTTCTGGAAATGTTATGTTTTAGTGCGGACCCCAAAACGCCTGCCAGAG
This sequence comes from Maylandia zebra, assembly GCF_041146795.1. NCBI lineage: Eukaryota > Metazoa > Chordata > Actinopteri > Cichliformes > Cichlidae > Maylandia > Maylandia zebra. The sequence goes on along the minus strand of NC_135182.1, from coordinate 20,523,444 downwards.
GTTACCGTACTGCTTCGAAACTAAAAGCTAGACTCTTCCACTCGTATACGGGGGGAAGCGTGTAAAAAAAAAAAGTGAAAATGTTCCACCAAAGTGAAATATCGCTGTAAGTGGGAGTGTCTGGGTTGCTGCGGGGGAACGTTAGAGGAAGTGGTAATGATGACAGCTCTAACTCAGTGCAGGTGCAGTAAAGCATGGCAGGTTGGTCAATTGCCCAGAACCCATTACTTCTCCCTGGAGACCAACCTTGTAATGTGCTAGGTACCTTCTGTAAAGGATTGACCTATTGTCAACAGAGAAATCTCTCAGGTTTTACATAAAGACACAAGAGTACCCCGCAAGGTTATTCAGACAGGTTATGAGTGTATTACGTGTGCGAGTGCGCTGTTTGCAAACATGACATATTATGCAAGAAAATACCCCGAAATAATGGTTTGCTTCATCATTAGACCAGTTAAATGCCTTCTTTGTACAGAGAACAATAGAGCACTAAAAGCTACCGACAGCATGTTCTCTCTTTGCTGCTGGAAAGGTTTAATATTGGCCTGTTGAGCTCTAGGAGACACTTTGCATGTTGCCAGTGAATGTAACATTCATATTGCTCCGCTCTCTCGCTGTGAGTGCCTTTACAGGAGCTCTAAACATTTGTGACTGCGCTGGAGATGGGAATAGGATGACCTTGGGTGTCAGATACATCTCTGTTCCTGTGTCATCTTCAGACAGCCACTGTTTGACCACTATCTACTAGATGCATTCTATCCGACACTTGTAACAATAGTGTAAATGGGACGAAAATTGAGCTCACCTTAAAGGCGGACTTCAGTCCTCTTGAAGGCTGAAAGCCCTGGATGAGCCCAGTGCCCAGTGGCAGCTCAGAGTCCTTGTTTTGCTCCCTGAGACGTGTGTAATCAGAGAGAAAGTCCAGCACAGATTACAGTCTTCAATCAGTCAGTGAGGAAAATGATATGTACATCATTGTCTCTGCCGCACATCCCAGGCACTGTCAGCCTGCATGCATATTACCTGTGTCAAAGCTGCCAGGGACATGACGAGAGAAACTGAGAGCCATCACAGAGCCGCCACTCAGGGGGGGTGTCTGGTCTCTGAGCGCAGCAGCCAGATTCAGTCTCCATGGGGACTCTGCTCTGACCTCTGGGATGTTGTTGACACCATTTAATGTACATTTTCAGATACAAAACGTCTCCTTTCATGTCGGAAATTGTTTTCAATGGTCCGGAGGCCAGCTCTTGTCACAGAAAGAAAATACTCAGCGCACACTCGCAGCGTTTCTTTTTCTTTCTTTTTTTTTCCTCCCCTCGACTCGGGAAAGTTGAAGCTGTTTGACCTTGAGGTTCACAATAAAGAGAGTTATTTCATACAGAGTGAAAACTATATGACTGCTGTGAGGAAAGGCTAAAAATTATCCCTGCTAATCTTCTCATAGATCTCTAATGTTATCTTATGCAATTGTCTCCACACTAAAAACAGACTCATACTGTGTATGAGTACAAAGAATGGCATAATGTGGGAAATTTCAAATGGAGGTCTTGCATTGTTGTTGATTCAATTTTCTCAGCTGGATTTGCAAAAAAAACCCACCCAAAAACATACATTGAATAAATGCAAAACGGCAGGAGAGCGAAATTTCACAATAAAGATAGCAAAGACAGATCAGATCTGAACTCCACCCTCTTGAAACAGAACATAGCCAGACCATAATTTTCCTGAGACAAGAGTGTTAAATTTGTCGCTGTGAAGGGCACCTCTGCATAGAAGGATGATGGAAGACGATTTGCAGCTACACGCACACACCTTACTCTTCTACTGGCTGTACATCTATGTTATTATCAATAATAACCAAAAAACACATGCATACGCGCGCAAACAAAATCAAATCCACACGCATGCAACTACTAGTCTTGGCCACCAGGTTTACATAATAGCCCCCCTGTCCCACGCCAGGTATCTGTTCACCTTGACAAGTCCAGACCTTAAAGCAATGTCAGCACCAGCACTTTCTAGCTCAACGATTCTGTTTGTCTCTTCTGGTCCTGCTGGGGCTCTGGAGGGAGGTCACCAAATAGTCTCTGAAGTAAAAAAAAAAAGGCACTGACCTTCTGCTAAATTGGCCACATTCAGAAGACAGCGAATATCAGGTTATTGAGTTGATCCATGCTGTGTTTCCTTGCCTGGGGAAAATGATCTGCACTATTGTCTGCCTTCTGCAGTTGATCAAGGGCAAGAATGTGTCAGGAATGTTGAAACGGGAGGCACTTTTAAAAAAACACATACTTTCAAATGTCCTCCTAATGGTTAAAGAGAAAAACAACATAAGTACCCCGCTGTAAACAAAATATTAAGCGGCATGGTAAGTGCTTTTCACTTATGAAGAGGCTTGCAGCTCATATCTAAGCAAAAATTAGATAAAGGCTTTATGCTTTAAATTCTGTGAAATGTTTTGAGGGGGGGGGGGGGCACATTGTAAATGAATGCAGCTGCAGAACCCCAACAATTCATTGCACTGTACTTTCAAGTTGTTGATTCCTTGAGAAAGGCAAATAATAGTCATTCTGCAAAATTGCAGGCCTATCCTTCAACAACTGGGGAAAACAGTTAAAATTGGGCACGGATAGGGAAGAAGCAGCCCTCTCGCTGAAGTATTTCGTATATTTGGGACAGCATAATGAAATAAGTCATTTCTGCCAACAGTTCACATTACCTCCCAATGGTTAAGAACCATAATCCCAATATCATTTTGAATTCTATCACACATACAGTTGGAAATGTTATTGCATGATTACAGTGTTCCTTTCCCTCTGCACAGTTATTGTATTTATGCATTTTGCACATGAATTGGAAGAGAAGTTGAGCACCATGTACAATTACACCGCTGTTCAAAAACAGAGTTAGAAGAACCAAATCTATTTGGTACAATGGAGGCGTACAAGCAACTTGTAGTGTAAGCGCTGCTTGAAATGATACCTGTCTATCACAAAAACACAACACAGAAGTCATATGATGGAAATCTCTTTGCTTCTGCTCTCCAAAGCAGGGCACAGGATGAATTCTGATTCATTGTTGTTCTGCGAAAATGTGCTCCACGTAGTCTTCAAACGACATCACTTACAATTTGCAACTAAGTGCGTGCTGCGAAGACATCACCTGATCAAATCTAAGCCTTGCATGTAGCTGTGCCTCTTTTCTTTTTTTTAAAAATGTAAGATGTATCTCAAAATTCATTAACTGGACTGCCGAAAGCTCTTGTCGTTATTATATACTGCGGGGTGATGTTGACACAAGCGTCTCAGAACACAAAAAGAGGAGCTTGAACAAAGTTCGCCTCAAATCTAGGTGGCTAGTTGAAAAGTGAGTGTGGATAGTGTCACGCTTAGCAGCCACCCGATCTCTCTTTCCTCCCTTTAACCTGCCGAGCTGCCACGGAGGATCGCCCACTGATGGCACCTTTTATCTGCCACGGCCAGAAGAACCGCGGCTCTTCCTGTTACGAGGCAGTGGCACTTTGTCAAGCAAGACAAAGTTATCCTGGGGTCTGATACTGGTCTAGGAGTATGATTTGCATCATAAAAGCTTAAAGCAGATGACACAAAACCAGTGGTAAGCAATATTAAGCTGCACAGACCTAAGAAAAAAACTAAAAGAAAATACCTTAAAGCACCTGAATTTTTCTCAAATCTGCAACAATTCACAACTGGAAAAACCACGATACTCCGCGCTGATCGTCCCTGAGGTCTGTGCATCACAGATTTCATTCCTGCAGGGGAGCAAAGATTATTACAATATTCAGATTACCGAGCAGAGGAAATTAATTGGACTAATTAACATACAAGTAAATGATGATACCGTTAACACATTTCATTAACTCTAACTGTCATTCTATGTTCCTGGTGCACTTGGTATTGCATTACAATGAATTGGATTCATTAAATTATGCAAATGAAAGGAACGACAAAATGAACGAGTCCTTTTGAACATTATGGACCACATTTTCAAACTCAAATTGACTAAGAGTCAAAAAGCATGTGCTTTCCACTCAGATTTACCAGATAAAGCTTTTCATAGACTACCACTTTAATTATGTTCACAGGTACTAAAACCAGGTAGGCTATAATATGTAACCAACTCCCTGATTCTGCAGACTTGAGTCTAATGTTATAGAACAAAATAGAAACACTACCTAATTAGCAAAATGTCCCATTTAGTGGACGAGTTAAAGATAGTGATGCGGCACGTGTCAGATCCGAGGTTAATCAAAATATTAATAAATTAGCGTCAGGAAATGGCGTGCACATTTTGAAGTCGGAGGCAGAGCAGCTGTTACGTCTCGTGCCTCTCTGCAGGGTTTGTTCAAAGTCACGAGACAGCAGTTGGTTCTCCAGCAGCAGAATATGTTCCTGACATTTCTGTGTGACATTAACTTGCGGTTAATTGTGGGGTCTGCACTTCTCATTGGCCTCGGAGACTTCTGTCTTCATCTTAGCTGCAGCTACACGGGGAAGGTCAAGGGGTCAAACGTACCTCCCGTCCTCATCCCTTGGCTGTAGTGACATCTACTGGACTACTAACCCACAGTATGCGCTTTGCAAAGAGCTGATGCGTCTTTGGGGGAAAAGAAAAAAGAAAAAAAATCAAACTGGTCTCACGTTTAGTCGTTTTAGTATTAAATATCAAACTGCCCTCAGACAGCAGACATGGTACAACCAAGATACATTAAAAAAAATGAAGAAATCAAAAAATAAAGAGCATTCAAGTATAACAGAAACATTTATATTGATGCTATATTGACATATTTATACAGAAGACTGGAGTGAGGATAAACCTTCAGTGTTTAGCACAGAATATGAAGATTCTTCTTCATGCGTTTCTTGCTATTTGACTCAGATGGCATTTTAATCTCTCTTGAAGAGGAAGGTCTCAAAATAGGGGAAAAAACTAAAGAATAAATATGAAACAAGTAAATTTAATGTTCAGTGTGTATGTGTATTCAATTTAATAGTTAAGCAGTTTGGGAGGTGGCAGTAGAAGAAAGAAATAAGAGACATAAATGGATAACCCACTACAGGGGAATGTAACATGCAGATAAAGAAATACAACACGAGAAGAAAAAAAAAAAAGCAATGCACATTTACTGACAGTGGGTATAACAGACAGTTTGCTGGGAAACATACAAAATATTTTTATACAAAATCTGAACAAGATTAAAGTGTTGAGAGCAGTGACGTTTAAAAGAGTACCACTTTTTAGTAATACAGACATTTTTCAAGTGCGCGATAGGACCGATAGAGCCAGATCCTGGTGAAAACTTCCTAACATGAACAGGTGGGTGCTATGAAAAGAGAAATTATAATATAAAGCACAGCTGACATGATAGGATCAAATAGGTAACATGATGACAGCTTCATTGGCCTCAGCTTTTCCGTCCATCAAAAACAAAAACAAATGTTCCCACAACATCCCGCTATGGCCCGAGAAGCTACAGGGGTAATTTACCTTTACTTACATCACACAGTCACGAGTCACCCTGAGTTTGGTTTTCAATTTGGCAATTACCTCCAGAAAAATGGCTTTTTTTTCTTAATATTACAACATATTTTCATTTGGAAATCCTCCAAAAAGGATTTTTTTTTTCTTTTTTCTACAACCCCCCCCAAAAAACACATGAATTACATATAATGGAGCCATTTGAAATGTTCTGAACCTTCAATGGCGCAAACGCGTCGTTTATGTAAAGCCCAATATAAATGGCTCTTCAGTCAAAATATTTCATATGCAAATAATGTGTATCATATCAAGAGTAAATGTTAAGAGGAATTAAAATACAAAAAAATTTGATTGTTTTTCCATTTTCACCTGCAAAATGTAGCAGGCTTAAGGAAACTCATTAAAAAGGGAGGAAGGAGGGCTTTGCAAGCAGACTGGAAGGAAACAAGAATGCATAATAATAACAATAATAATTTAAAAAATGTAAAATTTGCATGGGCATAAACAATAACTTTGTTTCAGCTGGATAAAATTAGCTCTGCTGTGAGATTTAGTCTTTGCACACAGGAATATTGGGGGGGGCTTGCCTATTATGAAGGACATCATCAAAATACACCATCAACAAAAGGTGAGGAGAAAAGAAACTGCTCAACTTACCAATCATTTTCATGAAAATCACATTATTAACAAATAAGTAAATTTTAAAAGAAAGTGGAATCCTACATTTTTCAACTACACAATATTGTACAAAATAAGGCATTTCCTTGTGTGTTTACTGCAATGTCTTTTTCCACCTTTGCTTGTTTTCTCTCAGTATGCGCTGAGGATGGACACGGACTGACTATTTCTGTGTTAAAATATATATATTTATATATTTATAATTTTAGTTTTTTCCTTCAAAACGTGAATAAAAATGCAGGTAGGAGTATACAGTATGAGGGAGGTCGCAGAAGTTCATAAGCGGAGTGTAAATCACTCCATGACTTCGCTGGCCGCTACTGTGGCGACGAGCTGGAGTGGGATCTCTGCGTTGGCTAGGATGTCCTGGGCGTTGCTGGAGCCCTGCTGGATGTTGGTGAGGATGAGGGTGGCGCCTGCCGTGGTGATGATACTGTCTGAGGACCCTGCGGATTCCATCGAGGCCACCACGGCGCTGCCAGAGTTCACGCCTTTTTTGTTCTGATGAGTTTTAATGTGCTTCGCCAGGTGGTCGCTCCGCATGAAGCGCTTGGAACATTCTGGGCAGACAAACTTCTTCTCTCCTGCCAGAGAGAGAGAGAGGAAACAGTTTCAAAGATAGTTTGATGCTGAATTCATTTGGAGAGGGTTAAGCATGTCGTCTATCACCAGATCACAAGAAGTTAAAAAAAAAAGTGCCAAGCAAAGTTCAAATTGATTGATCCATGAATAGATGGAACACACAAAAATAACAAAAGGCAGAACTGCCAGCGACATGCACATTCTTAATAGTTTTATTGTGTGCTGTTACTGAACGCTGTATGACCTGGGTCCAATGTTTAATCTGAATTAGTTTCCTAAAGCCAGTCTGTCACTGACAGAAATGACAAATTGACGCTATACAGCTGATTACAATTATTACCAATTAGAAGCCTACAATCATCGAACATCCTCTTGAAATGTTAACTGTGAATGCTAACTGTTCATATCCTGCAGCTGACAGCGTAATAAAAGGCTACTTTAGCCCGTCTTGTCAGAGGCCTCGCTCTGCCAGCGATATGCAAAGATAACAGTATGACCAAGTGGTGATATTGCTATCAAAGGTCTGTCCTGCCATTAACGTTGTGGCAGTAGATTTATCTGGAATTCTCATACATACACTCATACTTCCTGCATTTCATGAATCATGACTAAAAATCAAAACAATAAACATTCAGCTCACTATTGTTGTAAAGTTTCACTGTTGTTAACAGATCCTTCAACTGCAGGACAAACTGTTTAAAGCACATTTTAAGATTCCCTCCAAGCCAGTGAATCTAGCTATGTGTGTTTTTCTCACAATGGTCTTCAATCCTAACCTAACATTTTAAATCCAGAGGGGGACAAACGCTGTTATTTCTTAGGTGACTCACGCTTTGCAGGGCACAAATTAACACATTTTACTGATTTTATGGATGTTTTCCTGATGTGCAAACATCAAGGGAGCAAAAAAAAGGGCACCTGTGTGTGTTCTCCTGTGCCTCTGCAGCTCATCGCTGCGTGTGAACCTCTTCCCACAGAACATCCAGCTGCAAACAAAAGGTCGCTCCCCTGAATGCCAGCGCAGGTGTGCTCGCAGGTGCGATGTCTTTCCGTATACTTTCCCACAGCCCGCGATGTGGCAGATGTGCTGCTTCTTTTTCCCCATGCTAGATCCTCTGCGAAACACAGGCACTGACATTAAAGATACTGATACATAGATGAGAGAAACAAAAGAAACAAAGGTCAAGATTACTCACCTGCCACCCGACTCTCTGCAATTAGGGCAGGTACATGCCACTCTGCGCAGCCTCTTGCCCTCTTGGCCAAGCTGATCCTCCTCATCCACCAGTCTGACTCGGAGGTGGGACAGATCGCTCGTGTTCAGGGTAGAATCAGTGCTAAGCTGCCATTCTCCAGAGTCTGGCTCTTCCTTGATCTGAATATCTAAAAATTAATATTAACAGTCTTCAGTTATAACTGGCCAAAAAGCCTGAACAGTGAGAGCTGCTTTGTAACTGTGTGTGATTGACAGCAAGGCAGCAGACTTAATGTATCAGTGAGAATTCTGATGACTAATTAAGCGTACCCTGTGGACTTTTTGGCCCACATGAGTGACAGAAAATGGGTGGATGGACTTTGCTACAATCAGAAATTTCATCACAATGTTATGACAGCAATAATTACATATAAAGTTGAAACACAAAGACGTTTTGAGGACGTAAACAATGAGTGTTGATGAGACTAAGCAGACTACGTTCACTGGCCACTTTATTAGGTCCACCTGTTTAACTGCTCTTTAATGGAAACACATGGGGGCAAATCAGTGCATTTAGGCATGCAGACCGCCTTGTATTAAAAGTTCAGGCTGCTGCTGCTGGTGTAATGGTGTGGGCCATATTTTCTTGGCACACTTTGGGCCACGTTGTACCAACTGAGCATTGTTTAAACAACACACCCTACAGGAGGATTTTTGCTGACTATGTCCAGGATAATTTGCTAATCTCAAACCGGTTTCTTGAACATGACAATGAGCTCTTGGTACTCAAATGTCCTACACAAGTCACCAGATCTCAGCCCAATACAGCACCTCTGGGAATGGAAAATTCACATTATGATGTGAAATCTGCCGAAACTGTTGGATGCTATCATGTCAATATGGACCAGAGCGGTCATTGGAGAAAACGCACTGGTGTAATTGTTTAATGTTATTCCTGTGTCCCCATAAACACGACGATGTTTCACGTGCACAACTTTAGGATCTTGAAACAAAAGCATCTAAATGGAATCCAGCCATTACCAACGTTGATATTTCCAAGTGTGCTTTTAAGCAACAACTCATAATCTAAAAGTTACATAGATTATTATATAAATATATTATGGATAAATAAGTAAAACAAATACAAAGACGTCACTGGATTGTCTACTCCGAGCACCAAGAACAAATTCCACTGACCTTCATTGCATTAGTATAATTAGTAACTGAATACATTATAGCAATTTACAAGTAATTTGCACATGGAAGACCTTTCTGGAAGCTGCTAAACGGGCTAGATTTAAAAGTAAATATGCAAGAAACTTAAAGAGAATTAGAATATAATTATGGGATGTAAAATAATGAAAGAGCATTTTGACTTTAAAACCTTTAAAAAGAGTCTCGGACAGTCTAACATGTGTTTTAAGTTCCATTGCTGATTAGACCTTTACTCGTAGGTGGGTTCGACTACATTAAAAATTGTCAGAGAGCAAAAAAGTTCACGCACTAATAACAACAGCAAAGGTCTAATTTGTCCCACTCTGAAAAGATGCATTTAAGCTAACATAAAAAGGAGATAAATACCAATAAGGTACATGTACAGATGCCACAAAAGGACAAATTGGTCAAAATCTTTCTTCTCCCGAGTGTATTGTGACAATATGAAGAGCTACTATACCTGCAGGGTGATCGGTGTCTCCTTCCTGCTGGGCCACTGAATTGACTGTGACTGTCTGCAGGTTGGGGATCTGTCCTGTGCTGATGTTACCCAGGGACAGGGTCTGGACTGGAGCAAGAGTTATCTGCTGGGGCGGTGTGGTGGGCAGCTGGAGATTCTGGAGGTTCTGCACTCCTTGCACTTGAAAGGTCTGCCACTGTATCTGACCTGATGGCGTAACTGTCTGAGCTTGGATGATGAAGGTTCCCGGGTTGATCAGTTGCACATTTTGCAGACTCTGCCCACCTGCCGCCACTGACTGCACCACCTGTCCGTTGGTGGTCTGAACAGGAACCTGCTGCAGCTGGATGATTGGCTGAGCTGATGACGCATGGACATTTAGCTCCTGATTTTGCTGGACGAAGCCTTCTTGGAGACCAGAACTTGAGTTGGCTTGCTCCGTAGCCACTGATGGTAATGAAGTGTTCTGGGTTAGCAGACCTGCTTCGCTTGCTGTAACGTGTAGAGAGGAAGACGTTGGCACAAATATCTCAGGATTTGCATTCGAGTCATTTACTGGTAGTGTCTGTGAGAGGTGGTCATCTGTCTTAGCCAGACTCTCAGAGCCATCCACAGGCTGACTTGCCATAATTAGCTGGCCATCAGCAGTGACCCCTGTTGCTATAGTTTGAGCACCAGACAAGCCAAGGGAGTCCAAGTCTACGCTGTTAACAGGAACAAAGGTAATGTTCCCGGGCAAACCCACAGGCACATTAGTAACAACCTGGCCCTGGTTGTTGAAGGTGGAGCTGCCAATAGAAACCCCCTGGATCTGCTGGATGTTAGCAGTCTGTGAAATGAGGTTCTGGTTGTTGTTAAGGATGTTTGCAGTTGATGTCACACTGAGACTCTGGCTACCATCAGGCAAGATCTGAATGTGTCCCGTAGCATCCTGAGTCAGGGTTGGTCCTTCCACACTGGCCGTGGAGAAGCTCAGCTGTCCATCTGCTGTTTGAATCTGAGGAATTACTTGGTACTGAATGTTAGGCACTGAATTGGCAGAGGAGTCGTCCGTTCCTGACGTCACAAAGATTGGCTGACCCTGTAAGTTCTGGATAGGAAGAACATACTGCCCATTTGACGTTAATATCCCTTGACTTTGGATCTGTACTATTCCAGACTCATCTTTTGCTGCTGTTGTGGGGGTTAACACCTCCCATTTCTCTGTCCCAGTAAGCTGCGTAGATGGATGTGAGATCTGAGAAAGAAAACAAATCACATAAAATAAAACACATTTAAAAAGTAGATTCAGAACTCTAGTTATATTCATCTTTTAAGGTACAAAGATGACTGTATGAAAATAAAAACCTGCATTTGCTAAATGACCAAAATTCTTTTGTTTGGCTGAAATTTAGAGGTCTGTCTGCCATTCCTATTCATGCTAATGTAACTAAGCTGATTCCCTTTGTCTTTTATTAGCACTGTAGCATTGACTCCAATAATAGATGATATACTGGCATCTAACTATTACTTTTCTAGTCTTAGTGACCACTCAAAGCTCTCTACATTCATACAACACTTCAAGCACTTTATTTCCCTCACATCCACCGCCAATTTAGAATCACTGATTACCTAACAAGACTGAAGCTGACACATGTGTAGGAAACCCACACAGGCACAGGGAGAACACGCAAACGCCACAGCTGACTAGGAGAGTCGAACCACAAACCTCGAAGATGCAAGCGCTAGTCAATCTACCCAATGTTATCAGTGTCCTGCATCGATGCTATATGGACAACACACCTAACTAGGGATGGGTATCGAAACCCGGTTCTTGTTGAGAACCGGTTCTCACTGTTTCAATTCCTTGGAATTATTTGCCATTTTTGCAAACGATTCTCTTATCGATTCCAGTCGCCCCGAATGACGTCACCACGTTGCGGAGCGTCGCTTACCTGGCCGGAAACACGGTGCGTAAGCGGCTCAAATGCTCAAAAGTTTGGTTATACTTTACGAGAACGGATGACAACAGGGCAACTTGCAATACTTGCAAAGTAGATATTTCATTTAAGGGAGGAAACACTACGAATATGCAAAAGCATTTGCTCACAAAACACGCGATGACCATAAATGAATGTCGTGTTTTTAATTCCGCTCCGGACTCGTGAATCTCAACCCAGCAGCAGTGGCAACACGTCCTCTGCACGTCCTCTCCCGTTAATGCGGCAGGTAAATAATCAACTAACAGTGCATATTATGTTAGTGCGATCTGCCTTATTACAAAACCTGCCATTACTGTGCATTTAGGTGACCATGATGAGACAGACAGAGTCTGGCTGGCTCAGATGCTGGCAGTTCTCGCTGCAGTCTACCGGTAGCGTCTCCTTTCAGGCCAGGATAGACGAATGTCACCGAGCAGTGACTAAGTTTGTGGTCAAAGGTTTGCACCCATTTGCCACAGCAGATGCCCCGATTTCACTTTGGTAAGTGAATGTGTTTAATTGTAGGCAGGGACATTACTGGATATTCTTGTGTAATTGCTACAGAATAATTTATGTTAAACTTTGTTATTGCTACAGGAGAATATTTATTTTATTATTTTACATTTACATTTTTTTTCCTGGGGACCCTGTGACACCCCATTGAAGAGCCGTAGGCTGTGGATCTCTTAAGATCTCACTGTTGGGTTTGTAAGGCCATGTTACTCTGAAATTTCTATCTTGTTCAAAGAGAAGATATAAAACACAGTTCTAAGCTAATCGACTTTAGTGTTCTCCTTTTTTAAAAAGAAGAATCGATAAGAGAATCAATAAAGAATCGAATCATTAAACAGAATCGAAAATGGAATCGGAATCGTTAAAATCTTATCAATACCCATCCCTACACCTAACTGTACTTGGTTGTCTTATTTCATTGTTTGATCCACGCCAGGTTTTTCCACTACAGTTCAATTGAGTGAATGGGCATGTCGTTGTTTGTGTTGACTGCATCAAACATCTCTTATATGAGATTTTCTCATCCGAGCTGTAACGAGCTGAGGTTGTATTTATAATACATTGTCTCTGCTGGATTTGTTTTTAAAGTGAATGCATGGAATTGGTGCACGCCTTGCTTCAAGCAGACATGGCTGATTCTCAGCAGTGTTTTGGTCACATTTGTTTTTAATAAAAGAAATATTGAGCAATACTATGCATAATACATCAATAACCTCGGACCAGCTAGAAACAGAAACCGAACATAGCGAAACAACTTTCTCTTATGAAAATATGAAAAACAAAAACTGCAAACTTACTTCACAGACACAAATTTCAGAGCTCATACTGATATCATCAAAGAATAAATGAAATTGAGCAACAAAAATACATGCAGGCTTGTATGTCTATTTCAGTTAAGTCTTCAGTACTGACCTAACAAAACAAGAACCTGAAATCCTGACCGAGTGATGGAAGTAAATTAAACAGACATTTACAGAAAAATTAAAACACTAAAGCTTATTAAAACTAATGTCTATCAGCTCATCTTAAGGTGTTGGAGAGCTTTTTCTCTGATTGATTGATGTTGAAGTTTCATTAACAACAGATTAAAGTGTAAAACAACAGGCTAAGATGAGAGACTGAAAACTACATTGAAAAATGGACGGCCTGTCTTTATCCCGTTGTAAAACAGAAGCTATAGTCAACCTTAGTTTAACACAGGAATAGTTTAAAAAAACAAACCTTGTTTCCTAAACACTTTAACTTGACCTTGGGCTGTGAAGGTGAATTTGCAATGACTTACAAAAAGACAACCATTATGCTAAATGTGATCAAACTACCCTTACATTAGGCTACAGTAAAAGGAGAGGTATTAAAATAGCCTTTTAGATAATCTGCCACTGCTCGAGCTCATTTATGAATTAAAAATATTATCTAACTAAATACATCTCATGTCCCTTTATTTGTCATGTTGATCAATTGTTTTAATAAATGTGCAGATGTTGCCAGTGTATCTTATGTTTAAAATTATTAAGCAGATAATTATTTTGCCATTTAATACACCAAACCAACATCTTCTTCCCCAGTACCAGTTCTTATATCAAAACTCAGGAATCGTGGAATTTATTTTTCAGCTTGGAAAAATAACAAAAGGCATGAAATGGAATAAAAACTGAGTTAGCATTAGTATAACTGATGGCTTACATGGAGCAGGAAAAAGAGATTGACTCTGCTCATCAAGGTAATGATAAGTAAAATCCTGATGTTGAATTCTCCCATGATGAATATGGGAATAAGATGTTTTTGTATTATTAACTTTGCGAATAAAAGACATTGACACAGAATTGGTATCAGTTTCCTCTGTCTGACTGTGTACATTGCAATATTATACTATAGACTATGAACCTGCCATGATATATCAGTGAGCCATGGGTAAAATGGGTACAAATCCTTTTCAGGAATCAGGAAGGGCATAGGTCTAAACCAAACCAAAACAAATCCCTGTCAAATAAAACAAGTGGCGTGACCCATTGTGAATTAGGGAGTATTTAGTTTACTTAATTCAGTTTATAACTACAAATACGTCAAACAAATGTCTGTTTATTGATTCAAAGCTGGACTTTGAAGCAAATGGTGGAGCTGTTTGTAAAAAAGGGCACCAGAGCCTGTCATGTTTGAGATGGCTTGCTCACTTCCACAACGATAAAACCATAATTTGATTGTGCTTTTATTGGCTCTGTTTTAGCCCGTACCCTGATGCTATGGTTTGGATATTGAGTCATAAAGAACTCAAACTGTTAAATGGTCTAAGAGCCTGATTGGTGAGCCACAGCTGAACCCAACATCCCAGTACACACGATGGTTACGCTGGTTGGTTGGTTTAGTTTTACTCAACGACTTGCACCCTTTGCATATCGTGTTTCAGTTTCCTCCTTCTAGACGAAGGTTTCAGGCCTAAAGAGCAGCTTTGTTCCAGCAGCTATTAGTCACATAAACAAATCATAGCTTTGATACAAATTTTCCCCCCCTAATCTTTTCTACGATTATCTGTTGTTTGTATTGAAAATACACATGTAGGGATGGGTAACTGACTACTGCCGACCAAATCTACCTAAGAGGACAAATGAAGTAACCCGAACCTGCTTATTTACTGTCCAACCAACAGTTTTGCTCAGGTGTGACCAAAACCTTTCCTTCTGCTAAAATAGAATCAGATATAGCAGAGGTGCTGGCTCACTACATCAGACAGTACTGCTGTCCACCTCTGAATATAGTGACCCAACCTCAGTGTAGGTTGGGTCAGCATGTCTAGCAGGTCGAAGGGTGATGACCAAGTCTCTGGCTCAAAAGGGGCAGGTTTAAAAGGAATAAAGTGTGTGGACATCAGTCTGAACCGCACAGAAAATGTGACTGATGCTAAGAAGTGAATGTACTGGTTAAATGGCTGTCTTGTTCAGTGCCCCTCAGACAAAACCGTGGACACCACCTAAAAAATAAGGCTTGGGTCTGAATGGAGTCTGTCCCATCAAATCTAGCGAAGGAGGCGGGATTTGTAAGCAGCTTGGGAGGAAGTGTTGCTTGAGAAGTTCAAATCAGGGTACAATAATAACCCCCACCTGGTTTCAAATATGTAATGCAAACTCTCTTGTTACTAAAACCGCAGGCAAGACCTATGACGAGAACCACGATACAGTAGAAAAATCTTACCTGATTGCCCCTGCCTTCCTCCTGCTGCAAAAAGTCGCTCTTACTGCTGTCCACGTCTAAGGCAGCCATATCATCCGCTTTCATTGGCTGTTCTGGGGCTGTGAAGTGAAAAACATTTACTGTGGGAACAGCCGAAGCTAACGTTAGCTAAACAAACCTGTGACTCACACCCACGTTAAAGTACAGTTAGCCACTAAACCGACAACTACATCCGCTGTTACTAATATCACAAACCTCCATTTAACGGGGCTGTAGCACTGATTAGTTAAATGAAGGCTAAACAGTGATGTGTCCTA
This sequence comes from Maylandia zebra, assembly GCF_041146795.1. Taxonomy (NCBI): domain Eukaryota; kingdom Metazoa; phylum Chordata; class Actinopteri; order Cichliformes; family Cichlidae; genus Maylandia; species Maylandia zebra. The sequence continues at coordinate 20,507,859 of NC_135182.1, read as the reverse complement.
CACAAGCTAATCTAGACAGCTAAGCTATCGAGCCCTGCGTTAGCCGCTGCTGCCAACTTAGCCGGCGATGATTAGCACTATCACCATCGAGAATCCCCACTAGCCTGCTAGCGAGCTAATTTAGCCAGAGGATGCCCGAGATAGCTCGTTAGCATACGTGGGTGAAAAATAATGGATATTACGTACCAGTCATTGCGTGACTTGTCCTAAAACGGAGAGTCTTGATAGTCACAAGCCACCGGACATGATCAACAGATTACACCGATTGTATACGCGTGGAAATTAGTGATAAGTGTCTGATTTTTTCTATTTTGATTGACGGGCGGTAGGTAACACAAAGGGTGGGGCCTCCGCTGTTGACTGGGAGCATTTGCGTCACATACAGGAAATCCCGCCGTTCCACATAAAATGATTGGCTGCTGGTTTGTTTTACCTTGTTATTATTTGTCAGCCGACACGTCAGTCATCCTTTGTTGGCTTCTTTTCCTGTTTGGTATGCATTTTCAGCTGGACTGTGTTGGTGGCACTGAGGGTTGTATTTACATTGTTGTTAACCCTGTTTTAGTCCAAAGCATGGCAGTCACGCTCTCTGTATGATCTTAACTATAGTTCAAGAGCTCTGTCTGCCACCTACAGCTGTTCTCCACCAGATCACCTGTTCATCAGTGATCAATAGTGAGTATTCATATCCTTTACTTTAAGTACTGTGAGTAGTAGGCAAAAATATCTCAAAAAAGCAACACACCATGCCGCAATCTAAACAAAGTAATTGACATCTATGCAAAGCCTAAGACTTTGCGACTCTTGAGAACCACGGTTACAACCACTATCCACAAACTCAGAAACCTTGGAACAGTGGTGAACCTTTCCAGGAAATTACTCTAAAATCGCATTGGTGACTCATACAGGAGGTCACAAAAGAACCTAGAACAACATCTGAAGGACAGCAAACCTGACTTGCCTGAGTCAGGTCAACTTCAGTGTTCAACAATAAGAGGGAGACTGGGCAAAAATGGTATTTATCTGAAAGTTTCAAGGAGAAAACCACGAAGACTTGTTTCACATTTGCCAAAAAAACATCTTGATGCTCCTCAAGGCAATTTTGGGAACATATTCTAGGGACTGACATTACAAAAGTTGACATTTTTGGAAGGTTTGTGTCCTGTTACACATGGCGTAAATCTAACATAGCATTTGATAAAAGCTACGGAAGCGTAGAGCTGCCACCCAGGCAAAAGAAAAATAGAGCTATATCACGTTATAACTTGAAAAGTTTATTGTTCTAACCATATACTTTTCACGTTTCAACAACATAAAATCACGTTATTACAATTGACATAATTATCACATTCATGTTATTCACATTATATTTATATTGTAAGAACGTGAAAGTTTTTTTTGTTATAACGTGATAATTATGTACATTGTAATACGTGATATTATGTTGTTCAAATGTGAAAAGTATATTGTACTAACATGAAAAGTATATTGTTAGAACAATAAAGTTTTCAAGTTATATTGTGATATAGCTGTATTTTTCTATTGCCTGGGTGGCAGCTCTACGCTTCCGTAAAAAGCAGTCACACACGGTGGTGGTAATACGATGGTCTGGGGCTGCTTTGCAGTTTCAGGACCTGGAACACTTGTCGTAATTGATGGAACCATGAATTTTGCTCTCTACCAGAAAATCCGGAAGGAGAATTTCCAACCATCAGTTTGTGCCATGAAGTACAATACACTTGGGTTATGCAACAGGACAATGACCGGAAACACACCAGCAAGTTCACCTCTTATTAAAAAGAAATGGGACACAGATAAAATATTACAAACTGTAATCTGAAAAGTAACTACAACTGTTTGACAAATGTAGTGAAGTGAAACTTGCAATATTCCTCTCCCTGTTAAAGAAGGAAGATTTTATAAAGTTGCTTAAAAAGGGTGTACTAAAACCATATTTGTTACGTCCCAATGTGGCTAATGTTCTGTCATTTGTCACAGATCATGGGACCACAGGTCCTGCAGATCAGCCTACCATTTTGCAAGAAAACATTAGAGATGGCTGCTGTGAAGTCACACATTTAGAAGCAATCGAGCTAATGCAAATATCAGGTGTTTGGGTTTCTTTTCATTAGTTTCAGCGACCATGTACAAAATACACGAATCGCATGGTTTGTATCCGATTTAGCTACCAGTTAATTTCCATCTGCAGTTTCCGGGCAGATAAAAAACAGTAAGATGCAGTTAAAATCAGTCAGCAAAGCACACAGACAAATATTTCCCTGCTCACACATTTATGCACATACACACATATAAGGACCCATGGAAATAAAAGATGAACAACACAAGTATCAAAATGTTAATCAATCAAAAAGTGACTCTAATTTAATCGACCAAACCACTATTATCTTTGCTGGTGCCATAACTTAGGAATATAATATTTTTGTGTGTACAAGGTTTTTAATTTCTCATCATGCAAAGTAACAAAGGGGTGGATTTTGACTAAAAACTCAGTTAGTGGCCTGCTGGGACTGAACTAATACAACTGATGGTTTGTACTGAGTCAGAATGCTAGATTAGCTTATACATATTTTAAAATTTAGGGAAGAGATTTACTCTACTCTTTAAGGCGATGATATGTGAAATTCCGATTCTGAATTCTCCCACGATGCATATGGAAATAGGAAGTTTTTGTGTCATTTACTTGGGGATAAAACACATTTGAGACAGAATCTGAGGTTGTATTTGACTGGATTTCTTCCCCTCCGTCTGATTGTGCGTATTACAACATTGTGAAAGTGCATTGAAATGAGAGTCTGCATGCTATTGTATCTGCTCTGTGGCTGTGATGCTATCAGGACCCCACTTCTCAGTATTATTTGTGGTGTGTCAGTTCCTCACAGTGCGCGACTGCAGTGAGGCTATTTCTCCCAACCTTCAATTCAAACTTGGCCCATTACAGCCAGACTACAAAAGCACTTTCCGTGCACTCAGGAGCTCACGGCAGTGAATGGTGGATATTTCCAATCACTCTGCTGTCAATCCAAATGTCAGGTAAACACAGGCCAATGGAAACAGCTTTAGAAAAACCTTGCAGCTACGTCTGTCTTACTCCAGGAGTCCTTGGAAACGTATCAACAATTTCTACAGACCTCGAAGTTAAAGGGAAGAGTCAAATATCCTAAAAACAACACAAATGCAACACTCTGGTGGATGCAGTGGCCTACAAGAGGCAGGTTACTGCTCTTGTGTTTGTCTTTAAACCTGTGAGTATTCTCTAGAGCCATAGCTACAAACAAAGGAAATTAGATTGTATTGACAGATCTTGTATGCACCTCATGAGATGAATCTGAAATCTGCAGAGCAGTTACCCAGTGGACGTTTCATTTTGTCTGTAAAAGTTCAGTGTAGCATGGGCAGAAATGACCTTTTAACTAGGACCTTTAAAATACTATGCAAATGCAATGTTTTATTAATAAACTCTATGAAATTATAGTTGAAAGTCTATAAAAGCAAAGCAGTCTGTTGCAATGCAAAAACTTCTCTGCAGCAGCTTCTAGGAGTGGACATTGCTTATGTGGCACATAGTAGAAATAAGAAAGATAACTGAGTGAGTCCACAATGGCTCTGAGTGTTTCGTATTAACATATTGACAGTTGTTTTCATGAAGGCCAGTCCAAGAGAGAGTGACCCCACGGAGAGAAACTGCCCTACTGGGGGCACTGTAAATGGGTCCAGAGAGAAAAAATTGAAACTGGTGCAGAATGAAGAAGTGTGGATGGAATATCAAATGTGTGTCAGACACAACTATGAAGCACCTGAGACAGGAACAATCATACCGTTCTTTGTCAGAGGCGCTTTATACAATGAGGGCTGAGGTCAAACGTAGCTACTAGAAAACTTTTTATGATATTCTTATTGTGGAAGTTCAACATCCTGTCAACACAGAGGATGTGTGGATGCATTTCCCATTCGGGATCACAATCGAACCTATGAATTTTATTTAAACATATAAGGATAGACGGTTCTTTGATAGTAGATTGCATGGCACAAAAGCAAAGGTTAAACAACGACCAGCAGGCACAAAGGTGGAAAGTATGAAAAGACATACATTTACAAACATAAACAGCAGCTAGACAACCAGCAGTGCGGTAAACAGCGGAGCAAGGGTGCAGCACAGAGTGCAGCAACGTGGTATAAGTTTCTCAGATACACATTATGTGTCATTGTGGAGTAGATTCAACCTGACAGCATAACCGAAAAGTCACCATTGTTTAACAGAGTAAAAACATTTTATTGAGAAGAATGAAGTATAAGTAGCAGAAAAGCCAAAATGCAGCGTTTCCATATGAGGACACAACGTCTCAGGAGGTTAAACTCGGTGGCCACAGTTACAGCTACACAATTAATTGTAATGCAGTTCCATATTTTTGCATAGTAAATAATGCCTGGCATTATGCTCAGTAATGACAAAATAGAGGACACAAAACACCTAGTCCAGTGCAACACCTTTACTTGTCACCTTTATATATCAACTATAAGATTATAATTATGGATTTTAAACTATTAGTAATTATAGTTTCAGAGCTGGTGCTCTGAATTGCAATAGATTTTGCAGGTGTGTGTAATTAAGAGGCCAGTATATATGCACAGCAGTTAGAGCAGCACGTAACAGTAAAGGTGGGAAGATGCACAGGAGTCGTTTCTTGGACATTACATAGACGATGTAGCCGTTTATTGTTTAAATGATGGTTTGCTGCATTTTGTGTGATAGTTTAAACACCTAACTTGTTATTAAGACTGCGACCATGATGGCACAGAAAGGAGATTTGTGATGTGGCAACAATAAAGAAAAAGAGAAACTAAATTCCAGAGGTTATGATTTAAATACTCTTTTCTAAGCTTCCTCTCAGCTGTTTATGGCATTCTTTTCACTCAGCACTACGTTGGACAATGTTTTATCACCCTGACTGTGGGAGCAATAAATCAAAGCATGGTAGTTCAACATGAAGGAGAGGAAACGCTTGCATGAAGTATCATATGTGAATGTAAACTTTTTTTCCCCCCTTAAAGTCCAATCCTGCTTCCGTATTACCTCCATTCAGCGTACGGCATTTGGCACACAGAGAAGTCACACAATAGCAGCAATTACAACATGGCAACATTTTTATTGTTATCCAAAATAGAGATAATTTCCTCACAGTAATAATATGATACAGCATGTTTATAATAACCATTGAATTTCCCAACACGATCCCTTGTGTGTAGTTACTGCTCTGAAAAATGCCATAGTTATTTATATGTTTATTTGTTATAACTCACACATTCCGTTTAAAAAAAGTAAATAAAAAAATCTTCAAAGCTCTTTGGTGTCCGTGTGATTTACAGCAGCAGGCCGCAGTCTGTTTTGTTGGGTGTGTGTTTTAAAGTGAGCTTTCCACTCTGTGTCCTTCTTGGTTTGATGCCACTGTGGTTTGCCTCGGGGCAGAGTGGCACCACTTGATTGATGGTGCTGACGGCACATTTGTACCAGCAGAGATTCTGTCACATTTCTGGGCTCGTTTCATGAGCCCTGCCGGGCAGTTTTTACAGTCCTACCTATGTCACCCGGTAATGTTTACGGATACTTTAACACGCGTTTGTTTTTGCTATTAACTGTGAGGTTGTGCATATATATATATATTTTATAATGTGTTCCATGATGTCAGGACACCCAATGACTTTATAATTCATGAATCCTTGCTTCTTCTGTGACAGCAAAATTATTGGTATCAAATCCTGAAACAGCATGTTGAGGACTTTTTCGGTCTGGTGTTTTGTTCCTATACTGCATCTGCATGATTCTAAATAGCTTTATTACTTGCCCTGAAATGATTTATTGTCACTTTATGAAAAACAAAATACTCCATGACCCAGACCGCTGGGAACAACTCATCAATCCCCGAGCCTCAAAACTGCAGCAGATGAATAATCTTCTGTGTTGGGTTTAGGTTGGCCAACACCAATACCACCCCGAGAAGAATGCAAAAACAGTTTAGTCTCAAGCCCCCATTGTGCTCTCCAGAGGATTTGTATGGTTTCACTTAGAAACCAGTCAACTCAAAGCAGTCCGTCGTAAAAGCATATACTGTACGCGAGAGCTCTAAGTGTTGGTAGCAATAACATTCTTGGTCTGCTGCAAGAAATTTCAGTGATTAAAACCACTGGTTAATGGTAAAGCTACCAAGAAAAATAAGCTTAATGTTATTTGATACACATGTTGTCATCCGTCATTCTTTCTAAGTAACCACAATAAACACTATCCTATATTTTGCCACTGATCTCAAACTCTGAAAACTATAATCCACCTTATTTCCATGACAAACACTATGCTTTGTAGTGCGAGCACAGGCTCCACTCCATAAAACATCCCATCCAAAAAACTTGGATATGCAATACTCTTTCTGAAAAATGACCATTTTTATTCAATCTTTTTGTTCCCATCAAAAAGCCATTTTTTTCTCCGCAGTCTTAATGGTTACAAGATATTCAGCAAAGCACTGCTGATCTGCAGCTCTTTGTTCGGACTCCCACGGAGAATACAATCTTACTTTGGAGCACTGCGGCTGCAGCCATACAATTCCATCAGCATAAACGCTTCACAAACACTTACACACAAAGTATAGGGGGTGAGAAAAACACTACTTCAGACAACAGGAATCGTTTTCTGGTTGTGCTTGTGGATTGTATCAACTTCTATTTTCATACCATACAGAATATACTAAAAGCTGGAGTTTTTATTTTTATTTTTGTAAAAATATGGCTTGTATGAATATTTCTTGGATTTTTTTGTGTGTGTGCAGATGTGTATTTGTTGTTCAAGGATGGGAGTAGGAAACTTTAAACATAAAAAATGTGCTATTCTTATTTTTTTGTTTTTTTTTTTGTTTTTTTTTGTTTTTTTTTTAGGGACAGAGTCAAAAAGCTGGTGGCATAGTGAAAGAGAGCACATGTATAATATCATACAATAATGTCATAAAAATGATAAATGAAAGGTTAACTCAGTCTCTTTGCAAATAATCATTTAAAGTGACCATTTCTTTTGGCCAAGACACCTGCATCGAGCATGTGCCCTTCCAAAATCAGCTTCAGTTAACAGATTTAATTATAATTGTCCCCTCTATGCTACAGTCAGTGTCAGCTGTGTCTTTTAATTCTCTAATCAGCGGTCGGCAGGACCGCTATCACTATCCCCATGCAGCTTCCCACTCAATACAGACATCCCAAAACACACACAGACTGGTTTTGTCAAATGTTTTATTGAGTGTAGACATCTGGGCTACTGTAAAACATGCATTATCTGCAGAAGGGGGAGAGGAGCAGGTGGCATTGTCCCCGCTGTCAGCTGTGTCAGTGCTGGCACCCGTGATGGAGATTAATGAAGTATCTGGAGAGTAATATGCTCCTTCAAATGCTGCTACAATTTGGAGTGGGGGCCGATCCTGATCTTAAATAGCAAAGCTGTCAGAGTTTACTGAACCTGTGCCTTGGCACACGAGTGGGGGATTCAGTCCTACAGCATGGAAAACAAAAAGTGTAAAAGTGGCCAGATATAAGGCAACAAGACAGTCAGTTGTGCAAACAAACGCATTGTTCTTGCGTCACTTTTTCTTTGGTGCGTTCGGCGCGTTGAATTTAAAAAAGATGATGTCTCCATCCTCGACGATGTAGTTTCTTCCCTGCTGTCTGTATTTACCAGCTGCCTGTGGGGTTAAAAAAATAAAAAGAATCATTAAAATAATATAAAAGATTGTAAGCTGTATGCTAAGAAATAGCTAGTCTGTCATGTGGATGAACTCGAGCAGATTAAAAACTCTTTATAATTTAAATAATATTAGAAAAGATTTAACTTGAACTAAAATTACACTTGCAAATGTTCATCTACACATGCATACACACTCACACACACACGCCTGCACAGGCGCACGCACGCACACACAAGTGCACGCATGTTTTGTTTGAGGGGTGCCTGAATTCCCACTGAGTGATAATCCTCTCTTCTGCCCATTTCAGTTTCATGTGCACAAGCACAAAATGTTAATAAGTCTTTGATTACAGCACTATAAAACTTCTCAAGGAAACAAAATAAGTTCTAACATTTCTTTTGTGTACAGTAAGTGTTTGTTCTCCTTCCCGGCAAACTCAAAATAATTGACTTGAAGTGCTAATACGGACAGGTTTATGCATTCTGGTTCTGCACAGTGCACAATTAATTAGAAGAATCAATGTCCCTTTAAAGGCTCAGGAGACCATTTAATCCAAGCTCAATACCACCAGAAACACTGGATGGAGAGGGAGACAGGAAAAAAAATCAATGGCTATTTGTGATTCCTGAGTATGTATTAAACCAGACACGTCTAACTGGTTCATTTGCACTTGAAAGCAGCCATCTGGAGCAGCAAGCTTGGCTTAAGCAGATATGATTACTAATAATGTGATATCCCTGTACACTGGCCCTATTCAGACAGCCTATTCCCACAACTGGCATTAAATAGCATGGACCTTAATGCCACAGTCAGAAACGCTCCATGTTCTTCTGAGGCTCAAAAAGGGATTAGTAAGAGAGCATGCAGTAAGGACCTGACACTGAGATCTCAACCTCTGATAACAATGGCGAAACCCCCCAGAGACTTACATATTTCGCTCTCTTTTTGCAGCTTATGGAGGGTGTGGACAATACACTGCCGATGCATTAAATATCAAATATTTATTAAAAAGGACTTGAATAGCAAGGAGATTTAAATGTTTTTTTTTTTTTGTGCTTCCTTTCCACACTGGTCCCCGTGGGCCCTTTGTGCCACCATAATTACATTAGTTGAGTCTGTAAGTGGGCACATGGAGTTGATGGTGGTGATAGGGGGATTGCGACAGCATGGCTTACAGCTGCTTCGCACAAGTGTTGCACATAAAATCAGAGTCACTTCTGCTTTAATTAACTGAGATTTAAAAGTAGATTTTTTTCTCGTTAAAGAAAATAAAGGATTGAAAAAAAAGTGCACCTTTAATTTAAAAGGCATCCTACAGTGTCGATGAACTCATTATTAACCGTGTGCATTCGATAAGTTGATTGCAGTTTGCAGATTTTAAACAAATTTTCAATGTCAAAGTACAACTTGGAGCAGGAAAGAAAAGTATTGTGTTGCCTTTAGCAGTGAAATGACTTAATACACTTGATAGGTGTGTCCACAAGGTGCAGTTAAAAAGGTCAAAACAAACACTGCCCATAAAAACAGAAGACATGCAAGTCACATTTCTGTGCTGCAAACCATGAAACAGTCCTTATTTAAGGAATTTCACACTTTATTTAACTTGCCGCTTTATATCACTGTCACATGCCTACAGTGGCTTGGGGATTTGGTAACAGAGAGCTCTAAGCTAACAGCGCACTCTGTAGATCTGATCAATGCCTGGTGAGGTGAAGAAGTGCTTCCTTGGAGCGACTGCGCTGAGCCACGAGCAAGAACTACCATCAGCCAGTTAAGACACATTGTGATAAAGATATGCACAGCTGGAGCAGAATGGCAGTGTTTAGAGCCAGAATCAGCTGGCTTGTCAGGAGTGGTGCTGGAGTGTGTGCAGTAATTTCTTCCCCTGAGTAAAGGTGAAGAGCAGTTTTCAGTAGGAGCTGTGTGGCGACTGTCAGCTCCACTGATCACAGGAGACTTCCCCTCATCTCCTCTGGCACCCTGACTGCTCACCTTGACAGCACTCTCGCTGCCTTCCTCTTTAAAATCCTGGAATTTCATTACTTCCGCCATAATGAAGCCCCTCTCAAAGTCTGTGTGGATCTTCCCCGCAGCCTGTGGAGCCTTAGTTCCTTTCTGTCACAAGGAAGGAAAAGAGAGGACAAATAAATTGTTTTGGAGAAGATGGATTACAGCATGCGAGCGACACGGTGTTTGATGGGGTGATAGCGTTGTGATCACTCTGGGGGTGATTTTCAGTCGGGGGTATTCTTGCCTCAGTCCTGATTTCTGGATAGCTTTCCACTCAGTTGTGACCTGCTAGGGTAGCCTGGACACCGATAAGGACCCAGCACTGCTATCAATGCCTCCTGATTCCCATTCCGTGGTGGTATTGATTTCTGTCCAAGCAATCTTGCCTCATTGTGGGTCGCTGCTCGGCTCTCTGGTCATGACAGCAAGAAGACCCAGCATTGCAGTGAGAAGCAAGCGTGGTATAGACCCCACTGCATCAGGCCTTTACTATTGTGAGAGTTTGGTAATTCAAATTCAGCTCAACCCTTCAGTGGTATTTCACTATGTTGAATGTACTCCTGTGAGTTTTGGAGTATTATAACTTTTTACATTTACACAGCAGAGATTTGATATTAACTGGAGCTGTTTGAGATTTCAATTTACATGTAACAGTTTAATAGATGTATAAAATATGTATATATAATTTATATATTGCACTTTGAGCCCTCTCTAACACTCCAAGACAAAACTGGTGACTGACAAAATGTGCAATTTATATGCGTTGAAATAATGCTGGGTGGAAATGACAAATGACCCAAATAAGTGACGTGGCTGCTGTGCATCATTATGACTCCTGCCTGTCGACCTGCTCGCTCCCTCTCTGCTCTGCAGCTCCGTGCTCAGAAACTGTTGAGCAGTTTTAATTATGTATATAATCAGGTTGGGGTCAACATATTTCATGCCAAAAGAATGATGCGTATTTAATGACTCTAATACATTACCATCTACTTGCAATCTCATTGACGGAGTGCTTGTGAGTTTAACTACCATTAATCAGCATCAAGGTTTGTCTATCTGGAGAAAAATAGATTAAGGGAGGGATTTTTTTCATATGGTGCATTACAAGAGATCCACATTGTCCTAGTTAAGAGCTATGCAGAGCAGGCTGATAGATAATGGTCACCTCGAGGCTGCCTAATAAAGCATGTTAAAGGACTTAGGAACACGACATTACTGAGTGTAGTTTTTACAATGCAAGATGTATTGGCTTAATATAGTTACTCACTGATGCTTACCTGACTAAATGCCCCTCACACACAATCAAGGCTGGCTGTAATCAGTTATGCTGAGGAGGACAAGCGTGTTTTCGAGGATGCCTTTGAAGTGTTTTGGGACTTTGCTCTAAATAGCGAGGACATCAGTCATGCTGAGACGTGTGCATCTAAACACGGTGATGTCATCTGACTAAAATGTAACGTGTCTTGTGAGGATGAAGAGCGAGTGAGCTCATCTTCCCCTCTGGGTTGTGCTTAGTTTAAAAATGCTTAGAAAAGAAAAATAAAGGATCAAGTTTGATGTGTGGATGGGTGTCATATAATCTCCAACAAAACATTTAACATTCACCCGAAATATGATTTTGGTGAATCGTTTGAAGGTGGCTAAATTTTGTTTCAACCACAATATAAAAGAATTAGGGAAAAAAAGGAGACCCTGTCTAGTGGAGAGCAGAAATTCATATAGATCCCATTAAAAAAAAAGTATGTGTCATTTTTTCTCATGCCAAAAAAAATCAAGTGAACATTGTGTTCCTTATAAGAAACATGCAATTTTATTATATATTTATATAAATATATTTAAATGGAGAAAAAGGAAAAATCTTGTGCTTTTTAAAAAAAAATGTCTTTCTTATTAGTTAAAAAAGAAACAGGACATTTATCACTGCAATTTGCTATAGCAGATATTACAAATGCATATTGGAGTCCTCTAGGACATATTTGGAAACCTGTGTATTACTCATAATGTAACTGTCTGAAGCCACGTCTCTATCTAATAATAACAATAATAACAACAATAATAGTAATAATAATGAAGCACGAGATAGCATTTTAAATTAGTGTTTTGTTTGTGTGAAAAATCGATTCATCTTTTCGTGAAGAACAGTGCACTCGTAAATCTTATGCAAAATAATCCACCCATGCACTGAAAAGTAGATGTCTGAAAATAGGCTGAAGCCAATATGAGCTTATTCAAAGTCAAGGGAAAATGATCTTGGTAAAGCTGCATCATACGCAGAACAAACACCCCTATTTATGTGTGTTTTGTAAGTGGACAAGTGATGCCATCTTTGGGCAAGATAAAAATTTAAGCAGTATTTCCATCAGTGGTCAAATCTGTAACCCGCCCACACATGAGACTTTTTCTACCATTATTGCCTCCACCATCTATAGTGGGCTATTTCAAGATTTTGAACAAATTGAACAACAAAATGTGAACAGTGAACGGTCTCACACTCGGGGAACAAAACCATAATGATCTGCTTGGTGACAAGTTCTTTGAATAGATGCCATTGTGGAAAATTGCAATGCTTTTTTGAAAATGGGACTCCTTTTTTCAAACGGACAAGTTATGTTTATGAGATTGAAAGCATTCTGTATCGTAAAAAAAAAAACATTCAAATTACAATCCTTTGAAATATCTGATGGGATGAAAGAATGGATATGAATTTGTATGACTGAATACAACCCAAATCTTTAGTTGTTGAAGTTTCTCAAAAGTTACTTTGTTGTATTTTTAAACCACCGATATGAACTTATAAATGTTACTCAGACAAAATAGCTTATTATTTCTGCACTCGATACTTCTATCTGCTCAAGGAAAGAAAATATAAGTGGACACAATACCAACATGCAAAGCAAACATCTGTATTGATGTAAATGCTGCGATCCCATTGCACAAAGCTCTTGGCGGGCTGGGCTCAGTAAACTGAGACACACGGGGAGGAGGAGCCCCCAGCAAGGCCCACAAACAGTCGAATGAAAAGCGACATCAATTTTGGCACAGACAACCTCCGTCACACAGATTAGGCAGGCACAATGCACAGGCTCCTTATCTCCAGCGGCAGGAGGAGGGCAGGCAGATCTGCACAGGATGGAAACATTCTCATGGACGTAATGGGCAAAATCAATTGTTGCCCTCCTCAATCAATGTAGCCCCCAGTTTCACTGTTCAGCAGCTCACCAGTAATTGAAGTTATCCTTGGTCTGTAATGACTAGCTAAAGCACAACCATGACAAAGTTGAAAGTGTGCGATATCAGTGAAGGTGCCAGCAGGGTGGAACATGGGATACTGTGTGTATTCGTGTGTGTGTGTGTGAGTCTGATACACACGCTCACATGTACGTATGCGCACAGCAGGCAGCTGGCACTTACCCGAATGGTCCATGCACGGACCTCATCTGGTCCAGCAGTGAAGAAGTACTCCAGCTGCAGGGCTGCGTAGCCTGCCTTGATGATCTTGCTCAGGGCACTGGTGGGGAGAGATTTCAGCTTGAATCGAGGGGTCTGAACTGTTTAAGTATTCTTTATCGCTGCTGCTGCCTAGACAAAGTTCACCTCAATGGCAAGGCCCCATTCATTCCAATATAAACTCATTAAGTGAATAAGATGGGTCACTTCGTTTCGCATAAGACATTCAACTCTCCAATGGTTTCTTTGATTAATTAGGAGGCTTGTAGACTCATTTAACATTTTTAAGAATTCAACCCAATGCCTCGATCTTTGCTGAGAGAAAGAAGGGGGAAAAAAATCTGCTGTCACAATTTTTCTCTCCATAGAGGTTTTCACACAAGAACAATAAACCCAAAATGCCCAAGTTATAATTATACCTACAGATGACAGATGACAGTTAAAAACTTAATTTAGAGGAAAACCCTTTGACTGAGTTGTTCAGTAAGAAGAGGGATCCTTTGCTTTATAATGGTAATTACTCTGCCATTTATTATTCTATCAGCACATGCAATTAAAGGAGTGCATGGAGGACACAGCTGATAATAAAGTGTGGGGAGACTGAATGCTAATTAACCTCTGCGTCTTGTGCTCTGTGCTGTACTTCTGCCTCTCCTCTTCACTCTTGTCCTGCAGCAGGCTCTCTAGGCCGCCACTAAAGGGGATGACCAAGGCTCCGGGGTCATGACTGTCCACCCACTCCTTGATTTTCACCAACCTGATTAAAAAAAAATAAAAACAGCAGTCGCAAAACACGTTGGAGGACTTGATTAACATGAACGTATTTGTTATTCGCTGCATGCATGCATATTCATGAGAGCAGCTGAAAATATGAGTGTTTGTGGGAGACTGCACTCTAAAGGTGGCATTTCCTTTCAGAGTTTGACTTTCTTTCCGTTCAAGTTCTCAACTAAAAATCAGACTTGACTACACGTCCTTTATCAAAGAGAAAGAAACATAATAAAAATACAAAAACTGGATTTATATATATATATATATATATATATATATATATATGTATAAAACAGGTCCTAATATTTTCAGTGATCCTAAAATGATGCCAAAAGTAGGAGGGCATTCATTTCCACTTTAAGACATAAAGCAGTAAAAAGTGTCAAGAATATTAAATTTTGCTGAAGTTTGGGTTTTCATTCATTTTATTTTATTGTTAAATATGTTACCTGATTCTTTTTGTTTTCAGCACCTTCTTTATGGTGTTAAATGTTGTGTTTTGTATCATTAACCTAATTCAGACTTTTAAAGACATTTGTATGTCATTTCACGCTGTTTTGTCCTTGTTGTAATTTGAGGTATTCTTAAATTAATTGCACAGAAAGACAGTTTAGCCACTTTTAGGTGGAAAAGTGGCTAAGGTCAGCAGTTCACCTCATGGCTTCTTTTCAAAAGAGTTCAAAAAACAAACAGATGATGCCACTGTGGTCACATTTTTTTTATACTTAATCAATAGCTGTGACTTCCCTTTTTGCACTTCTCGAATAAATGTGACACCTTTGCTCCTGCAGATAATAAATAAATGATTTAAATAGACATTAAAATAATCAGTTCGACAACAAGACTGTTCTTAATAAGTGCATTTTGAAATCGCTCAAGCAAAAAGTCACACATTTCTCTCTGAAATGTGGAAGTGAAATTCACGATATACTTTTTTAAACTATGAAAAAAGAAATCTTTCACCAGCCGAGTGTTTTTTTGAATGTTAGATAAACATTAACATTCAAGCAACGAGAAAGCACTGCAACTAACCACCTACTGTTATCTTTGGCACTTTCTTAACTGCATGATCTTTTTTTTCCTTTACGTGTTCTTGTCCAGCAGGACACCTGACATTGCAGGACAAAGATATCCTCACAGCTAATGGTAACCCTCAGTCAGAACAATACGAGGGGGTTAGAGCAATTATGAGATTAGCCTCACAAGCTCCGAGGCTGGGATTGGACGGATCTCAAAGAGCAGCATCACACAAATCCATTTTCACACGGCGGCTCCTGGGCTGGATTGATTCTAAGGGGTCCCTGTCATTATCTGTAATCCTAGTTTCCTGTTTAAAGCCCATAAGAATCAAAGACTGGGAGGAACCACACCACCTCAATACCACATCTATTCCAATAACAATGTCACCGCTTTATCACCTGCAGCACCCTATCGCTGCTCCTACCTAATGATTATCAATATACAATATATGACAAGGTAACGGGCAAAACGAAGAGCACAGTTTTGCTTTGATTGAATGTTTTTCTCAACAAGTTAAAATAACACCACAGGCCGGCGCAGTAAATCTGAAATGCCTCATATGCCAGGTCATCTGTCTGCCTTTTCAGATGGACATCTATTAAGAGGAATAACCTAATATTTCCCTTACTGTTCACACCATGTATGCAGATCTGACGCTTGACTGCCACCACAATAACACACAATAAGGTGGCATCCAACGTCTCGCCAATAAAGGACAGAAAAATAAAACACATTTAGCCAAAGCAGAAAACCTGAAAACATAGGAGATGGAGGGCGCTCCAAGAGGGGAAAAATCCAATCTGAGATAATAACAGCTGTAGTTTGTCACTTTTAGCAGCACAGCTGTCTATTTGGTGGCACGTTATTTGCATTCCTCAGGTATTGCGTTCTCTACAGGCGGCTGAATAATGATTCACAAATCACTCTCTCCACACCAGTCAAGGGCTGTGATCCTTTGAATAGACCATTGTACCTGAGACTGTAATTGGTGAAGACTTGACAGAGCTGAGCCAAGCCAGCCAAGTAACAAAGAGGCTCTTGGTAGAAGGCTGAGGGATGATTTTAATAATGTGAAGCCGAGACGGAGAACGTGAGCTGCAAATGAGCACGGGGGTCTCCGGGTCCTTGCACTGAGTGACACAGGACCAGACAAACACCTTGCCACAGGAACATGAAACACCCCCTTCCCACAACTCCAGAAACAAAGCGCTGTCAATTAAGAGCTTTGAAGTGCCATCAACATGACTCCCAAAACCAATTCTGTCAACTTCACCACTGTCTACCCGTGCCACTTTGCAATTTGTATTTATGTCCCTTCCAATTATTTGTGTGAAATTTTATGTGGATGTGTAAATTTGGAAAAATGTTTATGTAAAACATGCTGCAGATTTCTTTGTGTCTTTATGGCTCTCAGTCATACTAAAGAATAAAGGGGTGTTCTTGTTCGTGGAGGCCCATTCACAGTGTGAAATGCCTATTTAACACAAGAAACAGGCCTGACTTTTGTTTTAGAGGAAGGTTTACTGCCTGATTAAAAATAAGCAAGTGAAAAGATATGCAGTTTTGTTAAAATCAGTAATAAGATGTAAGTAAAATATTTTCCCTGTAGGTCTTCTTCATCAACCTCGTACTCTAAACTAATACAAGTGAGAAAGATGTGTGTGCGTGTGTGTGTGCGTGTGTGTGTGCATGTGTGTGTGCATGTGTGAGAGAGAGCATGTGCGAGTGCATGTGTCTTGTCAGTCTCTATTATGTCCCAGAACTGAGTGCCATCTCTCACTGCTCGGTTAATAGAAAGATTCAGCACTTTCTGCTCTTGATATCCCTCTCTGAACAAATGATGCCTGAAATTTTTATTCTTTTTATAATGGAATTCCAATGGCTTCTGCTGCAAATCAAGTGGAAATTTTTGCATATCAAGTGGGAAAAATTAAATGTTAACCACGTTTTAATGTGATTAAGGGTGACAGAGACATTATTTCTGCTAATCATTCACTGGCTTGAAGGCTCAAACAAGTCCAAGGAACAAGCTGTGTTTGTGCTCTCAGATCAAATGGAAAAATATAGTTTTTTTTAACCAGAAAAACTTTGGCAAAACTCAAACATGTATGCATTATTATTATTATTATTTTTTAAAGGTAAAAAACAGTCAACATGAAACCAAGACCATGTGACACCTTACATCTTACGTCTAGAAAATATAATAGGCATCACACCATTTGTTGCAAGCTTTGGATCTAATGCTTATTGTATTTAAAGTACATGTAATTTAAAACACAATATATTCTACAATTACAAGAAGAAAAAACCCCACAATTGGACCTTTTGCAACAGACTGGCTCTGAATAGAGATGTTCCCCAGGTGGGGCCACCCTCCGGAGCTTGCCTATTTGTCTTTTTGTGTGAGAATCCTAAAGGGGGATAATTCCTGTGTTTCTGAATGCCTGGGGGCTTCCCTGGGCTTTGTCAGAGCTTTGATCTGCTTAAATGGCTCAAACAATAGGAACATCTAAAGTACAGGGGCAGCTACCTGAGAAATGACCTGGGCCTGCGTCTGACATACACTCAAACAGGTTGGCTTCATCATGAGTGCAGAGCCAGTTAAGCCTGTATAAGGTCGGCCACCTCCGGTTTGAGTGCTCAGTCCCGATGCGATTGAGTGCTGACAGACCCGAAGAGTAATCCGCTACCTACATCCTCCACAGCTCGATCACTGACACACCCACAGGTGAGCTCCCAGCACCTGAGTCCGGGTAGCTCAGCTGAATGTGTTACTTACTCCCTTCACATGTCCTGACAGCTACTGGCTTAGATGCCAGGCACAGAATCATCAAGTAATAAACCCAGAGTCCCCCCTGTTTGTCTGGTCCCAGGTTACAAGGATGAGCAACCTAGGGGGCCAAGATGTTGCGGCACACAGCATATACTACCCCCTCCTTTTCCCTTCCTCTGTGGCGGGAGAGAGAAATGAGAGGTATGAGCTCATGGTGGCTTTTGAGGCTGGGAAGTCGGGGGCTCTGTGGGAAGCTTTTCATCCTCCCAGTGGTGAGCTCCTGAGCGACAAGAGTGCAGACGCTCTGTGCTCCCTGTGGCCATAGCCGGATGGAAAGGCATTACCCATCGCGTCTTTAAGAAAGGGAGGAGATCTGACACATACACACACATACGCGCGCGCACACACAGACACACTATCAGCAATATTACCAACTTCTTTCAATCTTCAAAGCAATCATGGGCTGGAGGAAACAGAACATGGCGCACGCACAATGGGAGCAGCTTTAATTAAGAGCATCATCTCACATCGTATCTCAAACAAACCTTGAGGGTGTGCTGGTAACAAGCTTTTTAAAACAACTTTCCTTTCTTTGATAACTACACCCATTAAATATTGTGACTTTAAACGTTTGCACATGATAGATGAAACCTTAACAACCCCATCCGCCATAGATTTGTCTTTAAGATGGTCGTTAAGGACACAATATCAAAGCCATAACTCATTAAAGATATTTCTGTGGGGTGGGGGTGCAAAAAAAACCAAACAAAAAACAGGCAAACATGAGAAATTCAAACAGTAACCCAGAGGAGTACATTCTACATCACCCAAAAATAATTCTCTATATGGGGTATCCATGCTGTCATTCATGGCAGTTGACTGGGCGAGAGAAAATAAGGGGGCTGGGGGTAGAGAGGGGGGAGTCATCAAGATGTGACAATTGTGACAAGAGCAGGCAAAGTGTAGCGCTGAAGAACACCACACGGATTTCTCCATCTCTTCTTTTTTTCCAGGATGACAGCTTAATGTCTACCACATGCAATATTTATTCTCATCGTGTGTCAGACTGTCTAGC
This sequence comes from Maylandia zebra, assembly GCF_041146795.1. NCBI lineage: Eukaryota > Metazoa > Chordata > Actinopteri > Cichliformes > Cichlidae > Maylandia > Maylandia zebra. The sequence continues at coordinate 20,489,021 of NC_135182.1, read as the reverse complement.
TGTCCTAGGGAGTACAAAGAATGCCACTTATTAGAATAAAAGCAGAAGGAAGGTAATCAAGGACATATGTAACATCAGCCAATCATGCCCCCCCCCTCCCCAACACCGCTTACAATCCGACATCTTTTTTTTCTCCCCTCGTCCATTCATAACAGTTTCAACAATAATCCTGATAATAAGCGCTCAGGAGCTGTATGTGGCAACAGTAAAATTCATTTATTTGTCTCATTAAACTTGTCGAGGCTACAGGCCACTCACTGCAGCATGTGTCCCTGGCCTTAAGCTTATCGCAAAGATAACACAAAGCTCATCTCAAGAAGCTCAACTATCAAAATCTAGCGTTTGCACAGATGCGAAACTCGTAGACATTTATTTCTATGTCAGCAAAATGCCAGGAGAACAATCCCCCCCGTGTGTGTCTTCAGAATAAGTGGATTATGAACTATTGGGGGCAGACTGACTCAGCATTTATCAGATTTGAGGCTGAGGAATGAGGGAGTAATCTATACTGGGTTTTGGAGACCAAACTGAAGAATATAGAAAGAAGATGAAAAACTTTTAGTCTCAATTTTACTACAAGGTATTCATCACGAAGCACATCAAAGACAATGGGGTCATGTGGTACACGACAACAGTGCCCTTTCATTACCTGGACAGGGGACAGTCAATAACTGGGCTAACAGAGTCGACAGGACTTTACATCTGTTTCAGTTTTACTGTACTTCCTCTCCTGTTGTTTTCACTCATTGAAAGCTAGCTGACAGCATCCATTAGGACCGACTGCGGATAGTAGGGTATGCATCCTACCATGGGAAAGTGTTTCTCGGGATCCCACACTGAACAAGGACAGAGTGGACAAATCAAACAGGAGTATGCAATCGTATATCTCCCACATGGCTTTGAAAAGTGAACTCTAACTCCCTAGATAGTAGTTCCTAAAAAAAACTTGGATGGAGCCAGTGGTTTTGCACTCAATAAAGTTTCACTTGTGTTTGTGTGAATTATGGTTTGGAGTAGCTGAAGTGGGTAGCAGTGATTTCTTTCATGGACTGGCTTTGTCTGTGGGTTTGACTTTTTTTTCAGTCTTTAAATGTTGGTGTGGTTCCTGAAACGAGTGTTTGTTTGTCAAAATTATAAGACAGCGAAAAAATAATGCATGATAAAGTTGTTACTGACATTCTTCAGGACCAAAAAGCAGAGGTAACAAAATACAAGTCAACCCTTAAGCTGAGCAGACATAGTATACCCCCCTTCTCCACATCGAGTTGTCTGCTGTGAGACAGAGTGGCACAATGCTGCAGCTCCTCTCGGGGCTTCCTTTACTTCAATTGTGAAAGCTCCTCCTACAGGCAGACCGGAGTATCAGACTCTGGGGAAATAACAACCTCTGTGGCTGGATTTCCTCAACCTACTCGGAGATATTACCTCATGTTTACACCGCATTTGCCTCAAAGGTTACGCCGGGGACAAATCTACATTCTTCTCATTGTCAACAAATCCAGTGCTGAGATTTAAACTGGTGCACCGACTCTTTCTCTCAGTATTTTCTCATCCTCCTGCTCTGTCAGCCCAAAACCAATTTGCTCCTACTCAAAAAAAGATACACCTTGAAACAAATACATATCCATATGTAAGCTTTAATATAATTTTCCACCACAGAAAGGCGCTGTACTTTTTAGTCAAATAACTATAATTTGGTGTATTTTGGGGTTCATTTTTAGTCTATTTAAAATATATACATGGGGTATTTTTTATTTTCTGAAAACAGAATTTTATATAAGGACAGCTTCCACAATTTTGCACTGTTTCTATTTATTGTATCTCAACATTGTGGGCCATGTATATTTTTTTACTGCTCTTGGAAAATAAAAAACATTAATAGGATTGGTCTTCTTGGTTTTGGTCTTATTATTACTTTGGAATTAGTGAAATAAGAGATACTGGAAATATTGCTTTTTTTTTTTTTTTTTGCCTGTCCCGTTTGGCTCTTTTGCCATCAGAATTGTTGTCTAAAGTCAAAGAAAGATGCCCAACGGATTTACTTTACCAAATTGACCATCCCAGCCTTGCCATAATGGTCCATTTGATTCACCTTTTATTGTTTATTTTATTTTCACTTACTGAACATGGGACAGACTTGACTGGGGGAAAGAAGGGGAGAAAGAAAGAGGGAAAGAGAAACAGCTGAGAAGAGGGACGGGGGAGAAGGGCAAAAACCAAAAACCAACAGAATGAGCAGAAAAAGAAAAAAAAGAAGAAAAAAAGAAAAAAAATGCATATATCAATCATATATTGCTTTCTTATCTTTGAACACACCAGCGTTAAACAAGGCCTTGTGCTGAAATCAGACTGGTCAGGTCTTCTGAAGCATCACCGTTGTCTGAAATGGCTAACGAGGGGAATCAGGATTGCAGAAGATTTTCTGAATTACATCACGACAAGAAAACATTAGCAAGTAGATTATAGATATGGATGCATTTGTGGTAGGAAAACACAATTAGATAGAGACCGACAGAAAGAGCAGCTGTGGCATGTTAAAGTTGGCGCTTCCCGGCATAAAGAATAATGAGAGAGGTACCAAACGTAACACGCACTGGAGGCAAACAATGCTTAAGAGAGATAAAGTACGAATACGTTTGGAAGAGTACAACAACAAAAAAGTATTTGGAGATTAAAGAGAAAAGTACACATCCTCAGACCTATGCCCACTTGTATACAGGCAGACAAACAGACCCTGACTAACATACATGCTCACACATGCAAACACACGCACGCAGACACACGCACACACACGCACAGAGTTAATAAAAGCTGCAAGCAGTGGTACCCTGCAGTTCTTACACTCACCAGGAGAGCCCACACGGCAGAGGCACTCACAGACAGGTCACACTTGCCGGTTTCCTTAAAGGTCAACTCATCTACTTAAGAGGCACCAATTTACTTTAATGCACATTGTCCAAAAGAAGGAGAAGAAAAAGGCAGAAAAAGAAATGACAAGGGAGGAAAAAACATCACAGTATAGCTGAAGTGTCCTCTAATTGTGTCTTCTGTCATTACAAAATATGAATACTCTTCGAAGATTAAGAAGAAGATTAAATAAATATCTGATATCAAATCTATTAAAAGAAAGAAAGAGTCCTAAAATTGGCGAGGCCACGTGCTTGTAAAATACACAACGTCTTAGATGACGAGTAAAGATGCCAGCATTGGGCAGACTGCAGCCACCACATTATCAACAGCGCTCTCACAGACACACACACGCACACACACACACTGCGCTCTGTTGAATAGTCTTCCAGGCAGCTCACTGACGCCGGGGAAAGAGGAGAAAGCCTCTTGATAGACTCTTGTAGATGCCATTCCCTATCACGCAATGCCTCTCAGTCATAAACACATGACAAATGCAGCCTTAATCATTTTTTACGAGCGGGGATGTGCAGGGGGCAGTGCATGGCTAGAGGGGAGAGGGGAGCGGTGAGCAGCAGGCGGCCCCCTCTGCACAGAGGAGAGGGCTGTGTGGTAAAGTCTCCTCTGGAACATCACTCGGCCAGCGCGCCTTTGATCTCCACACCGCAATTACACCAGCATCCAAATGAGCATGGAGTCGCCTCTGAAACAGACTTCAAACATGCACATGTACGCATTCTCATACACATACACTGTATAGGATTGGAGCCATGTGCTCCTCTCAACAGTAAATGATGTACTGTCTCCAGCAGAGAACCTGGGGATGAAAGGAGGCCTTGCTCCTTGTCTGATCCCTCCATTAATGATGGCTTTCTAAAGCTAATACTCTGTATTCTTGTCTAAACAAGGCCAGCTTGGTATGTGGTTCCCATACTCCAAACAGGATGATCCCGGTTAACAACAGAATGTTTTTGGAGACTTACAATACTAAATAAAACTATTGCAAACGATGATGCAATTGCCATAACTATTTCGAGAAAATGCTATTAAATGGCTATAATAATAAAAAAAAAACCTAAATTATAATGCATACATTAAAAATATCAGGATCGTGTAACTGAGATTAAATAGCATGAACCTCAATCTTGCTTGGCAGCATCTCAGCAAAACACCTTAAATATAAAAGAGCTTAAAAAAATAAAAAGAAGCAGGGAAGTGAACCTGTGAAAAGGCCTGAATGGGTGTCCTGAGAGACACAGATAAAATTGGCTTATTTGCCTCATTCTACGATTCGCCTTCTTTCCCTGAACACATTAAACCTGGGATTGCAATTTGTCTTGCTGTTTGCTTTGAATAGTCCTTAACCGTATCATCATCTCAACTGTGCTGGTGGAAAAACACGGGAGCATGGCGACAGCCAAATGGCAGTCTGGCGTCTCTGCAGCAGACTAGCTGCCATTAGGGCTGAGAGCAGCATTTATTGTACAATTAGGGACAGCTAGATCTACCTGTAATCATCTCCATACAGGTGTGAGCTCCTCTCTGGACAAGGGAAGTGACTCATCACTTGTCAAACATCAACACTTTGATGTCGGCATTGTTCATCGCGGAGCCCTCGGGACATCTGAGCACTACTGTTTAAAACACTCCGCGATTTATTGCATTTCACACAGTTAGAAACATGCACGCACACACACAACATGAGAAAAAAAAGGGGGGAGGGGGGAACCTCTATTCCTACTGATGACGGATGTTCCACTTGCCATGAATCATTTGATTTATGAGTTCTCTTCCTCCTCCCTCCGTCTGACAGTCATACTTTCGTGTCAGGAACATTTTAACAAACAGTCATAGGTAAACAACTTCACTTGTAATACAATGCTGCCAAGTAAAGCGCCAAAAACAAATTTTCTAAGAAGTGACACCACCAGCCTGGAGGGCAATTGGAAAAGTGTGATAACAATCCACAAGTTGGTATTATTGACAAAATGGCTGCAGTGTGGAAAAAGTAGCCCTTTCAGACATAATGGATGTCAAACACCAGCCTTCTGGATCAGCTCTCACTGAGGCCACATGACAACATTACTACAAAAAAGTGCTTCTAAGGATCACAGAGCTGGAAGTTTATATCAGTGCCTTCAAGGTCATCTTTAGCCCTTTGACATCGTGACCAGTGTTGTACCTGAAAGCATGAGTCATGCAATTCCCCGTACATGCGCATTATTATGGAAAACAGTCAGTTAAACACATCTAGGAAGCCTCGGCTGTCGTTCTGAACTGTGGGAATTTCATGGCTGTGAAGAGATGCTTGTAAAGCAAGAGCAACAACATGTGAAGACAAAACCAAATATTTGCAAAAACAATTTCAGATAATCTTTAAGGAGTCTTGCCCCTATGATTTACTGGCCCAGATGATTTTAATCAGCTGTTTGGCTTCAAAATGTACATACGCTTGTTTTGTTTTGTCATTTAAAGCCTTCGCTCTCTTTGATATCATATGGAAATGAGAAATTTTGCTGGAAATGGAGACCATATGCTCGTATGGGCTTAATGAAGTGCAGAGTCTGGGGCTGGGTGTTGTGTTAGAGCTTACTTAGTGCCACCTCCAGGCAGATTCTCTCACAGAGATATGACTGTTGTTGTCAGCAGGAGACCACAGTAAGTCTCACACAACGGCAAATGCGCACACGTTTAGATTAAACTAAGTAAAAATGAACGCGGATTCCTTACGTAAGTAGAAGGAAAGCTCTTTAGCGATGATTAGTGAGAGCGATGAATCTGCTCCCGCCCTTCTTCGAAGTACTCACCATTTGTTCTTTCTTCTTATGTAGTCTTTCTCAGAGAGATTAACGAGGTAGATCATTGGTTTGGATGTCAAAAACAAGTATTTGTTCAGCACTTCGATCTGTAGAAAAAGACAGACAAGGCAAGTACTGAGAATCCACAACTTTCCAAAGTAGCCTTTGAGGACAACACAGAGACAAGCGAAGCCAAATCAAATTAGAGTCTGGTGTATAGGCTCTGTGGGGCGCAACTAGGAAGCCTCTAAATCAAGATCAGCATGGCCAGATGTCATTAGCTTGTACAAAAGCAATGTCAAAATATAACTGTGCATAATATTAACTTGCGATTTGCACAAAAAACATGTTGCTTGAAAAACAAAACACAAAAAACAAAAGAAGAGGAAACAGCAGTTGTACTTTTAGGTCAGATGAAAAGATTAGCATGATAAATCGCGCCAATAAATGTGACAGCAACATCAAAGGCTTACCTCCTTGTCGTTCCAGTCGTGATAGTAGCGGATGTGTTTCTTTTCATCCACTACCCAGCTCTTGATTTTGCACATAATGTCCTGTATGGGGTTAAAATAGAATGAACAAGGAGCCATTAAAGGAGATGAAAAAGAATATAAACCCAGCAGGGTATGGGCTAATTATTTCCTAAATGCATGGCATCCTGATGCCAAAATGAACAATGGCCTTTGCTCGCATTCAAGCAGGAGTGGCCTATCTTTGACAGGGATGGCATGCACAAGACCCCCTTCCCTCCTTTAAATCATGACAAAATGCCTTCTGGGGTGTCTCTCTCAGAGTCTCAGCTTTATACATCAATATTCCATCGGGACTGTTTAATGAAAAGGATAGAGAGAGGAGACGAAATTGGAAAGAGCGGGGAACTAATTGGAAGTTGGTTAGTAAGGTGTAAATTATTGGTCCCTCCTCAGGCACTTTGCAGAATGTAGTCCTACTGAATAAGGACTAGTGAGGTACAGAGCTAATTATTCAGTGTTTCTTCTGGAGAAAATATTGAGCATTTCCAGCTATGTATGCCACATTCATTACTGAGGTACTTGTGGGTTGAGACCACAGGCAAGACTGGGTCTTGACAGGATCTGGAAGCGGAAAAGGGTGGGAAAATGGGAGGGAGGTAGTTATAAAATTTGTAATAAAGAAATTGAGCCTATTATTGTTGATCCAGCCCCACAGAAATTAGCGGAACACATTCTTTTTGTTCCTGTCAACTTGACCTCCCCCTTCATATAAAAACTCCCCCACCCCCTGCAACACTCCCCCTACCTCCTTTTCCCTCCCCAAACCCTTGCAGCACTTCACAATCATACTCCCTTTTGAAAGAACTGAGGAAAAAATCCTGCCAGAGCCTCAATTACACAATGGCAGAAAAAGCTCCACACACTGACCCCCAGCCAGCTGCATTCACTCTCTGCACATCTCTCTCCACAGGAATTCTAAAGGCCTTTTAGTCAGGCAGCCAGAGTGCAGCCAGCGGGAGAGAGCGCAGGAAGAGCTGCATACACTCCGCCCGCGCCGGCCCAAGTCTTCACAGAGAGATTAATCATCTGTGAAATGGAAACAGCAAACGGCCAGTGACACAGGCTGAACCCGCTCCAGGTTTCCCTCATCAGCTCGCAGCCGCCGTGCAGAGCTCCTCTAACAGGCAGGTGTTAATAAAAGGCATATAGGTCCCACAGGGGTCAAACACATACGCTTGCCACCATGAAGCGCCGCTGGTGGGCCGGTTTCTTATTATTGTTTTGCAGGGAGAGGGGATTTGAGGATTCACTTGGACAAAAGCAATGAAACATTGTTCTTGTAAACACAGCACCAGAAAACATGTTTACACTTTTTAACAATGCATAAATTTGAGCCTTGTAGTGGTGCGTGCACATAAATTTAGCACAACAAAATATTAGAACTTTTAGGAATTTGAACCTTACAGTAATTTCCATATATGTCTTTAGTTTTCCTAAATAGTATAACATCATCTGTGTAGCAGTGTTTTTTTTAACAGTTTCGATAAAACTGCATACTTCGTCACAAGTCAAATCCTTTAATCTGATAATGTCAGTCTTGTCTTTAAGGATTTTGTCTTGTGCCGACATCCGGTTTCAGCAGGAAGTTAGGCTGATTTGTGTCACAAACTACAATTATTCAGTGTTGTCCTTTTGGTGTTATCTTATACTGCATAATTATATGCTGCTTTGCACAGTAGTTTTCTTTCAGAGTAATACACTATGCTGGCACTGTGTTTCTATGTAACAGGGCAAAGGTCTGCATTTTTCTGCAAGACAACACTTTGCCCTTTCAATCCAACACTTGATGAGTGCAAACAGAAGCAAATTCACATGAACTCAATGCTGACCTTCTTCTTTTTTTCAAATTAAGAATATTTTCAGTTTTCTAACACAGCAACTTGTGGGCTTTGAGATGCTTGATTTTATTTAAAATACACTGCTGCTTTTCGTGCAAAAAACCCTCCCCTGATTTTTGAATTTTTAGGCCATGTTTTAACAAGAAACAGGGTGCATCATCCTGAATTATGTCATATTTACCACTGTGATAATCACCACAGACTTAAATAGTACAATAAGACACTCTCACATTTCAATCCCATTAAACGAATTCTTTAAATCTGTTAGGAACAGGATAAAATATGCTTTTATTCATGAATTTTCACACCACACGCAGACCTTTAGAGTATATAGACAAATGAGTGCGACAAAGGAAATTAAATCCCATTTCAAAGGTCTTTCAAGCAATCACCTTTTAAAAGGCTGCACACAATATCCTTTTTATTTCACATTATTTCGTGGCACTGCAAAAGAAAGAACGAGCACCATTGTTTCTACTAAACTGTACATTTTTAGACATAGTCTCGATGTTCTGCATATAGATGTTGAATTAGACGTGCGTACGTGTGCCTACACACAGCTGAGCATGTCACACGCTAGGCTCAGCCTGTGAGACAATCACACAATCCCTCCCATCTAAAAGCTTAGTGCAGCCTTTGATAAGCACCATTCTTTGCCATCTAAAGAGGTCTTCTATAGATTCTCACTTGCCGACGCGTGCACAACCTTTGACAAGTAATGTAGATCATTTTTATTCATTGCCTAAAATTGTTAGCAATTATGTGCGTAAGCGGCCACCTGCCTAGCCTGAATGGCTCCTGTCTGCGGGGCTACAGGGGTGTGGGGAAGTGCTGCTGGCTGTAAGGGGGTGGGTGGGTGGGGGGGTTTCGTCTGAGGGAAACCAACCAGTCACGGGGGCCTCTGCAGCAGGTGAAATAGCCCCTCTCGTTAGTGTAATGAGTGGTCAGAGCCTTGGTGTGTTGGGGCCTGAAATTGGGCATGCTGCTCCAAGTGAAAGGCCAGATCCCCCTTGCTTGCTGGCCCATCCTAACCTGCTCCAATGATGGAAGGGCATCATGTGACATTTGCAACCAAATCATTGCTAAAGTTAGCTGCTCAGCCTCATTACCGGAACAATATAACCACCTGAGTGTGTGCGAGCATCCATATATATTTTGATCTAGCATCCAAGATGTGGATTCTTTTCTCATCTTGCCTTGCATTTTGCCCTGCACCACCGAGAACTGAGAATCTTCTGTCAAAGCATATTCTAAACATTTACTGTATTGATAGCAAGGTATAGGCATATGTGTCACCCACTATATGGCCTCACACAATTTCCCGAGCTGCTGTAGGTGTATAAGCATGAGACAGAGCTGTGCCATGATTTGAGTATTACTTTAGATGAAAAGAGCTGTGTGGAAACACTTTCATTAGCCCAGTGCTGTGACCCAGGGTCAGTAGCTGAATAAGTAACTCTCTATTAATGATTTCTACAGCAGAAAACCCCTGACCCCTGATCACTTTCAATCTCAGAAAGGGAAAAATGGGCCAGGGGGAGGGGTGAGACCTATTGGAGGGAGATTAAAAAAACATACTTTTTTTTTCCTTGGCCATGTGTGGGTGGGTTATTATTTGTGCCTTGCTGTGAGGGGGAGCAAAGGGCCTGCTGGGACATTGACTCACATATTCTGGTTTGAGTTTCTTGTCACTGCCTCTAATGGCTGTCTTCTCTAGCTTGTCAATAATAGGGCTGATCATCTCCTCATCCTTCAGCCTCAGCTCCTCGTGGATGATCTCCATGTCCCTCACTGGGTCCACTGTCCCCTCCACATGGATGATATCCTCATCATCAAAAGCACCTGCAGGGATAAGATACAAACACATAGGGAGAGCATCAGGATAAAGGTTTTTTTCTTCTTCTTAGAAATAACAACAGCACTGCTTTAGATGAACACGTATAATCCAAACAACAAATTGGGGTAACAGAATCAATGACATTGACTTTTTGGAAATCAAATGTGAAACAGTGATTAGATTCAGCCCAGGAAAAGCATTATTTTTTGCAGAGAATATGAAAAAAAGGCATCCACATAAAAAAGCACAATGTCAGTCATAGAAATGCAATATTCAGGAATATATTTAATCTTTATTTTCAGTGTGTCAGAACAGTTAGAAACCAGCTCACAGTGTCAAGCCAAGTTCCACTAAAATTGGCTTTAAGTGCAACTAAAACAGGCCTGTCTGTCATTCTGCATGAAGTGGAGAGCATCTGGCCTTGCATTTCCTACTTCTCCGTTTTAAAACTATTAGCCATTTAGTGAAAAAAAACATAAAAACCAACAAAAAACGCAGAAAACTAAGCATGATTTAGGAGAAAATGTCAGCGTTCTTATATGAAAGAGGACAGCCGTTTTCCAATCATTTGCATCTTAGCTGTGGCTATGCTGGTGATTAGGTAATGAGACTGTGAAGCAGACCATTTAGCCACCAGCGGCTCTTAGGACTCCTTCTGATTCTTCAGCAGTGCTCAGGGTTTGGAAGGGGGGGTGGTGGCGGGTGGGGGTGGGGCTGGTGGGGTGGTGGTGGGTGGGTTGTACATCTGGCACATGAGAGTGACAAGCCTTTAACATTAACACTGGCAACTGTAGTGGACAATTCTCCCACATGTCTTGCAAATATTTTCTTCAATTTACAAAGTACAGTTTGTGCAGAGCTTGTTTGACAACATGGCGCGTTTGGGGGGGGGGGGGGGGGGGGGGGGGGGGGAGAAAGAGCATCTCACTGGTGTATTAATCATTCTACAGCACTGGGAACACTGCAGCATGAAAACTGACTCAGTTCCAAACAGAGGTGTGGACTCGAGTCACATGACTTGGACTCGAGTCAGACTCGAGTCATTAATTTTATGACTTTAGACTTGACTTGAAAAAATGTTGTAAGACTTGTGACTTGACTTGGACTTTTACACCAATGACTTGGGACTTGAATTGGACTTGAACCGGTTTACTTGAAAAGACTTGATATTTTACCCCAAATATAACATTTAACATGCATATTATATAGAGATTGAAAATGTGACGTCATTCACGGGTAGAACCGCAAAGGATTCTGGGAACTCGTGGCAAGAGGTACTAGCGCACGCAGGCTTTCAATTAAAATCAGTCACACAGCGATAAAAAGAAACACAAAAATGTCAAGAAGCTGTTGTATTATTAACTGCAATAGCCGGTCGCATGACAGCCACGGGAAGCCGACGGGTAAAGAGATCGGTTGTTATCGGATTACGTCGTTGAAGAGAAATTGTTCGAGCCATGTTTCCGAAGTAACAAGGAGGCGACGGATGGCCTGGATTGCAGCCATTCAAAGATCAAATATAACGTCCCAGAACACTCCAGCTCACAGGTTAGTCTGCTCCAAGCATTTACACAAAGGTCAGTCTGCTGTTGTAGTTAATGCGTCATTTTTCTTAACATAATTGGTGATATAGGTTACAAGCAAGTCTGGCGCTGAACAGAAATGGTCGCGCTATGCTCCTTTGTTTATTGTGCATAAATAGTGAATTGTCCTGACATAATATTGCGTTTCGCTTCTGTTATTATGGTACATTGACAAAAACATATACTTTTATTCACAGGATAAAACAGGTTTTTTGTATCACTAATTGCCCAGTACGATTACAGCATACAGTATTATTGTCACTGCTACATTTCTGTGATGGGTACCAGAAATTATTTCCACTACTAATTAATTACCGTTGAGCTCAAAGGTCCTATTAATAAACGGTTAAGGAATGTGTATTTATGACAACAATTTGTGAGACTGGTAAACTTATGATACGTACGATGGTCTTTCGTTCTACACGGTGCATTTCAAGGTCCTGCACCCATCCGTCGGTAAACTGTACCTGGGCTTGTTGCAGTGATCGGAAGTTACTAAACTTCATGAGTGTATGCACTCACTCCAAGAACCGTATGATTATTAATATGCATATAAATATGCTACGATGAGATAGCTGACTTCATCTAACTAGCAAATGTTGTCCAGGCTACGTTGGTGATACAGTTTTTTTTAATGTGTATGATATTTTTGTCATGCGATTTTAAAGCCGGTCCTACAACCGCATCCAAGAATAACATGCAGCTTATCTCAGAACTGTCGGTGAAAATTATTCTTGGAGCTAGGTTTAATTGAGCTGCATTTTAAAGAGGTGCAATTTCACAATTTGTGTATATTTTCTAAGTTCACTATTTTGTCATGTGTTGAGAAAAACACAGATTAAAAAATTACATGGTCTAATATTTACATTTAGCATGTAACTGCAACATTATTTTTTCGTTTTTTTTTTTAAAGACTCGAAAGGACTTGAAATTCAAAGTTTCAGACTTGTGACTTTACTCGGACTTTTACACCAGTGACTTGAGACTCGACTCTGACTTGCCTGACATTACTTGAGACTTGACTTGAGACTTGAGGATAAAGACTTGAGACTTACTTGAGACTTGCAAAACAATGACTTGGTCCCACCTCTGGTTCCAAACAAAACTTCTGAAGTTAATATTTTACTTACCGGTAACTAAAAGTGTTGTGTTCTAAAGTAAGACATCAAATGGTCACAATTCTACCCCCCCCCCCCCCCCCCCCCCCCAAAAAAAAATGTCCATGTATATATAAAAGTATTACATATCATATTTCTATATGGCTCTTGCTAGATTATCATGAATGTTTAAAGTAGAATTTTACTCTTGCAGGCAAAAAACAGCACACTATAAAAAACAACAACAAAATAACTTGACAATTTGAAACAAGTAAGCAAATTTTTTTTTTTCAACTGGCGATTGTCAGGAAGTCACAAAGGCTCCACTCTCTAGGCCTGTGTGTGAGGCCTTAACAACCATTCACTGTTAATTACTGGAATTCTTTATAGCTGTCCTCTTACACACAAACAATGGAAACCATGTCAAATATCCACAGCATGCACAAACAACTTTCTTTTGTTTTCCTTTTCACTCCAAGCCATGCATATTTGCTTTATTCAACAATAAATCAATTATCAGTTATTACATAATATGAATATGTTCAGTATTTTTACAGCCAGTCCTACATGAAAAGTGCTTCAAAATTGTAGGCTACTTGAATAATTGTACCCAAACGGATAGAGCGTCTTTATGAGACATTTTTGTAAACATTGTATAGTTAGATTTGAAATATACAGTGGGGCAAAAAAGTATTTAGTCAGCCACCGATTGTGCAAGTTCCCCCACTTAAAATGATGACAGAGGTCAGTAATTTGCCCCAGAGGTACACTTCAACTGTGAGAGACAGAATGAAAAAAAAAATCCATGAATCCACATGGTAGGATTTGTAAAGAATTTATTCGTAAATCAGGGTGGAAAATAAGTATTTGGTCACCTCAAACAAGGAAAATCTCTGGCTCTCACAGACCTGTAACGTCTTCTGTAAGAAGCTTTTCTGTCCCCCACTCGTTACCTGTATGAATGGCACCTGTTTGAACTCATCATCTGTATACAAGACACCTGTCCACAGCCTCAAACAGTCAGACTCCAAACGCCGCCATGGCCAAGACCAAAGAGCTTTCGAAGGACACCAGGAAAAGTATTGTAGACCTGCACCAGACTGGGAAGAGTGAATCTACAATAGGCAAGCAGCTTGGTGTGAAAAAATCAACTGTGGGAGCAATCATCAGAAAATGGAAGACATACAAGACCACTGATAATCTCCCTCGATCTGGGGCTCCACGCAAGATCTCATCCCGTGGGGTCAAAATGATCATGAGAACGGTGAGCAAAGATCCCAGAACCACACGGGGGGACCTGGTGAATGACCTGCAGAGAGCTGGGACCAAAGTAACAAAGGTCACCATCAGTAACACACTACAACGGCAGGGAATCAAATCCCGCAGTGCCAGACGTGTTCCGCTGCTGAAGCCAGTGCATGTCCAGGCCCGTCTGAAGTTTGCCAGAGAGCACATGGATGATACAGCAGAGGATTGGGAGAATGTCATGTGGTCAGATGAAACCAAAGTAGAACTTTTTGGTATAAACTCAACTCGTCGTGTTTGGAGGAAGAAGAATACTGAGTTGCATCCCAAGAACACCATACCTACTGTGAAGCATGGGGGTGGAAACATCATGCTATGGGGCTGTTTTTCTGCCAAGGGGACAGGACGACTGATCCGTGTTAAGGACAGAATGAATGGGGCCATGTATCGTGAGATTTTGAGCCAAAACCTCCTTCCATCAGTGAGAACTTTGAAGATGAAACGAGGCTGGGTCTTCCAACATGACAATGATCCAAAACACACCGCCCGGGCAACAAAGGAGTGGCTCCGTAAGAAGCATTTGAAAATCCTGGAGTGGCCTAGCCAGTCTCCAGACCTCAACCCCATAGAAAATCTGTGGCGGGAGTTGAAAGTCCGTGTTGCTCGGCAACAGCCCCAAAACATCACTGCTCTCGAGAAGATCTGCATGGAGGAATGGGCCAAAATACCAGCTACTGTGTGTGCAAACCTGGTAAAGACCTATAGTAAACGTTTGACCTCTGTTATTGCCAACAAAGGTTATGTTACAAAGTATTGAGTTGTATTTTTGTTATTGACCAAATACTTATTTTCCACCCTGATTTACGAATAAATTCTTTACAAATCCTACCATGTGGATTCATGGATTTTTTTTTTTTCACATTCTGTCTCTCACAGTTGAAGTGTACCTCTGGTGCAAATTACTGACCTCTGTCATCATTTTAGGTGGGGGAACTTGCACAATCGGTGGCTGACTAAATACTTTTTTGCCCCACTGTAGCTGCACACATTGTCATATATCAGTCAACAACAGCAACTCGTGAGGTTTCACTGAAGCATAATAGGAATCCCATATCATTCAACAAGGAAGTGGCTGTCAGGTGAGTGATGTTTGGAATGTGTATATTTACCAAACTTTATCAACAATCAATATTCATATTTTGACACCTGAATGTGTGGAGAACTGTCGACAGGAAGGGCCCTTTGAGATAAAATCTCAACAAGTTCTAACAGTCACATATATGGGAAATATGGATGATTCATAGCTATGATGAGCAACAGCATACCTGAGTTTCAGGTCTATCTGTACAATGAAACATCACCATATGTGACGCATGTAGATCACTTGAGAGGCTCCTAAAGAGAAGTTTGTTTAGTTTGAACTTTAAAATTAAAACAAATTGATGTCTTTGTTAAGTACACCAAGTAAACAGACGCATTATATCTTATTGCCACCTACGCATGGGTGTGTCCAGAGGAAGGGCACGGAGTGGCACCAACAGTCTAAATATTTTTTTTCTAATATTTAATAAACAATTAAGAGTTAAAACTCTTGCGCGGCCACTTTTTATGTTATAAGTCAGAATAGGTAATAGGGCCAAACGTCATCTTGAAAACCCCCTTTTTCATTAGTACCTACTTGGACCGACTCGCCACGGATCGACTCGGATATTAATGTAATTAATATGCGACATGAACGCTTTAACAGTGGTCGAGAATATATCTGGTGCTGCTCTTTTGTCAGACTCAGGGACCACGGTTTTATTATTTGTAGCCATTTCTCTTGTTGCCCAGTTTCAAAAATGTTGGTTTTGATTTTTGTGAATGAGACGCTCTCATGAGTCATCGAGTGACGCTACTGACTAGCCAATCGGTGGCACGCAGTCTGACCATGTCACATTTTAACACCTGCTTGGATCACTTGGGATCCCGGTCGAGCAGGTACCAGAAAGTATGTGATAACAGGTACTATTACCTAATGGAAAACCTGAAAACTCTGGCGAACTGTGCCGAGTGGATCCGAGTAGGTAATAATAGAAAAGTAGCTAAAATGGTGCTCAGTAGTTTGTTTTTTTTAAAGTAAATGTTCTACACTGATTTTATTTTTGATGAAATATTCTGATTTCCCATGGTTCCATCTGCCTTGTTCTTGCATTTTAAATTAAAAAAGAAAAACGTAGTAAAACATGATGAGGAAAATTAAGTTATATGCATATTAAGTATTTGTATTGGAAGGTTTTATGCTAGGTTGCATGCTCCAATGACCTTTTTGGAGAGCAAATGAAAGTTGGCAATTGAGCTTCTCTCCTGCCCCACAGTTTACATTGTTACAACTAGACGGCTACACTGTAAACATCATACCTGTAAAGCATTCAAACTAGCATTACAACTGTTACGATTGTTAGCTTAGAGCAACATTATGTCAGAGTACAGCCTCACAATGCTGCTTTATAAACTTGACAAATAAGAACCAGTTCCTCTGATACCAGCAATGAGCTTTTTCACATTTTATGCTGACTTTTACCAAAACCTCTGTACACGCAGAATATTATATCTTTCACTGTGTTAAGGAGCCATAAATCCTTGGTTTTCCATAAAAGCAAACTTTTGCAATCAAGCTCTACAAGAAAATGATAGACAACCAAAAAAAAAGCAACATCTTATTAGCCATGCAAGTCAACAGAAGCTGTAGACTTTTGTGCAAGCTGTCATCCTGTGCGTTGTCCTCATGGTGAAATGAACTTATTCAATTACTCTTTGCCTAATCAGGCTGTTTTGGTTCCTCTCCTCTTGCAGAGGTACTCCACAGTATAAACAGTTCACTTACGCCACACAGAAAGGGGCTAATCAGTGGAATTATTGTTTTGCTGCTCCAATTTACCATCTCCCTGTTCAGCACTGATTGAATGAAAATTTGCTATTGTGTCTGCATGAACTCAGAAAATATAATGCAATGTAATCATTTTGTTAGCTGCAAGAATATACATACATTATAAACAATCATGATGTACAGTTTTGCACTGTGTAGCAGAGGGAAACTGTTCCTTAATTTTGCACATATTAATTAGAGCATAGAAGTTTACAAAGATACATCCAGTCTTGGCTGGTGTAGGTTTTAATTAAAGCATTAAAATGCATGTATGTTCCTATATGCCTAAAGTAAGCCCATTTTTTTAATGTCTTAAGTAATTAACAATGTTTAAACTATTGTTATATATGTTAATAAAAAAGTAAATTCAAACAAGCTTCCGAGGAAGGAGAGCAGCTGATCACTCACTATTTAGTCATCAACTGCCACTCTCTGCTGACTACCGCATATTCCAAAATAATTTGCTTTAATTAATCTCGCCTAATTTAACATTTGCATCTACTCTACTGCCTTCCCATTCAAGGCTTAGAGCCCGGCAACAAATGCACAAAGTGAAAGAAAGGAGGGAAATCTGATGGGGCAATCTCCACAATTAGCCTTTAAAAAAATGGGTCGGGGCAGGGCTCAGTGAAGACAGCCCTTATGAAACTGTGGCGCCACACAAAACCACATGCAAGACAGTAAAAACACACAAAAAAAGAAAGAAGAGGTTGGAAAGGCCAACTTTCAGGAGTCAGGTTTGTCTCGCAGTTCAGTTTTATTGCTTCTTTTTAAATGGTGTACATTATGAAAAGACCATTAACAGGTGCTCCTTTATTGACAGAACAAAAGGATTAGTCTCTAGAGGTTGTGCAGTGTTCAATGGCTTGATTAGGGATCAGGCTAAACTCTGTAAAATTACAGCAGCACTGCAGAAGATAGAACTCAAAGTGATATTTATAAATGAAAAGTATTTAAGAAGACAAAACCAAAAAAAACCCCCAAAATAACAGAAGAAACCTTTTTTTTTTCTTCAAAACGTCACATCAACAAAATTCACAAATACCAAGTTTAACACAACAACAATACTTATCTGCCAGGTACACAGACGAGAAAGTCATCTGAGTCAAGTCAAGATCAATACTGATTGAGCTGCTTCCTCTGATGTTGCTACCTGGGAGGATATGTGGTCAACATAATTCAGTCAAATTACAGTATTCATTGACTTCTAACTTCCTGTGCATGTTTTCACATGCAAGATAGGTAAGAGCACATCTGAAGAACTTGCATTCCTCATGCTGCTCTTAAAATGTTCATGCAAACTCAGTGCCGCAATTCTCCTGGTATTTAGAGCAGTAAAAGCTATTTTATGAGTCTGTCAGGAAAAGCACATTATGGATGTCTTCCCGACATAAAAACACAGGCAATACACATACGGGTATTTATGTTCATTCAGGAGATATCTTCTTGACATTCTTTTTAAGATGCATGAAACTGACAGCCATATCTGTAGCACATGGCTTCAGTAACAGAGTTTGTGGAAGATTCTGCCTTGTTTCTCAGCCAATATCAATTACGGCAAATACACTGGCTGCTAAAAAGCAGTTTGATTTCTGAAAATAGTGGGTTGTAGCCCTTCAGAGATATACTCATGTTTTCTACATGATTCCAGCTAAAAATAGATCATAGTCCTCAATAGTATGAATATCTGTACCTCACAGAGTGCCTCCAGTTCCTATGTAATCTACTGACAGCTGAAAAATCTAATGGTAAACTGAGTTTTAAAAGTGCATCTTTCCACCAGGTTTCATATCACAGAGTGAAAAAGTATATATGTGTAGGGAAAAGTCGTTCAGACATGTCTGATCCGTGTGCAGCTGAAAACTGAATGTTGTGGGTAGTCTGTTCTCCCGAACTGACTACAGACAGAAACAACGGTATTAATTCACTTATCATTAGCTTAACCTCTGTCATTTCATTCATTTTGTTAAACCGCTGAGCGTGAGAGTGCCTTGATTGAAAGGAACTGTCATATGCAGACCACTGTTGTCCCACATCATTCAGAGAACAAACCTTTTTAGATCCCTAACTACTATAGTGCCGCTGATTGCACAGACACCAGCAATTTCCTAACCAACCGCCACCTGAACAATGATGTGTTCAGCTTTCAGGCCCTCCAGCCTTTCAAAGGTGAATCATTTCACAGTTTGGAACGAGATCTCCATAGCAACTCCCTTTTGAAGGGTTTAGAATCACCATCCAATAATTCTATGATCATCGGGCCTTGCCATTCCCAGTGGTTCTTTTCACAGCGGACAGGCAAGGGGGGCATGGGGAGGAAGCAGGAAGATTCTACAGTCTATTTCAGGCAATTCATCTTGCAGGCCCATTAGAATTCAAAATATTGCGACCTTCAATCACCGAGCATGTTATCTGGAGCTGTGGCGATCTCCAGTCAAGATGGGTAGACATTTTTCTCTAATCATCCATGATGAGTGGAGGCTGACAAAAACTCTTCATTCTCGCTGAAGCAAAATGCTCATTTAAATGCTGTGACAGCACCTCGACACAGCCTGAAAACACACAAAAGGAGGACGATCCCACGGCAACTAAATGGTGGAGATTTTAAAGTTTGAGTATTGGTTAAAACAACAGCTTAGAAAAGCAAAGATTCGCATACATGTCAGGAATTTTTTTTTTTATCACCAGTTTAAATGAACAATTATTACTTTTTACCAGTGAATAGAAAGAAAGGCAGGTGGCAGGACCCAGCAAGGCGGCTGTACAAGGTGAATCATTGCAAAAGAATGGCGAGGAAAGTAGATCATTTTCTCCTTGTAAACTATTTAATCTGAATACAACACTGTGTAGACTTTGATTTTAATCCTATACGCAACTTGTTTTAATGTGCCAAAATTACATCTGATTTGCTTTTACTGTGTAGTTTTCAGCTTTAAATTGCTTTGTTTATCATCTACAATGCCTAACAGGGAATGTATACTTCTGTGTAACATTACTCCCAAACTCAAGCTGTTGTGCACTTCCCTAGAAATCTAAGGAGGCCCTTAAAGGTATAAATGCTGTTAAAGGCTTCTACCACTTGTACAGGCTGTATCATAGGCTCTACATAAATTTACTGTAGAAAAATAATTCAGGCGTGAAGGGGCCTCCACACTGGAATAAATTCTCAGCGATGTGGTGACCAGAGAACACAGAAAGTCGCTGACTTTTGGCAACTTATGGACAGGTCCCCGGTTAGACTTCTGTCAACTCTGAGGGAAACCAATAAAGTGACAGTGATAGTGAAGGATACCCTGGATCAACATTTGACAAGACTGTAAATACAAGGTTGCCTAGGCAACTGGAGGTTGAAATTTTCCTCAGCAACCAACTTTCAGCTACAAAACAATGGTTCCGTTGTAGACGTCCCCTAAGTTTTACAATGATTTGTCCTTAAAATGTTTTTTTTGTTAATTTGTTTTGTTTTGTTTGCCTGTTTTTTGTTTTTCATAATGTTATATAAAATTGATTTTATATAAAAGTGATTTATCAGACAACAGGACAGTTTGCCAATTCCACTTGCACTGGAGCTTATGCTCACTTATGGTAATTTTCACAAGCATTCTCGAGCCTTTGCAATGATTTCCAATAAAGAATATTATCTAGTTTAATGCTTTTCAATATTGAGTGTTAGCACACTGAGATTCTCTTAGTCTGTTTATATTACGCGCCATTGATGATTTGACATTTTCTAAGCTAGTGAGAACATGACTGGACTCATTACGCTCATTTTACTGTTTAGCATAGCTTATAGGAAAAAGGGGGAAAATCACTAAAAAAGACAAAAATATGTATTTTCTTTTAATGTTTATCTTTGTATCTTTTTATTACTTCCTCTGCATTTGCCTACGTTGGCCCACACACTGTTAACAGAGTTCCAAATGTTCATGATGCTACTGCTATAAATTTAAAAAAATTCCCACCAAAATGCCGTATGCTTATGTTTTTGTAATGTTTGCTAAAAGCTACATCCCCCTGCTGTTTAATTGTTAATCAGGACTCGATGTTTCATAATGAATTTATATGGTTATTTTTTTATTTTCCATGGGAAAGGCAAGTCTGGAAGTATTAATTCACAAATGCTTTCAATATTAAAGCTGACTCACATATTGTTGCTTTACTTGTTCTGATAAGGGGGGGGAAATACACCTTGACATGAAAGAAAATAAAAGATATTACTCTAAAAACAAAATAGTTTTACTGCATATGTTTACTATTAGCTAAATAAACTCAATTACATACCCTAGTTTGTGTACTTTTAGTTATTTTTTGGACAAGAGACCACATGTAACACATTAATCAGGACACTTGTTTATGTATTTGTGCTGTAATGTTGCACGATGTGTACATGTTTTCACTGTGTTTTTCATTATTTTATTAACAAAAGGCTGCTAACAAAATTAAAATTGCTTTTAGAAAAACAACCAAAGCTTTTGAAAGTTAATTTAGTTCAACAGAAGATTTTGCAACTGAGCGGCTGACAACATCATACACGGTGAGCACGCTGGGCCAGGTGACGTCTATTGGACGTTAGTCAAGTTTAAGAATTTGTGAGCTGGTGAGTGATAGGGCTGAATTCTTGGAGAACAGCCATTACTGGCGTCTGTGGGGAGGCAAGTCAGCCATAAATCATCTCTGTCTGAATAGCTGATCCAGTTTGCTTGTAGTGCCTGTAGCTAAACAATCGGTTTGATTTTTTCACTGCGAGCATTAAACAAAGTGTGGGATGACGTCTGAACGATGCAATAAACAAACACAAACGTCTCACTAACCTGCCATCGCCTGCCTTCATGAATTCATCAGATAAGGGTGACTCATGTGGAAGTCAGTGAAGGCAAAGAATGTCTTTAAATCATCAACTTTTTGTAGATCTTGTCACTTTTAAGGTATTTTGATTTGAATCCCAGAACTTCCACCACCCACAACTGAAATAGATAAAAGCTCTCCCAAAGTTTTTGATGAATTCCTGATTCTTTTAACTAACTTGCCCTTCATTTGTCTTTACCTTTTACCTTCACTTACAATAGGTTGGAATAATCCAACCTGCTCCTGCTTAAAATTCAAACTTACATTATCAGCTATATATGAATATACTTACACCTTACATTATAGCCCAATAAACGATGATTTGACCTGCACCTTCAAAGTCTAAAAAACAAAAGAAATTAAGGAATTTAGTCTTACATCATGAATATTACATTTTTAATAGACTTAACAAAATTATTACATTCATGCAAGCTAGTTTGGAGTCCACCCAGTGCCTTTGTAATATTGCACTCGGTGAGTTGCAGATTATACAACAGCAGTATAAATTATGTTTTCCAGGTGTCTAAGACTTCAAACTAAGTACATGACTTATCCTCAGAATTAAAGAAGTTCATTGGTTATTGGTCTCTAACTAAGCTCTGATTCGCAGTGCATTAACTGTGCATCTAGTTTGCAATGTGTACAGACTTTATCAACTTTTTTCTAGTAAAGGTTGCAGTAGATGCAAAGATCTGTACATGTCTCAAACAGCACCAACTGTGTAAATATAAAGCAGCATAGCATACAGACTGTTAGCAAGGAAAAGCCATTTCCTGGCTCTGCCAAACGGAACCAAAATCTACTTTACCTGCTCAACTAAATCCTACGAATGAAAACATGGTATCTTGTGTTTTTAATCCAATCAAAAACATGAAATTCAGGGATATTAGTGCTGGATTATTTCTTGGCCGGGGAGTCTTAACTTTGGTTCTAACTTTGAGCTTGAAAAACAACCAGAAGAGGATATATCAGAGCCAGGAAGCGCTGTTCCTTTAGCGTAATGGCCAAACTGCAATTTCTTCATTCATTACATGATGCACACTGGTCTGTAATGTCAGTTTTCCTCTTTAACATTTCTTACTGTTCAATTTCCTCCTTAGCAAATGTTAAGGAGGAAATTGAACAGTAAACGAGATTTTTCTAACCATCACAAACCTTAGAATTTCCTTTTTCCAGTAGCATCTGGAAAGTCAAGAAGTGTCATATGATATTTTTTTATCCCATTTATATGTGCTGACTTATAAATGGCTGGCAGTCTTAACTGGAGAAGTGCAGTAATGTTCATGTTCATGTTTTAAGGTCAAAAACCCAAATGCCTGTGGAAGCTCATAGAAAAAAAAAGCTTTTCTTTATCATATGTTTTGTGAGCTATCCAGTTTTCTTCAATACTTTGAAGATTTTTTTCAAAACATTCATGTTTATTTTTTAATGAATACATTTTTACTTTTGTAACACCACAAAAAAAACCAGCTATGAATAGAACTGCTAAAATTGTTCTTCACAACTTCCCAATATACACGCTGATGTTATTGTATGTTTTGATTTGCCAACAACACTCTGCAGATGCTAACTAATTACTACTAGCATGGCATCAAACGATAACTTACAAATTAATAGACAACATCAGCTCCACAAAGGCCACAGCTATGTAACATCTACACTGCTATCATAACTAAGATCTCATTTGATTGATCGACTTTATTTTTCTAAATGTTAAAACTGAACCTTCAGGCAGTAGGAAAACCTCAACTTAACCAGGAATTCAGGTGCTGAAAGCATCGCTATCACAGTAAAAGAAAAGTTGCCAAAAATAACAGCTACTTTCCAGTCTGCTGCTCACAACCAAAGAAAGTCCCTGAAGATTAAATGCACCCGGTATCTTTAGGCTAGATTCTTCCCGAGTGCCGTGCAACCATAAATAAGTCTTCATTAGAAGTGAACTAGAGGTTTCCTGCAGTGATGTGGGGCACTGTGTGAGCATTCAAACATCTAATTGCTGGAAACCAAACATCTGGGAATAAGGCCAGGTGGGCTGGCAGAGTTATAGCGGGGAACAGAGGAGTAGATGAAGTAGAACATGTCTGTGTCTTGTCACAGACAGTAACGATCCAAACACTTTCCAGTCAGTGCAAAAGGGCTGGGAACAGTTAGACTGCAAAGTATTTTGTTGGGAGACCAGGAAACGGCGTGCATTCAGCAGAATCGGCTTTCAGGATGTCACCGTGTGCTCTAATAGATTTTGGAAGGCATTGTTAAAAGCAAATCCTCCGTTTAAACAGCCTTTTCAAAGGTATTAGGGGAAGAAAAATATTCATAATGTGCGGACCCAAAATCAAAGGAAAATACGTTTTTACTACAGCCTGGAAAAAGTTACAGTTATAGCCCTTAACAGACAAGGAAATACGGCAAAATAAGACCAGACAGAAAATTGTTCTGATATTTAAAGTTTCATTAGGTTCAGGCCGATCATTAAACTGCACTGACCTTTTTTCTTGATTAATCTCTCTCTATAGTGTCTATATAAACTCTTGTGCTAATTCCAAAAAACCCCAAAACATACCACTCCAGGCACAAAAAAGTGCGATTCCCCACAACCATATAATCAAGCTATATAAAAGCAGTGGCTTCAGCATTGCAGTCTGCTTAACACCAGATAGATATAATTACAAAACAAAAGCGGGTATGTTTAATGGTTAACTTGTGAAACAAACCACATTGTTTCCAGGGACTTCACAAGAGTGGGAAACAATGGTATGCCAGAACAGATAGTTGAAGACACACACACACAGACACACACAGAGAAGCTTTCGATTTCTATTTCCGATTGTCAGGAATGTTTGTCTTCTTTGTGCGACTAGAAACAAAAGAGTTGGTTTTGCGTGTGGATCTAGTTTTTACATTTGGCCCAACTTTGGGTCGTTTTAACCACATATAACCCATGAAAGTATTACTAATATACAGCTCACAAAAATGACAACAATCTGGTCATGCTGTTTAAAATAAGATGCAAAATATATGTTTTTATTGTTGTTGTTTTTAAAGTGATATATCTTTGTGTAGGTTCACACTCATCCAGGTCATATATATATATATATATATATATATATATATATATATATACATATATATTAAGGTCCTGGAAACAGATTTTAGTCCATGTTGTCATGACAGCATCACACAGTTTTGCAGATTTGTTGGTTGCACATACGTAATGAGAGGCTCCTGTTCTATCACATCCCAAAGGTAAATGGACTCATTCCTATATAGCGCTTTTCTACTCTCCCTGACCTCAAAGTGCTTAAAAGGGTCTTTATTGGATTGAGATCTGGTGTCTGTGGAGGTCATCTGACTGCAGTGAATTTCTTTTCATGTTCAAGAAACCAGTTTGAAATGATCTGAGCTTTGTGACATGGCACGCTATCCTGCTGGAGGCAGCGATCAGTGAATGGGTACTCTGTGGTCATAACAAGATGGACATAATCGACAGGAATACTCAGGTAGGCTGTGACATTTAAGCAATGCTCAGTTGATACTGAGTAGCCCAAATATCCCATATACTATAAAACCACCACCAGGCTTAATCACTAATACAGGAAGGAGGAAGCATGAAGGGAGTGACTTTTTTAAGTGGGAGGTAATTTCAAATGTTCAATGTTTTTAATCAGCTCAAAAAACATCAGCAAACACACAAACTGTTTGTGTGCAGTTTGTTGCACAGTGTGTTGATAGCTAAAGGTCCAACTGCTATATTTCACAGGAAGTGAAAAGTATGGAAACCCACAAGGGACATTGGAGAAAAAAATCCCATGTTGCTTCTGTGTTTATTTTTTACCCAATGTCCTGTCAGGTCTCCAAAGCAAAGAATGTGAGATAACTTCACTCAGAGATAAAGAAAGATTTAAGAAAAGACAGGAAAGGAAGAAGAGATTAAAAGGTAAGGACTGCTCAATGATGCTTAATAAACTGCAAATTTAAAGCTTACATGTAATCTCATAATTTTATCACATATTGGATCTGTGTGTGATGTCTTTTATTCTGCAAAACAAACCACACTATACTAACTTTGTGTTAGTATAGTGTTGGACTGGCACACAGTGGCTGTGATGTTCATGGTCAGAGTTAGGTTACATAGAGTGTAGCAGAGAATAATCTGCATTTAAAATGATGTTACTTAGATTAATTCACTGAATTCCAACATTATACCAACTTCGCACTGTCTAGTATAAAGATAGTATAAAAAATATATAGTGTCAGTGTCCGTGTATGAGATGGAAATCAGCCAGGATAGCTCGTGAAGCTGCTGACATCTTGTTGAACTCAGTTGTGTAAATCCACAAAGAGCAGCAGGTCAGCTGATCACAGCATGTAAACTAAGAAAATCTACTGAAGCTCACATTAGAAATTACTGTAAGCTGTGATTCTTCTCCCTATGCTCAGACACTATGTACAACAACCATGCCACAACCAAATTCACTTAAATCAACTTTCTTTCCCATTCTGATGCTCAGTTTGAACTTCAGCGGGTCATCTTGAACATGTCTACATGCCTAAATGCATTACACTGCTGACATGTCATTGGATGATTAGATATTGCCATTAACGAGCATTTGAACAAAGCGGTCAGTGAGTGTAGATAGCAGAGTGTCTAATTTAACCTATGAGTCACAGCTATGCATTGAGTGACACCACTTTAGCTCTGCTAAACACTGCATGAATAAATAAATGACTCCTGAACAGACATGAAAGCAATCTCCAATAAAAGCACTATTTAAACTTGTTTGTGTAACATTTGCTAAAAACTACAGTTTTATCAGGATATGCCATATTGTTTATTAAAAATGAAACAGTCCTATTTTAGCTTATTTGTCTGTGGCCACTTAGCATGCTCATGAACACACAGCAGCTTGCACCGTAAACATTAGCTGCATCCTCAGTTCTGCTGCCAGTTTATGTTTTCACCAAGGAAAGCGTTCAACAATCTAGCCCTCGGCTATATTGGGAAACTGTAGTAGCTATAACATACACAGGCCATTTTAGCCTTCCCCATCTTTTAGCTCCTGCAGCATTGGCTCCAAAACATCCACTGCTTCATCTACACTTTGCCTCAGTTGGCACTGCAGAGCACTGACTGCAGCTGAACCCTCAGGCTTCTTGTAGTTCTGTTTGTGGTGCTCAGTGCCTCGATATCAGATGATTGGATTGCATTATCATCTGTTGATTACTGTCATCTCTGTCAGTATCTCTTTCAGTGCTGTCTGTATCTTTTCTTTTCAATACCTTGTACATGTGATACTTTCATTTTGGGAGTTAGTAATGTTTTAATATTCACTGTACTGAACAAACTGCAGTTAGTTCAAAGAAATTCAGCCCCAAATCAGCAAGTTGTGGTAAGAACTCCAAAAACTTGTGAAGAGGTGTAAACAGAACTGAATATACACGCATGTGGAACAAACCACTTTCTAAGATGATAAAAGTGATTATCTATTATCTATATTATCTTTATATCAGTGCATAAGGTTGTTTGTAAATAGACTAGTATGGATTTTTTTGCATAATAAAGTAATATGTCCATGACTACAATGGTGTGGTTCAGTGATGTGTCTCTTGGACAGCAGTAAGTGGCATGGAGGAATATCCAAAAGAGTCCTTGGGAGCAGAATTAATTCTGTCTTTTTCCTTTGATTTGCTAAAAATTAAAACAAAAAAATATATAGTATATACAGTATATATCTATATATCTATATATATAGATATATATATAGATATATATAGGAAACCAAAGGGTGAGTTCATCAGTAGCAGACCAACAGATTTATTGTAAGAGCAAAAAAAACAAAAGGATTATATGCCTGTGATTCCAGAAAAAGTCCATAAAAACTGAGCTGACAAAAGTTAACCTCACCTGACACGTCTCATCCATTCTGTAAATCATTACTAAGTTACAGCAGGTGGTCTGCTAGCTCCACGTCTCACATACTACAGAGTCACCATGCAGCAATGCTGTTTGAAAACTGCACTGAAACAGAAGTAATATATTTGCCAGTGATACACAGAGACAACTAGGAACAATATAGAAAAATGGCCTTAATCTTAACCCTTTCTGTCTGTCTGCGCTGTGCCTGTCACAGCCGACTTTAATCAGAGCTCCTTTCACACAGTGGGAAAGTCAATAACAGCATACAATCAGCAAACAAATTCAGCTATTTTTAAATGGGGCCTCTGCATTCATTTCAGTTGCTGTAATTTGAATTATTCTAGCGTGTAACACTTTAATTGTCTAAGACAAAGACCATGTCAGAGACACAGAAGAACTGGAGGCAGGAGAAGACTTAGAAAGTGGTTTGAAGGCTGTCTCGCTGAGGGCCAGACTGGGAATAATTTGATGAGATAATTACATTTGCACTTTCACAGTAGCAGCAGGCAGTGTTTAGAATCATAGCAAATAAACAACATCATTAGTAACATTAGATATAGGTGACAATAGATTAGAATAGATTTACTGGGTTTTCTTTAAACAAACAAAGAAAGGACAAAATTTCATAGATTTTATTTATTAATAACTTACTTACCTCTTCTGTAACCAAACCTAATCAAAAGTGGCATTAGGGATCATGTTACAATAATAAGGAGCGCTCCTTCTCAACAGTCCTGTGATGTTTCCAGCCCTCAGAATATGCTACTGATTGTGTGAAGTCGAAACCAGGCACTCCCCACTACTGTGATTCTCATTGAGGGAGCCTCCCAGTAGGAATGTGAGGTTTGGCCTGACTTCATTAATTCTGACTGGTATGTTCATCTTGGCACCGACCACACAAGATGCCCCGCTAGCAAAACTCCACTAAAACTGCTGCTTTCAGATGTCTGGTTTTGGAGTCCTGGTATTATCAAATGTTGCCCGTGCAACTGTTTTAGCACTACTATGAAATATTATATATTAAGTATTTTATGATTTCCTAATGACGAAATCCCAAATATATTTATATGTATATGCACATATATACTCACGTGTCATGTGGAAGATGCCATCACAGGCGTTGATGTGGGACAGGAAGGCATTTCCCAGGCCTTGGCCAGCATGAGCACCTTTCACCAGACCAGCAATGTCAACAACATTAAGAAAAGCTGGGATTTTGCTGCAACCAAAGAAGCAATAAAATAAATAAAGAAAAAAAAAGGAAACAGTCAGATAATTCAGATGAAAATGGAAACAACATATTTTTGTGCTTCAGTCCAATACAATTCAATATGAAGTACACTCAGGTTAATGGATCACAGGAGGGGGGGATGTCCTGGTTGATGTGTTGCTGTTTTCTACTACAATATAATATAAAGTGCTGTGAAATTTGAAAGCTGATGGTGTAGTACGAGGCAGACAAAGTATCAGATTATAATAATGTTACAATGACAATGTTATTCAAGTCGCAAGTCACTAAAAAGCAGGATCTACCCACATTTCAGAGTAAGAGTAAACTATTTTTCTAGATTTTACTTTATTAATTTTTTACAGTGCTGTGCTAAAGTCTTGAGCTACCTCTGATTTTTCATGTGTTGCCTCAAACGAGCCAGACTTTCTTCTATTTTTTGTTACAGTTGACTCGAGTCATAGTTCTTCACTTTCTAAAGGTTTTTGGCTGCTTTTCACTCATTTTCAGTCCAGACTATATATCTGACCCTTTTCAGAGGAATGATTTTTTTTTTTTGCTTATAAAGCCACCTGACACTATTATTCATTCAAACATAAAAAAGCATCTGACTCAAGGGAGGAAGCAGTGTTGTGCTCATTCATAACAGACAACTTAGCAAATAACCAGTTTTAAATGGAATCTTTAGGCATTTTGTTAATCGAAAACTTCCAATTTGTTCCAATTTCTAAAAATGATTCCAAGGAGAACAGAGTTTTTCATGCATAAAATATTATTTTCTGTACTAATAAGGTGGTGGGTAAAGAGATATTAGTGGGGAAATATAGTTAACCTATACCATATTTACCCTATACCCTTTAGTTAATCTATCTACTGTCCAAAGAAGCCTCATCAGAAATGGCTTCAGAGGGAAGGCTATCAAGAAGCCACTTAAAAGAAAGGGAGAAATTGTTGAGGTACATATCCAGCAGTACCAAACACGGTGGAGGCTCTGCCATGATAGAAAAACACACCGTCATAGATTGGCCTCCACAGACCATGGACCTCAACATTATTGAAGCAGTGTGTGAAAACACAACAAAACACAGCCAACATCCAAAGAGGAGATTTGAATGTCCTTCAAGAAGCCTGGAACAGTACTTAAAGAAATTACAAGAAAGCTGTGTAGAAGAATAAAGCTGGCCATACCAAATATTGACTTTCAAGCTCATTAGAGTAATATAAACTCTTTTTTTATCTTATATGCTGCATTTGCACCTATTTCTCATTTTTATAACAAAAGATAAAGTAATGAGGGGTGGCCCAAGACCTTTGCACAGTACTGCAAATGACATTAATATAAAAGTGACAACAGATTCATTTTAAGGATCACACACGCGTATTAATGACAGCTTATTAAAGGTATTGTAGTCCAATGTTCACTGCCAATAGACACTTAAAGTAGTACTAAGACAAGACCAAATATAAGACATAATTAATAAATGGTATTTGGTTGATTGGAAGGTTATGACAGCAGAATGGCTCACTGATGCGTTTGTTATAATCTGAACAACACTGCAGGTCTATGGCACTTAAGAATAACATATATGAGGCTTTTAGATGCACAGGTAATAATTTTCAGAATCAATTCAAAATGCTTATGGTTGTTTTTAAATTATATTCTTTAAATAAGAAACATGCAAAATATCATTTGCGTGACCTTGTGAGAGGTGGGGAGGTTTAATTGTGTGGTTAGAGGGATAATTAGTAATAAAAAGTGTCATCTATGCATATGGCTACGGTATATCTAATATACAACATAGCGCAGGAAATCTGAATTGAACCTGCTTAAGCAGTTTCCATGAGTATGTATGATAACCAGGTGATGAAAGATGCTTTGGCTCTTCTTTGAAAGAAGCAGAGAAGCAATCTAAAAGCTCACAGCTACATGTCAACAACATTGGTATACGTTTTCTCATACCTATAGCAAGGGGACTGTCAGAGACTACAGATCTGAAGTGTGAATAATACGGGAACGATGAGACCTCATACCTGGCAGGTTTATGGAATTGGCAGAGGAAATCATAGCGTTCATCTGGAATGGGCACTCTGCTTTCATTTGGGTCAATGGTGCAGAAGGGGAAATTTTCAGCCGGAGCCTGACTCTTTGTCAGCACGTTGAAAAAGGTTGACTTACTGAAAATAAAAACAGCAGTGAGGTCAAGGCATCTAAAAGTGCTGCTGTGTAGGGTCTGGCGGTTCAATAGCATGATCCTAAAACATGTCAGTTATTTATGCAAAATGAAGTTGTTGTTTTTTAATCTGCACACGAGGCAGAAAAGGTTGCGCTAACAGGCTGAATATTTGAGCTCTTGAATATAAAATCCTGTGTCAATTACAAGGTTAGATAATCCCATAATAGATCTGCTGTAAATGGATTCGACTGGCTGTTGAACAGGACTCACAAAATGCAGCCTCATGTTGTGATCACAGAGAGATTTATTTTCTATGGCACAAGCAGCTCGAGTGTACTTCAAAATCTACAGACAATGGTGAGTGTCTAAGAGTAATGATGGCATGGCAGTTACCTATAATCCAGGACTTTCCATCTTTATCCCCTCACTCAGTGCTTCACATTGAAATTATTGTTTGTTAAGTCCTATAGGCATGAAATTGCTTGAGACTGCCAAAGTGCATGTATTAATTCCTTATATAAAGCTAGATTGATTTTCTAACATACTTGAAGCTTTTCCCGGGTCACCTTGGGTAAAAAAGAAAAGTAACACTAAAACATCTCTCAGGTGTAGACTTTAATGCTTAATATAGAGAACAGCACAGCAATGCACACACTTGCTGCAGTGCAAATCTGAGGGTGATGTGACAGTAAGTAAAAGAAAAAACAAAAAGAAGATTAGTAGTTTGCAGCCAGAGTTTGGGTGTTTTTTCAGCTGGTGGGTTATGGAAACTAGGAAGTCAAGATTTGTAGCTATGAAATCAATCAATCTTTTTAGTGAAAGACTAACACTTACATTTAAAGTGCAGTAACTCAAACAAATGTGTTAAAGAGCTCCGCTACGGAGCTAAAGGTAAACATCTCATGACTAGCTAGCATTCTCGCTGCTCACTGGATTGTTATTATGAGACATCTTTTAATAAAGATAGCATGTGTCACTGGTGTTCAAATTAAAAAATGCCCAAATGTGAACTTGAACAGGGATATTAAGGGATGTTTATCATCTGGTAAATATAAAGTCAAAGCTACAGTTTGTAACTTTCACATCTAAATTTCATTTTCATTCAAGTTCGATTTTAGTCCAACAATGCTGGTGAAGCCCATCAGTGCAAGGTAAGGATCCTGGTAATTCACAGTATATTAGAGTTTTAAACCTGGAGCTCATTTTCCAGGTTGAATGCTATGTTTCCTTGAAGTGATGCCAACTGTAGTGCGATGGGCTTTGAGGTATGTTTTCTCTCGCTTGGCAGGTGGTGTCAGAAGTGTCAAAAGGCGGTGCATCAGGCGCCATAGGTTCAGTGTTTATATAACATAAAAAGACATTTCATACACTTCTGCTTTCCTTTAAATAAACTGTTTCCTAGACATCGCTGGTGCTGATTGCAGCTTTAGTTTCTACGTGCAGTTTGAGCCAATCAACAAGTGGTGGAAATGGAACAATGGAGATAAGGTAGGCTACACTAACTAGGACTGTGGGGGGGGGGGGGGGGGAATCTAGCAAGTATCCAGGAAAAGTTTCTGATGGAAGTGTTTCTGTAATTTCTTCACTGCCAGAAGGGGAGACAAAAGCACATGCACATGGTGACATACTAACTTTTTTTTTCTTTTGCGGGGAGGTTCCACCTTGATTGGTGCAAACATGTAACTTGGTGTATATCAAGGATTTATATCTCTGCAGGATATACATGCTTTGAGCAATGGATGCTTGTTTTAACAAGTCATATCAGAAGTTAAGACTCTCATGATAGTCTACTGGTCAGTTCTTCTGTCTGAATGCCTTTTTAATCTTGATAATCTTGGCTAGCATCATGCAAACGGTCTTATTCATTGTCATAATGACACAGTTGGACAAATTTCTCCACTCACTATATAAAAACAGCTGAAAATGCATAGCTTATATAAGGCATACCAATCTGAGGTTATTATTCAGTTATTGTCTTGTTTTTACATTGCCTTCTAAGTCAAATGGAGCTGCGGAATAAGGCAAAAGGTAGATACTGTGTATTGGTAGCATAAGAGAAGTGAAAGAGATTTTATGCAGACCATATAGTGTGTTTCTCTAAGCCTTAACAGACAAGAATAAACTTTTTTCCAGCCTATGAGCAGGAGAATGGCAGTAAACACAGTGAGCATGTGCTGTGGTCTAAGTGTAGGAATAGCTGAAAGGCTGGCTGAATCACACTCTCGAGTTTCCCATGTGTGAAGAGTGGTCAGTTACGCCCAACTAACAGTTGGCTGGCATCTGAACATAGTTCATTCAGGAAGAAACCATAGGAGGGTTGACAAGTTGTACTTTGACATAAACGTGGTATGGCAGGCCGCAACCTCAGTGAGTTCTACTTCTTAACCCAGGAAGACATTGTGGTTTTGCTGGGGTAAGAAACGAAAACATTGGGCACTAGAGAGATGATGAGATGGTGTGCAATAATCTTCAAAACAGCTACCAATACACACCACATGTGAACAAATGGCTGCAGAAAACAGGCTCTGTATAAATATCTCCTCCCTCTAGTAATAAGTGTCTGCTAAAAAAGAAGAAGAAGAAAAGAACAGAAGAAGAAATCCAGCTTGTCCACAGTTTAACTAAAACAGTAAGGCTTACTTTCATTTGACTAATTACAATACAGAGCATGGACAATGTTTCCAATGTCCTTCCAAAAGCCATTGGTTTTCCAAAACTTTCCAAACTGCTCGAAAAAACAACTGTTCTGTTGAAAATTACTGAAAAAAAAAAGTTTCACAGAGGGGCAAAGTGATGAGAACATGACAGCTGAAAAGGAACATGATGTATCACCGTAGCCCTTTCTGTAACTCAAAGGGGCCTACAGGGAAGTCATGGTGGGGTCTGCACTGTTATTACACTATGTCACGGATGTTGCTGAAGGTCTTAGATGTAGTAGATGCTGACAAAAAAGATTTGTCTGACCAGGTGTGACATGGAAACGTGATGTCAGCCTTTTGACTCACAGACTGCCTGAGACGTACACTGAGCTTTGACCAGCAATGGGCTTTGCAGAGCGATAAGTGAGCTTTCAAAACCAATCAAGAACCCCACTCCCTCATTCAGTAAAAGGACAGAAACAATAGTAGACAGTAAGAGGAATGCAGGGTTTTTTTTTTTGCATGCTGTCATTCAGTTCAAATGCAGCACGCTCCCACATGTAAGGTGTTGCTCTTTTATTTTTTCTACTTTTTCCACTGATTTAATAGTAATATTCAGCATTCATAAATCCAGACATTGAGGAAACAAAAGGCATGCAAACTTTAACCTTTTTTTTTTTTTTTTTTATCACCGTGGGTTTTTATGAGCTGCAGATGCTTGACGCCCCAGGTCTACCCTTATAACACTTTTCTGCTGTAACATTCAAAAAAGGAAACAACGGTAACATCTGAAGCCTTTGTGAAAGGATGGGTAGCTGAGAGAGAGGGTTAAGATGCATGCAAGGGAAGACCTGGTTTGAAAACCTCTTGCGGAGTTTGATCCCTGCTAGTAGGGACACATGTGGCTCCAGGAATTTAAGAGCTTTTCAAACATTGTTGTGGTTATTCAGGAACACAGAAACGTTTCCCACAGTTATCCAAGGAGCAGCTCTTTCTGGCACGCAGATTTAAAATCGTGCCATTTATTCATTTATTTATTTATTTATTTTTATCACCATGTAGCAAGGCATGCAAAAGGTGTAACATGGAGAAACTCTCATGGAACAATGAAATAAAGGTAGAAGTTGTCTGCACTTGTCATGCAGCAGCTTACATCTTGTCTTACATACAGCAAGTTGGTGCAGTTCAACAGTAGACATGGGGCACATGAAATGTAGTGAGAAGCCCATCCTGTCTGTATAAATAAGGTTTTACTCACCCAACATTGGGCAGGCCAACAATCCCTATTTTCAGCGAGGTGCCAAACCTTCCAATCAATGGTGGTGGCTTTAGTGCATCAGCTCCCTTGCCCTAATCAAGACAATGTGGAAATGCACGCAGTCAGAAAAGCACTTGTCATTGCATAATCTACAGGGTATGCTATAGTTTTTTCCTTTTTTTAAACAAATCTGTTCCTTAATAAAACCCACCTTTTTTGGAGCCATTTCTCACACTAGAAGAGTCCACTGAATTCCACTACAGCTATAAGAAAAGCTCATTCATTGAAGGAAAATGGACTAAGCTAAGTCCTCAAATGCAACCAGTCGACTGCACTTTAAGCAGATCACTCGCTGCGCTCAAAATAGAACCTGCAGCCCCTGGAAATGAAAGTTGACACTGTAAGCTGGCGAGCTGACCTGCACCTCCAAATTTAGCTGTCGATAATATTGATGCAGGTCGATGAGCTCCTATAAGATCAGCACTACAGTGCTGAAGAAAAGTGGCTACTAAAAGCAGATTTTTTCCTTCTCAGAGGCTTGACTGTATTGTCTGATTTGATTTTTCTTTTTCTAATGAACATTTCCATCGCCAGTCTTGGTGCTCGTCTAACTTGGGGCTTCCACAAGTTGTAATTATTGTGGGTCTCAGTGCTCAAAGGTTTGCTCAAATTTGTCTTGTTCCCTTGTTTTATAGCTTGTTACCTTCCCATGGAAATAAAAGCTGATTGTCAAGTGGTTAATTTCCCAATGCACTTCAGTTTATGCCATCTATTTTCTGACTGTGGTCTCTCTTTAGTTGTCACTAATATAACAATAAGAATTCATGGAAAACACACAACTGAAATCCATGCAAAATATATAACACGTTATCTATACATTTATTTTACAAAAAAGCCATAAAATAACAAAAAAAGGATAAAATTGACATATTTGTACCCATTTATTTTCTATAAACTGGGCTTCCTCTGATATTGTGATCCAAGTGGACTTCCCAGATAAAAAAATGTACAGCTTCAGCACCACAGAAGTAAAGTATAACATCCTTTTCACTCACAGTTTACACTTCAACCCCCTTTTGAGAGAAACAGGTGTAGCCACATGAGCACACGAAATTACAACAATTAGTTAAACATCCTCAAATAAACTTCCCGCTGCAGAAATACAAATTAAAGCACACAGGGGCACAACCAAAAACCATTGCCCCATCCAGCAGCCTGTCTAGTTTAACATGCAGAAAATGAGGCTCTAATAATCTGGATTTGAGGCAAGTGAGGCTGGCTTTGTAGAAAGAATTTAAATGAATAGGTCTGAATTAATCATTTATCTTTTGTTGATGGATGCACCCCCACTTAGACTCATCACAATAGATGCAGAGCGTTTTGTTCGACCAAATAAATCATTCCCATTGTTTAAGGTACATTGATCAATCTAATGGCTTGTAATAGGCTCCTAATTGCCACAGAGAAGTGCTCACGAATGGAGTCCAGAATTACAGATTCAACTCAGAATTTTCCTTTGAATGACAAGGAAAGATCATGTTCTCCCCTCTTGTCCCAAATAAACATGCTATGAAAAAACCACCCATATTTTATCAGCCTGGGTTAATGGAACTAACACAAACATTTCTGTACTAGTACATTTAAATAAAAAATATAGGTGGGTAACATTTATCAGTGCACAAGGGTCTTGTGATTCCTACACACGTTTCTTTGTTAGGAGCAATGTGAACGGTCACACTGCTCATCAGAATAATTATAATAGTAATACATTATTATTATTATTATGAAGAAGAAGAAATATTAATATAAGAACAACAATAGCAGATTTCATTTTAACTATATAATTCATTACAAACACAGTAAACAAAACTAAGAAATAATGGTAATCTGAAATTAATTGCAGGGTGAAGATATTTTTCATGCAGGAAAAAAAATTATAAACGCTTACATTAAATTTCATTTAATCCTCAGACTCGTTTAACTTCTTTAGCAACAATAAACTGTGCTTATGTAGAATAAACGCTTAATACTGTTAACAGCACTCTGCCAAATTGTCATGATTGCAAAAAATGATTCCATTTTCTTGGCAGCGCCAAGTAGCCTGTTTGATGAGACTGATTTTTATTCACCCTTCTAAAGGTGGGGCTTTAAAGCAAAAAAAAAGAAGGGAAAAAAAAGAGTATTTGAACAAATTGCGCCTGTGTTTACTGGCAGCATTCACACTCTATAATAGAGCATTATTTGCGCGTTTTGAATACTGTAATGCACATCTTTCGGTCAAGCCTTTCTCTGGAAAATTGCTTTAACTTTTAAAAGGATGATGATTCACATCAGAGCAGGTCAATTTTACATTATGCCATTATCCCTGAGCGTTTTTAACAAGCTATGAAATATGCGGCTTTATTGAATTGTTATATTCAAAGGGAGAAAAATAAAAGTCTCGAGTTTAGAGAAAGGAGAATAATAATAATAAAAAGAAGAAGAAGAAACTGGCGAAACGCGGCATCCTCTTCATTGTCCGCAATTTAATTAAATGTGGGATTGGGCTGGTGTTAAAAAAAATTATTTCTCAGCTACAATGAAGACATCGCGTTAATAAATCGGTTTAATGGAGATGACTGGCGGCCTTACAGCAGGAATCTCCTGGATACTGAAACTTCTCTCCCCCCCCTCCTCGACTATAAAATACTTGTCTTTTAAAACAGATCTACTGCTTTCACTTATCAGGTGAGCTGTCATTTTTAATTAACCCCTCACCTGCGTCCCTCCACCCCCCAACAAGTGGGCAGGGAGGTACGCGTGTGGCACTGGCGCGCGCAAACACGAGCATAGGCACAAATAAGTGGAGATTTTGGCTGGAAAAAAGTTAACTGATTAATTGCGAGTCTTGCATGAATCTGCTTTCCTTCACCTATAAAGTCACTCGAATGCAGCAGGCTCATAAATAATCTAACTGCGCTCGGAGAAGCGGAGGTCTGCGCTGTCAGGCCTGTTTCTGGACTTCTTGGCTAAACTTTAATCCGTCTCTGATTTCCCAATATAAACACAACCACTTTAAAACCCCAGTCGTTTCCCACCGTGCCTAACACGCAGCAGCTTGCACTTGCGCTTGCACTTCTGCAGACCGCTCTGATAAAGCCATCTCCGAGTTATCTTTCACAAGCATACAGACTGCGCTTAAATCAACAATTTCTCAATGACGTCTTGCGCATGATCTGAATATTTAAAAAAATCAGAAGGGAAAACCTGGAGCTGCACCTTAGAAGCCGCAATCTACAAAAGCCTTAGAGAATTAGTGAAACGCTTACCTCTTGGAGAACTGACGTGTTAAAAAACTCAATTCTGGAATGAAAGGAGACATTGAGCCTTCGTGTGAGAATACATAAAAATAACTGTATGCATTTAAAAAAAAGAAAAAACACCAAATCGTGTCTTGTATGACAGTCTGGCCGGAGGCTGCACAAACAGATGATTGACGGCGGGGTTTTTGGTGTTTCTGTCTGTGGTCGGCTCTCTCATTGGCCGACTTGAAACCCCGGCCATGAATGCAGCTATCAGATTGGCTGCGCGTCCTCGCCAGCTGTACTTCAAAGAACACGCTCGCTACAACTAGGTAGTGTTGGGAGCTGCGAGCCAAGAGAGAAACCGTGTGACCTGAGTCAACACGGTAAATCTGACACAAATTGGAGCCATACAGCACTGAAATCGCGAACCCTCTCATCACAGCACAGACCCTGGATATGGCTACGTCTATACTTGGGGTGAGTCTGACTTTGTGTCCAAGCACAGAAGTTGCGCGTAAAGTTGTCGCCGCTCACTTTGCTGTGCGGCGGGATGTGTTTGTTGCTTTTCAAAACACGCGTGTTTTCCACGGGTAGAATTTATCATTTTCTCAGTTACTACAATTAAAACTTTTAATCTTGGACAAAACGTATAAAACATGGAGATGAAACTTTGCAGTCGTTTAAAGATTTTCTTAACATGTTTAGAAACTCGATGAACACTTTTATTTCTTGCCTTGCTTTGCTTACATGTTACACACTCTGTACACATACACGCCTTTAAGAAGAAAATCTCGGGTTCATTCGCTTCCAAAGACGTTTCAGTAAAGTTATGAAATTTTGTCGTATTTAATTAATTTTAGTCATGTATGCTGAGTGCTCTCCAAGCCAAGCGAAATGATTTTCCTCATTTTCTCGTTTGTTATTCTCTGTTCTAAGCCCATGTGTGTGTGTGTGTCTGTGTGTTTGTGTGTTTCTTTTTTTTCCACCCAGGAAGAACCACGGTTTGGAACTACACCTCTAGCGATGCTGGCTGCAACTTGTAACAAAATTGGCAACACCAGTCCTCTTACAACTTTACCTGACTCCAGCGCTTTCTCGAAAGGTGGATTTCACCCGTGGAAAAGATCCTCCTCCAGCTGCAACTTAGGATCCAGTCTGCCCGGTTTCACGGTAGCGACGAGCCGCGCTTCGACAGGACTAACACAGACCAGTGGCACGAGCAACAGCGCCTTTTGCTTAGCCTCCACCTCCCCGACCTCGTCTGCGTTTTCCACAGAGTACAGCGGTCTGTTTTCCAACTCCGCCAGCGTCACGACCCAGGAATCTGGACAGTCAGCTTTTATCTCCAAAGTCCACACATCAGCAGAGACTCTGTACCCGCGCGTGGGGATGGCGCACCCCTACGAGTCGTGGTACAAGTCGGGGTTCCACTCAACCATCTCCGGTGACGTTACCAATGGTGCGTCCTCGTGGTGGGACGTTCACACAAATCCCGGGTCGTGGCTCGATGTCCAGAACCCCGCGAGCACCCTTCAGACCTCTCTGCACTCCGGCACCCCGCAGGCTATCCACTCCCAGCTCAGTGGCTACAACCCGGACTTCTCCTCGCTGACCCACTCGGCGTTTAGCTCCACTGGAATCAGCCCCTCTGCGTCTCACCTACTGTCCACCAGCCAGCACCTGTTAACGCAGGACGGTTTCAAAACAGTCATCCCCTCTTACACAGACGCTTCTGCCGCCAACGCCATGATTTCAGGGGGCAGTTCAGGAATAAGTAGCTCCTCGAGGTCGTCCAGGAGGTACTCTGGCAGAGCAACATGCGACTGCCCGAACTGCCAGGAGGCTGAGCGGCTGGGACCCGCCGGGGCCAGCCTGCGGAGAAAGGGACTCCACAGCTGCCACATTCCCGGCTGCGGTAAAGTGTACGGAAAGACGTCTCACCTCAAAGCGCATTTGAGATGGCACACCGGCGAGCGGCCTTTTGTCTGCAACTGGCTTTTCTGTGGCAAAAGGTTCACTCGGTCCGACGAGCTCCAGAGACATCTGCGCACCCACACCGGCGAGAAAAGGTTTGCTTGCCCGGTTTGTAACAAGCGCTTTATGCGGAGTGATCATTTGAGCAAGCACATCAAAACACACACGGCAGGTGGAGGAGGCAAAAAGGGAAGCGACAGTGACACCGACACCAGTAACCTGGAGACCCCGAGGTCCGAGTCCCCAGAACTTATTTTGGAAGGGGTGAACCCCAGAATTACTGTTAAGGATCCGTCTCCTCACGACGAACCCTGAGGCATCTCCCAAAAAATCAATCCAGATTAAAACAAAAAACACACAAAAAAAAAATAATAATAATAATAAAAACTGCACAGCAATGAAAACGGGTCTTATCTGACGGACAGTAAAGGGGAAAATGTTTCCAGAAGCGATAGCAAAATCTAAAAAAATATATATTCTCCACAGGCGTGACGAGTATTTCATTCGTAAATTCATCTTTACAAAAAAAAAAAAAAAAAAAAGAAAGAAAAAAAGAGTGATTTACTGTAGGCCTTCGGAAAATTTGAGGGAGACAGCTTGAAAATGAAATGGATGTTTGCTAATGCGCGAAACCTGTTGAACTTTGGTTGGACAATGTGAGTTACACCTTGTATATTGACGACTAAACTATGTGTTATTTTCATGTAAATGTTAGGCTATGATTGTTTTATTCGTGTTGGTATCCTGGAAATCAGGGAGTTTACTTTCGACGCACTTTGTGGATATGTATGTAAACGGCTTTTTAAACTTTGGTTAACCATTTTATTTCTTTGCTAAAAAAATTTATCTATATATAAATGTTTACCTGTATAAAGTCACACGTATAAGGCTTTCATTTTATCGTAATTAAAACATCTTAAAAAAGGCTTTAAGTGTGTGATGTAGAGTTTATATATTTTTTGTTTATTTATTAGGTTTAAATCTAAAAATATATATTTTTTATTTTTTTACTTTTTTAAAGTGTGACAGCTCATCACAGGCTTTCTTTTCCTTCTTAAAATCACCTACAATACGTCGACTTTAACTATTTCCTCTATGGAATAAATCAATGTTTAATGCCCCGGAAAAGACATTTCATGCCCAAATGAAAATCTTGTTAAATGGTATTAATTATGACTTGGAGCACATCGCAGCCCCATGTGTCTTGTATTTGCGATTAGGGATTCGTGTCTTATCAAATATCTAATTAATCTCCGAGACATCTTTTGTTCGGTTTCACTTTATCGAGGGGTTTCCAAGGGGGTTCGCTGACAAAGGTCCCCGAATATTTATTCTAATTGTCCAAATTAACTGCTTTCATTTGCATAGCAATCGATGGACTGAGAATAAGGA
The DNA here is from genome assembly GCF_041146795.1 of Maylandia zebra. Classification (NCBI taxonomy): domain Eukaryota; kingdom Metazoa; phylum Chordata; class Actinopteri; order Cichliformes; family Cichlidae; genus Maylandia; species Maylandia zebra. Next base: position 20,447,567 of record NC_135182.1, on the reverse strand, counting down.
TGTGGCTTCTTTCTCTTTGCCAGAAACACGTTATATGGGAACAGTTTTTTAAACTTCAGAAAAAGACGGGGGGCAAAGAGTCACATGCAAATGTTGAATTTTAAAATGCTCTTTGCACGGCGCAGTCAAACGGTAGCTGCATGTTATTTGAATATCAGTGGCCCCGCACTGAAAGGGTTCAAGGATGCTCTCTGACTTCTTTGTGCTTACCCAGTGCAGCGTCCGACTCTCAAAGAAAAGGCCGGGGAATAATTACAGCATGAATCCAGGACTAGGAATACGTCACGGAAAAGCATCTCATCCAGACACCCTCTTTTTTTCCCTTTTCTTTTTAAGGAGGATGTTAAATTGACCAGAAGGCAATAGGAGGGAAATTATTTTCATTTCCTTTTGTGTAGCAGCGGCTTCAAGGAAACGGGCAGAAAGTGAAAACTATCAAATTACTACATTTCCAATCTGAATTTAATCAAAAAATATATAAACAGCCTAAATAATAACGCTGAAATTTAATATTTTGTCGACACGTTCAGCAACTGTTTTTTCCTCCATATTTTTATTATTATTATTTTGGGGGGGAGGCAAAATGTGTCATTTTTATCGACATCAAAACAGTTTGCAAAATCTGCAATTTGTAAGTCTAAATGTCAAAGAAAAATCGCTACAAAAATTATTTAAAACTCTACAGGTTATATTTAATGTAAATGTCTCATGTAAAAGTAGCCAATGAAATAACTGCAATTGTAACTGCCTTAATTTATACACATCTACTGCATGCCTTATAACGGGGTGTTACTATGCTCGCTGGCTATTTGTACACAAATTATTCTTTGTCTATTTTCATTTAACGCCCGGAAAAAACCCAACGAGCGTTTTACAGAGATTCATGGATAACGCACTTTAAAGGCCATTAAAATTCGGGGAAACTGGTCTTAAAATTTTGTGCCCATTACTAAAAAAATAATAATAATAATAATAATAATAATAATAATTTGGGGATTTAAAAAAAAAAAAAGTGTATGAAATTTCTATGAGGTGTCCAGAGCACACGGGTATAAAGACTGACATCAGTCCACGTCTTCACTTTCATGAAATTTGACATTAAACTTAAACATCGCGATAAATAACTCCATAAACTAATTGATTTAAAGATTTAATCAGAAAATAACAGTCCTGCTTTTAACAAAAAAAAAAAAAAAAAAAAAAAATCTAAACAATTTTCACAAACACAATCAAAAAGTAAGATTTAAAAATTGCATCAGATGAATTTTATTATTTTTTATTTTTTTGGTAGTGACCCTGAAAAGGAGTCCAACATTTTCCCATCAATGGATCAGATGCAAATTGCTTTTAATGGTAACCAATTCATTTAGACCCTTTCATACAGTACAAAACAGCATCAGTGTGCACTGACATGCATCTAGATATTTTCTGTTGACTGCTTCCCTCTGCTGGAAGAAACGGAGATCAACACACAATTTCTTCTATTTAAATAAAGGGACCCTACATGCATAACAAAAATTACTACTTAATAGATAGTGCAAGAGACATGCATGAGATTTTCCTTTTTCCTTTAGTTCTATATGCAGGAAAAACAAGCTTAAAGAAAGGAGGTCAGTGTCTTCTATTTGTTCTGTCCCCACTTCTGTCTCTTCTCTCCCTACTCTTACTCCTGCTTCTTCCTCTGCCCTCCCTTTCTCTTCTCCTTTCTCTGCTTCTGCTCCTCCCATCTGCTGTTCTGCCTTTCCTTCCTTCTGTGCTACTTCTGTTCCTCTCACCATCTCTACTGTGACGTCTGTCTTTACCTTCGTCCTCCCTGCCTCTCTCGTGGCTTCTACTTCTGTCCAAGCCAGACTTGGAGCTGCTAGGTCTCTGCCTGTCCCTGCTGTTGTGCCTCTTTCTCTCTTGACCTCCTTCCAGCGTGATCGCGTTCTTGGGGCTGCGATTCCGACTCCTGCTCCTTCCCCTCTCTATCCTTGTTTGTCTATAATCTCCAGACTCCTCTTTAGTCTGCTTCTGTCCAGTGCGAGGGCTCGGTGACCTGCTCCTGTGAGAAGAGGCCTTTCTCTGACTCTTGACTTGTCGCTCGCACTCAGAGCTGTTATCCCGACAGGAATCTTTTTTCTTGTTCTTCTTTCTCTTCTGGCTCTTGGACTTGCTATGACTGTCTGAATCTGAGCCACTATCATCACTGCTGCTGCCACTGGAGGAGTCACTCGAGCTGTCGCTGCTTTCATGCTTTTTCTTGTGTTTTCTTTTGCTCTTCTTCTTCTGTTTTTTGCTCTTCTTTTTCTTTGCCTTCTGCTTTTCTAGCCGATCCAGTTTTCTGCAAAACAAAAAATAAAGGAAAACAAGCATTCAATTAAAATTCTTCAGTGACGCAGCATATTTGTGCATAATAAATTCTGATTAGGCACAAAGTTTGCAGAGATTGGAGTTAAACACTTCACCAGAAACGGAAAATGTAGTGATTGCATTATTTAAAAAATGCATTAAGATACAAGACAAAAAACTAAATGTAATATAAACATAATAGGAAAACTGGGCCTACAATAGCTATAGACACTAAAACATATCACACCATGTTTTAAATTTTGTCTAAATATTTACATTTTATTTAAATATTAATGAAATAAAAGTGATCATGTGTGAAGGTTTTTCACCTGAGGAGTTTCTGTTTTTGCTTGGTTGTTAAAGATTTCAGGAATTCCACTTCGGGGTCTTCCTCTTCCTCACTGGCCACATAATCCTGGAATATCACAAAGCACACATAACATTACAATTTACGAATAAATATAAGCCCTGACAATAAATCTACATTGATCGGCTTTGACAGTGACAACACTTCTTTATTAAATCTACTTATCTGACTTTTTATTTTACACTTTTCTACAAATCTATTCGATCAAAAGACAAACCGCATCTGTAGTTAGTTATTCTCTCTCCCATTCAAGGGTATAGTTTACAGTACGCGTGTGTTCGTATATTGTCCTGTGTGCACGGAGATGACAGTGTGAGACACAATTACCTGCAATGGATCGCAAACAGTTGAATTCCTACCAAGGACAGATTTTTTCAGAGCAAACCCACTGTTTCGCATCTCCGCCATTAACTCCGAGGGGTGCATCGACGGACCTGTTGGCACAAATCACAGCCTCAGAGTCCCATTGATGTCAGAGCCATACCATCCACTATCTCCACAGTGGGAATTTCAGAGGCGGCTTTGTTAACAGAATGGGACATCAAATCAACTCACTCCACTTCCGGCTGAGCAAATCATACAATATCATTCTCTGCCAAAGCAGCAGTTAAGGGAATCAGAATACACAATAATTACATTTTTTCTCCCGGCACAGGAGGGGGACCATTACAGCACTCCACCATCAACACCACTGACTGGACTCTCCCAGGGTAAACATTATTACTTTACTACTCAACTGGCTGATTGCACAAGTCAGAATCAGCTCAAGGCCGGGAGCTCCAGCAGAAGCCAGAGAGGGACGATACAGTCGGTGTACCTGCTGCGAATCGTGTGACAGGCAAAGCTTCCCAGTGCTCGCAAATTTTCTGGCGCTTTATTCTTTTGTAGTAATAATTATTTGAGTTTTTCCACTGCAAAAAGATTCTGTATATGTGCACTACAGCTAAACTCATTATTGATTATCCTGCCATAAAATAAAAAACTGTACCCAACAATAATAGTGGTGTCTTTATATAGATGTCAAAGCAGCGTTAACACAGAATTTCTCATTTAAAAGATTAAAAAACAAACAAACAAAAAAAATGTATTTACCTGCGCCATCCTCTGAGGTCATAGAGCTGGCATTGATACCTGACAGTCCGAACAGAGGACACTCTCTGTCCGTGTTCACGTGGCCCCATTTGTGACATTTGATGCATCTCACGTTGCGCACCTTGGAAAGTTGGGCAATAACAAAAATTAGAATTGGCCGAACACTGGAGGCACATGCAACCCTTTAATAATAAGAAAAATACACTATAATTCACAGAGCATTACATAAGACGGTGTTTGCCATTTTCTCTTTAGCTTCTGATCCTCTAAAAAACAAAAACAAATAACTGTCTACAGCTGACTCTGTAGTCATAGGCTACAGAGGGATTTTTCTAAAAGGTTCATTTGTAGGATTTGAATGCATAAATTTAACATAGTTTCTTTTGTCACTTGCTTAACATGACTCTTAAGCCATTTTCCACATATAAACTGCAGCCCTGAACTTTTCAAGGACTTGCCCGACACAGGCACATGTGAAAAGTGGTTGTCCTATGTCCTACCTCCTGCACGCTCTACCCATGCAGCTTCTTCACCTAAACCACACGGTTTATTTCCAGTAGTGCAAACGTGTCTAAAGCAGACCGTTTCCTGCTGTGCGCTACATGTGAGAAAGGGCAACTGTGGAAAACATCCCGACCTGACGCTCCTGAAATTCTCCCAAGTTCATGTGTGAAAGCAGCTTTACACATTAACTGCCAGGCTGGGGGATTATTTGTGCAATATAAATTTAAATAAATAGAACTCATTACACACCTGGATTCCAAAGGGCTGATCTCTAATATTCATGTCATCCTTTGCATACCTAAAAAGATACAATTTAAAAAGTAATGCAAATTCTGGCAGCAATGCAGAAAACTTCATTGTGTATGAAAATCAACCACTTACTTCTCTCTAGGAGCTCCTTTCTGCCACTCAAATTTGTACTCTTCCTCCCCCTCCTGAAAGTCAGAAGTCTTTCATTACAAATTATAGTAACTTTTCTTATTATAAATGAATGAACCTATATAAGTTGTTTGCTGTCAAACCATCATGCACATACAAGTAACTGAATATAAAGGTAAAAGCATTAGTTTATATTTATAGTTTTAGGGTCACCGGGACCATATAGTTTGCAATGCATTCATAAGATTTTTTTTTCCTGAAAACACAGTTTATGATGTTTAACCATAAGGTGTTTTTTTAAAATAATTATTTCTAATTTAGGTCTGTGAGTTACAGACAACAACACATTTGTGTTCACTTAATTTCACCACACCTGGTCTGAAACAATGATGACAGTAAAATTTTACTTTACCTCTTTCTTTTCCTCTTCAGGACAGAAGACAGTTATGAGGAGAAAATAAAAAGGAACAAGCATTTACATTAAAGGAATGTTTTTTTCTTAACAACCACATTTTCAGAATTGAGATCTTTATTACACATTACAGTTGTTTCATAAAATACAACCTACCTTTGGATGCTCCGGGTGGAGCCTCATACATGAAATTCAGGCCATTTTTAACACGATCATCACCCATCAACAACCTTTAGGTAAAAAAGCAATTATTATTTAAACAGTATTTATCAACATTTACAAATAAGAAGTTGGAGGATGTTGTAAGACAATGTCTACTGTAGACTTTGTTCTTGCAAAAGAAAAGTTTTCAGTTTACTGAGTAAAATATTCAATATTCAATTATAAGTGTACAAAAACGTGCGTTGTACGTGTTCTTTCAGGTATCTTCCTGGGTATTTATCTAACCTGTTGTTGTAAGTGTCTTGCTCTTTCAGATATGCCTGCATTAGGTCTTCTTGCTTCGTCTTCTCGAAGGTCAGCTTCTGTTCTGCTATCCATACCTACAACAGAAAGAAAGAAAGAGAAAAGTCATTGTGGGCGATCTGGAAACACCAGAATGTTGTTCTATTTGGATTAGACTATTTGCTGATATTTTCATTTAGTTGTACAACTTGTCATATTTTTTTCCATTTCTTCTTTATTTTTGTGACAAAGACTTCCATTTAAAAAAGTATTATATTTGTTTTATTATTGTGAAATACAACTATATACCATTCAAAACTCATCACCAGCTGTCTTTTGCAATGTGAATCACTGTTTTTGTATGTACTCAATTGATACTATACAGGACTGCTTTATTTATTTGTTTTTTGAATTTTAAGTAGCCAAATATCAGATGTTTTTGATGTATCTATCTCAAAATACAGATCCTGATTTACTTTCCCCTCTTTGTGGTAAGAACAGTTAGTGAAAGCTTCAGGAATTTTCAAGAAATTTTTCAGTATTTGATATATTGATGATTACATTTTACAACAATCATTATAAATGTCCAAACTTTGGACCATAAGAGAGACATAAGAGAAGCCATTTTTTTAATATCACGAAGTGGTTAGTTTGCTTAAAGAAGTTGGATGAGCAACAATTTTGATTGCTTTTAAACACTTAAAAAAAGAATAAAACACTTAATACCAATCTGCCCTCTGTGATAGTATCTTTAGGATCTCAAAGTAACCATTTTGGCTGTTAAACTACTGCATCAGAGGTGCACAATCAAACCCACCCTATACACTATGGATGCCAATACTATAACTTTCAAACACTCACATTGAATCAAGTAGTCAAAAGTACATCCAACAGTAAGCAAATATGAAAAGAAACAACATAAAAGTAAATAAATGGTCACATCTGGCCAGACTTCAAATGAGCAGCATGTGACTGTGAGCTATATTAAAAAGTTCAGAGTATTAATGTTCACTCTGTCGCTAAAGATCGCAGGGAAGCTAAAGCACTCACTCTTCCTAGCTTTATAAAACATCTCTACCAGCTAACTTTGTTGGTTTATCCAACCTTATGGTTCACATAAAACAGACTAAATAAAATTACTCACTGAAGTCAACAATTAACAGTCAGCTAATAAGGCAGTCAGCATAGTGTAAGCTTTTCAGACGTAGCGAGCTAGGCTAGTAGCAGTAGCTAGGAAGCTAAGCTTGCGTTCAGTAGTTTCAGCAGCGTCAACAGTTATCAAGCAGTTACCTTTTTGATATTTGACTTCGATGCAGGATGAAAATCCTTCTTACACATAAAATTAGCAAACGACTTCCCCATGGTGGCGCGCCAATAGCGTTAGCTGAGTGAAAAACGTTTAGCTAACGCAGGTAGTAGCGTAGCTTCCTCGGCATGTAAACAAAACCGCTGTCACGAAGATGGTTTTGTATTGGTGTCACGTGACGTATTCAGGCACGCAGATTGATTGGTCTGTGGGATGGCAAAAATCACGTGACACAGTGTTGCCTAAACTGCAGCCACAGTATTTGGAAAATGTAAATGACCGTCAATTGTAAAGATGGAGACTGAAATAAAGGCAGCTCTGCAGTTGTGCGTGTGCAGTTTTATGTATAAAAACACAAATAAAAAATACATTATGGGTTTCGTACTATTCTTTGACATTCGACGTATTTGTCAGTGACCTCAAATTTGCTAATTATATTAGTAAGGTCACCAGAATTTATTTCTATCGCTAGAAAAATACATCAAAAGTTACATTCTTATCTGAAACTGCCTTTGGTCCATGCGTTCATATCAAGCAAGTTAGATTACTACAATGCTGTTTTTGTTGTTGTTGTTGTTGTTTTTTGTAGAATCATTAGAAGAATGATTTCATCTTGCTCAGAAAGCAGCAGTCATAGTCCTTACACGGGAATGTGAAAATACTATTTTGGCGCGATCGTGGCTCAAGAGTTAGGAGTTCGCCTTGTAATCGGAAGGTTGCCGGTTCGAGCCCCGGCTTGGACAGTCTCGGTCGTTGTGTCCTTGGGCAAAACACTTCACCCGTTGCCTACTGGTGGTGGTCAGAGGGCCTGGTGGCGCCAGTGTCCGGCAGCCTCGCCTCTGTCAGTGCGCCCCAGGGTGGCTGTGGCTACAATGTAGCTTGCCATCACCAGTGTGTGAATGGGTGGATGACTGGATATGTAAAGCGCTTTGGGGTCCTTAGGGACTAGTAAAGCGCTATATAAATACAGGCCATATTTAAATTACTAATTACTAATTAATTAAGAAAAACTCTCAATGGTTTGGCCACCCAGTACATTAGGACCAATGACTTGTTCAGTGCTTTTAATCCAACTAGACTTCTCGGGTCTTCAGGTGCAGATCTGTGGTCCTGAAACATGTGCCTGCTGACCTGAGTTCAATAAGAAAAGTGTCTGAATTCAAAAGAAAACTTAAAACCGTTTTATTCTCACAGGCCTAAACACAATAACTCTCTCTCTGTTAACGTTTTTTAATCCCCTTGAGAAACTGGAACACTAGTTTCTTATGTTTTTATCTCTTTTGATAAAGTGAAGTGAAACGTACATAAGAATAAAACTGACAGCAACAGTTGTGCGCAATTCTTTTAACTACGAAAACGAAACTGACTTCATCTCGGTCACGTGACTGCACTGTTTCCGCGTTTGTGAACTTTGACAGACGAAAGAAACGCACGAGAATAGAAACTGATGGTAACAACGCTGGGTAAGTCTGCTTATGTGCTATTCAGCGCTATACGTCAACAGTATATTAACATTACAGGGCTTACAAGTGACTTTGTGTGTTTACGGTTTACTACATCTGCTAAATCTGAGCACCAGTGAAAACTGTCTTGGATAACTAAGACCTTTCTTTTAGATAGTTTGGGATTAATATGCGCCCATCTTCGTGTGACACCTTTGTGGCTCTGCCCCCATCCACTGAGGGACAGCGCATCATTTTTGGGAAAAACTCTGACAGGCCTTGCGATGAAGTCCAGGAGGTTGTGTATTTTCCTGCCACAGACTATGCTGCAGGGGAGAAGGTTGAGGTAGGTAATAAAGAGACCATATCATTGCCCTCCAACCTTCAGTCTACCACAGTGCTACTCCTTGCGGAGCGTCCCAGCTGATAACCATTAATACCTTTTGCCCTTGTGTGTTCTTCTTTTTGTGAAAAGTGCACATATATAGAGATTGAGCAGGTCGCCCACACTTATGCAGTTGTATTGAGCAGACCAGCATGGCTGTGGGGGGCAGAGATGGGTGCAAATGAGCATCAAGTGTGCATTGGAAATGAAGCAGTGTGGGGCCGACAGAGTGCAGATGGCGAGGAGGCTCTCCTCGGCATGGATCTCGTCAGGTAAACCCGCCTGTATAGAAGTTGTCTGCTTTTTAAAGTATCTATATACTTAGCTTAATGTATCCTGATGTGCAAAAGAAAATGTAATGGCATGGTCTCCGTTTAAAATTTTGTTTGTCAATTTCACAGGCTTGGACTTGAGAGAGCTGATACAGCTGAGAACGCAGTGACCGTTATCACCGAGCTGCTGGAGAAGTACGGTCAGGGAGGATCGTGCATGGAGGATGAAAGTAGCTTCACCTACCACAACAGCTTCCTCATCTCAGACAGGAAGGAAGCATGGCTCCTGGAAACGTCAGGAAAGTACTGGGCAGCAGAAAGAGTCGAAGGTAATTGGAAAGAAAAAGTTCACTCTGAACATAAGACTTCTTTGGCCAATTCAGGGAATACTCTGGGAAAGTAGACATCCTAAATAGACCAGTAACTTTTATATAATGTTTGTGATAAGTAGTAGTAAAAAGAATAATGGATGGGAGCTGTTAAATTCAGAAGAGAAGATGAATAAATATTTTCAGTGTGTGCACATTTATGGGTATTAAAAGGCATAAAAAGCACAAAAGGACTGAATCGCTCACTACTCTGCAGTCTGCAAATTTTGCAGGACTCAAGAGGTGAGCCTCATAACAAAATGCACATTAGTTGGATATTTACACTGATAATTTAAGTAGATTAGATACATTAGTCTATACGTGGCATTAGAACAAATACAAAAATTACACACATTTTATGTCCTTTGGAATAAAATAGTGGTTACTACATTAAAGGGCAAAGTCTCAGCTTTTAATTTCAGTATATATGGAAAGAAAGAGGTGTGTTTGAGATTTAACAAGACCAAAACCTGTCCTAGATGTACTTACACATTCTGACCACCAGAGAGTGCTGGCTGTCCTATTCAGAATACTTTCTAACATTTAAAGGACGGTTGTTGTTGTTTTTGTTTGTGTTTTTTTTGTTTTTTTTACCTCAGTAAAGGAAAGTTAGAGTAAAATAGATTTAATTTTAGTGACTGCTCATGTTTTCCTCTTCTACAGGTGGATATCGCAACATCTCAAACCAGTATGGCATCACCATTAAGATAGACAAGGAGCATCCTGAAATGAGGGCGTATGCCCAAAGTAAGGGCTGGTGGGATGGGAAGACTGAGTTCAACTTTGCCACGGTCTACTCCTTTATGACTACAGCCAGAATAGAAGCCTCTGGGAGCCGATACTGTGAGGGGAAGAAGTTGTTGGAAAAGAGCAACGGTTAGTCAATGAACACACTCAGAAAAATTGGGGTCACAGGAGGACAAAGGTTACATAATCTGCACCACTGGTGTGATTTTATTTACTGAAGGTCATATCACAGCAGAGACAATGATGGATATCCTGAGGGATAAAGATAGTGGCATCAACATGGAAGGCATGTTCATGACCACAGGAAGTATGGTCTCTGTGATACCCACGGATCCCGATCTGCCAGGGGTTCACTATTTTACAGCAACTCCAGATCCTGAAAGGTATAGTACTTAATGTTATTTTAGCGCTTAAAGCACTCTTCCAATGCATTTCTACTGATGATCTCCTGGGTTCTTCTTTTGTAACAACAGGTCTGTATTCAAACCGTTCATTTTCGTGAAAAACCTTCACCCGTTAAAGGAGACGTCTTCCCCGAGTTACGGCCTAGATGACCCTGTGAAGAAGAAACCCCGCTTCCAGAGCAAGCCTGACCGCAAGCACGAGTTGTTTGTCAAACATGAACTGGTGGCTGCCATCATTGAGTCCCACAAGGTTTTGCAGTTTAATTCAATTCAAGCCTGCGATTTATGTAAAATTATTATTTTGTCTTGTGTGGGCCTTTTTTCTGAACGTGTGCAACTTGTGTTTTTTCCTTTCTCTGTAGGACAGAGGAAGGAAGATCACAGAAGGTATGAGGCAGCTGGAGAAGGAGATGATAAAAGAGATGGAGGAACATCTTTTACATGGTGTTGAGAGCCCAGATTTTCTGGTGAACTTGTTTTCAAGTTCTATCCAGAGGGAGCTTTCTGTTTACAGCCAAAAATGAGGCCAGAGCCACAACGTAGTTCCACACTTTGACACTAGCAGAAGGCATTCTGCTTTTTACGTTTTAATCAAGTACAAAAATGCTTGTGCAATAAACCTGCAAAACAACAGGATACTGTTCAGAACTATTGCTTAGAAAGTTGAAGAGAGTGTAATGTTCTTAAATCCCATGACATTAAAGTCTTGACTCTTATTTAATGAATCATTGATGAGAAATGTTCCATAACAAATGCATTACATAATGCAAGAATGAAATCTTTTGTAATAAAAGTTTGTTTTTAAACACGTTATGAATATACAGCCAAAGTGTGATGATGCATTTTTGAATTGCATGCATTTTATTAAAATTTGGTTTAATAAAACAAAATTTTGCCACAGAAAATGCGCCTTATATATTTTGTTACCTTGAGAGAAAAGAAGATCTGCAGCTGTTCCTAAAAGTGTTTTCCCATCACGCTCAGAAGATATACATTTTCATTGTATATTGCTACCACATTATGTTTCAATATGATGACTGAAAAATGACATTTTTTAATCAAACTGGCCAGCAGTTGCTATGTTAACAATTATAGTTCTGGTTAAAACTTCATAAATAATATCCAGTGAAGGTTTCCAAAGAAATAACATCAAATAACATCATTTGTCCCCTTTATTCATTTGGTGAGTGATTTTTAGTAAAAAACTAACAAAACATGTAAAAGTGTCTTTGTAGAAATTAGGATTGAAAAGGATTAAGTAGAGGAGCGACTTTTTGGACATACACCTCTGTGTGCTTCATCACTCACAGAATGGCATGAAACAAAGTCAAATCAAATCTATGGTGTAAAAACAAAAACATTAAACTTTTGAAAGGTTCATTCCTTGAAATTTAGAATTCCCCTTTTATCCAGTGTGACACATACAGTATACACTGACACACTTTGAATACCAAGTCATCTGGACGTTGTGTTTTCAGTGGGAGAAACGTTTCGTCACTCATACAAATGACTTCTTCAGTGTCTGCTGACGGCAGGTTTCCCCAACATAAACAGTACATTTGCACTGGCACCACTGGCAAACATGTGACAAACATGGCTGTGAGGTCAGTTTCTTGATAATGAGAATGAACTTTTTGGGATTTAGATTAAAATAATTTATTTATGGCTCGTGTTCAAGTTTTAGCATTGTAGCCGTGACTCAGTGTCTCAGAAATGAACTTGAAATGTTGGATGTAAAGACAACAAACATTTTGAATGAGAGTGTGCAGCACTTTGAACATTTCTCACATTGCCGACAGGGGTCCTCGTTGCTATCACTGTGCCACGATGGTGAATTTAGTAATAGTACGTTGAGTCTCTTGCTGTACAGGAATTTCCTGTTCGAACTGATTTGATTTTCTTTTAGGTTAAAAGAAACCTTTTTCTTTGATGCAAGCAGCTTATGCCATGAAGCGATAATACAGCGGACTATCTTGGGAGCTGTATTCCTGCTTGATGTGCTGGAGCACACCACCCTCTTGTAACCGTGTCCCGTAGAGTACTGCCTCGCCACGGTCCTGAGCTAAACCAACCTGCAGAAGCCACTCAACAAGTTCACAGCCAAGAAAACAGTCCACCATAGTCTTCTTTCCACACCTGAAAGTCAAAAGAAGAATTCACCCAAAGGATAGTTGTCTGTAAAAGGAGCCACAAGAAACAGAGGAGCAGACAGAACCCACACACAGAAAAATGACTGAATCAGGAATAATTTTGTTTTGAAGGTATTGTGGTTTGTGAGTCACCGAGCATCAGCAAAGGTTTGCCTAGACATTAACAGGAGGTAGCACAAGCTGATCACCAATCGGAAGGGCGGTGATTCAATCCCTGCACGTAAAGGTACCCTTGGGCAAAATACTGAACCCACTGTGTGTGCATGACAAAGTGCTTAGGAAATTTTAAAAAGCACTTGTATAATTGGGTGAATGTGGCTTTTTGTGTGCGTTGAGTGTCCATTAGAACAGAAAGACACTATAAATACCATGTTTATCATCAGTCTTTACCCAGAGCAGTGGTCAGTAAGACAATGTGCTCTCACCTTCTCTTTTTAACGATGTCATGAAAACACTGCTGCTTGTGGTATTTGGTGAACTGGGTGCAGGTCATCCTGATCTCCTCAGATAAATCACTCTGTGGCTGCTCTTCTTGTTTTCCATACCACAGACTGTATAATCTAAACACAGAACAAAATTAAATCAGTGAACACCGTAATATATTGTAAAAACACTGTGTAAAAACTCCTCAGAGTTCAGAGGAGAATGAACAGACTACTTTGAGGTGATAGAAAGGGAGCAACCAAGATATGCAGAAAAGCATCTTTGTATAAAAACTTTTGAATGTGCTTAATAATTTGGCAGTTTCATATAAAAGCCATTTACCTCTTAACTGGCAGTAAAATCAAATGTTTGTCCAGCCCAAAAAGAGCAAAGGAGAGAAGTCCCTGTCAACAGGAAAAGAGAAGCATGACTTTAGTGCTGTGGGTGTGAGTGGGTAACAGGATATTTCTAACACAAACCTGTCCATAGTTGACCACAGCACAAAAGAAGAGCAACTCCAAGTAGAGTCTACCAGGATTGTGGTTAAAGAGCAGCCACACGCAGCTGGACAAATTCTGTGAAAACAGGATGTAAGAAGACCTTTGAACTAGAAATGGTAACTAACGCTGTTCACTGAACCAGCTTGTAGAACCAGCTGAGTGGGCATTCGTTAAAAGAAAAAGACATTTTAAGTGTTTTCTATACATATGTTAATGGTTTTTTTTTCATAAATTCATCTTTTTTATCTGCGGGAATTCCAAGTATCTTTTTCATGTAAGTTCTTAAAAAAAATCTACATGCCCCTAATACACTATTTCTTCATACAGTAATAAAAATATGTAACATTGAATGCAACAGTAAATATAAAGCCAGACACATGACTTTTCTAATGGGGTCTCTGAATGTGTTTCTTAAAGTCTTCCAGTGACAGGAGTTGGAAATTACACAGCTCAGCCATTTGTATCTGATTTGGTTCAAGATGCACTAAATATAATAATGCAGGCGGATGAAGGCTGACTTCATGTTACTGTAGAACTGAAAGGTGGTTGTTTACTCACAGCAAGCAGGCTGACAGTCAGAAGCAGACACATGACGGGCCACTTGTCTGTCTGCAACCTGTTGGAGCTCCTCCACTTGGACAAGGAGGCAGTCTGTGGACTCGCACCCACTCTCACACTGACCTGAGGGGGGCAGCAGCAGAACACAAATAGATAAATACAAACCCTTGTAAAATACAAAAGCATGCAGGTCAGTGACAGTATATACTATACAATATTACACATATACTATGACTTTTACTGTGAAAATGTCTCAAGCCTCCGTTTTTCAGGCTTTCAGAAGGTCTTTCAAAGTTTTTCTTTGGACATCGGTTGCTTTTTCCACTCCTTTTTTAGTCCCTGTACCTGGCCATTTTCAGAGAAATGTTTTGTGACCTAACACTCTACTATGAATCGGTCAAACACAAAAAAAGCACCAAATGGAAGGAATGACCCAGAGTTGTGCCTATGCTTAAAAGACAACTTGGCAAAGAAGTAATTCTGAAGGAAGTTAAACACGGAGAAAAGGCTGAGGTACGTCAAATTATGCAACAGATAGAGGGGTACAACTGTGACAGTCTACAAACCATGTGTAAAACATGTTGGAGGTATCGGGTTTGGAGCTGCATTTCAGTCAGTGGTACGAGGGATCTTGTAAAAACTGAATTACGAATGCTTGTGTTTCAATCAAATAATGGAGTCTTTTATTAAGCGGTTCAAATAGTTTCTCCTCATTACTTGCAGAACTGGTTTACATATACTAGAGTTTGTTGTTTACAGTGGAACTATGACCATGACTCTCGCATTTAGTCAAAACAAAAGCACTGCATGTAATCTGTTCTTTTCTCACATTCCTTTCTTTGCCTGTACAAGCGAGTAATTTTGTGGGTGATATGGAATTTTAACAAATCTGAAACTTACTGTCATTCCTCTGAGGAATGATTCTGTGTGCATGTATATATTGTCCTTTGGTAACTGAAGACCATTTCTACTTTAACTGAAATTGTTTTTGATGGGAATGAGTTGAATGCCACAGACAAGTTGAACTGTGTTGAACTTAAGTGTAGATGACCTGTAGATAAGGTCTTTATTTAGTGCCTCAGATATTCAGTATCCATTAATCTGACAACGTCCTAACTGTTGACGATTTCAGACTAATGAAGCCAGCAGCGTCTGTTAAAGGTTTCCTGACAGGACGCACCTTGATCTCTTGGTGGGGGGTCAGTCTCAAACACGGTCTGGTTTTCGGGTTCATTTTCAATCAAAGGATCTTCTGGAGAGTCAAATGAGTTCACCTCTTCAGTTTGGACATTTTGGGCCCAGCTTCCTCTGCTGAGACACACAAGAGAGCCTCCTCCCAGGAATATGCTGAAGGCAACTACGAATGTGGTGCAGATTATCTGAAAGAAAACATCCAAATTGTATACAGGTTGTATTTCATTATCTGTAATTTCATGGCAGAAAACAGGAAAATGACTTCGCCGGGTATTATTACCTGTGCTCTGCCATAGAAGAAAGCTGCATCAATGACTCCAAACATTTTTTCCCCACAAATGAGCAAAACTGCAGTTATTAAAGCTGGAATCCTGCAACCATAGATAAATTCAAATTCAGTCACAGTATTAAAATATAAAAACCAGGTCAATGGGATTACCCTGAACAACGTGCATGACACTTGGTTGCAGATATACATTTTTTTACTATTTAATTTTAAGTGAGTTGGTGTCATGCAAAATCACATTATATTATGATATATTCATTCATTTACATTGTTGATTGCATCATGAATGTCAGTCTAAACCAAAGTGACGTGTTTTCCAGTCTGTGCACATTCCTCTTACCCCCAGCCCGCAATGACCAACATGCCCGGTGAAACTTTCAGATCCTCAGACTTCAAGAGCACAAGTGAGAGTGCTATCAAACCTTAAAACAACAAAACATCAATTTCAAAATTTGTAGTCACACTACAGATACATCTCACCAGTATGAACCAACGTGAATTAGTTCAATGTAGGTTTCCTGTGGTAGATGGTAGTGTGCGTACCTGGCCATATAAAAGTGCTGTAGAGTGAGGTACATAATAAGGTGAAAGTCAGGACCTGACCAATGAAGTTATTTTCCTTCACTACGAAGTTCCACAAGATCATCCCAATGCAAGTCAGAACCTACAGAGAACAAAATAACAAATACAGGCACTTAGTCATTTTTGAATGCCCACAGGTGAGTTCCTTCATATAGATATGATTTATATGATTTACTTAATCATTAGACATATTAGACATTAATGGTGCTATTAGTTTTTCATGAATGCAATACCATGCTTACCTGTGCAAAGAAAAGGTTAACTGTAAACAAGTGAGGCAGCCTTTTGATTTTTTTACTTAAAAACATGACGGCAATAGTCCACACCTGTGAGAGAAAACATGGATTGTAAACAATGCACTATTTTAACCACAGACTTTAGCAAGAATAGTACACAACAGTGTTAGTTGGTTGTTTTTTGTTTCCTGAGGAATGTAAATGGGAAATTACTGAGAACTATGAAACACATGACTCAAAAAAGTAAACACTGTGGGCGAACAGTTAAAGCGAAGAAAAAAACGTTATGTTTCATCACTGCAAATATTATGTCAGTGCAGAAATGAGTTTCAAGTTCTTTTAAAGGTTTACTAATAGGCAAAGAATGAGGAAGTAAGTCTGCAAGTCGGTAAAAAATCTGTGTAGTTAAAAATGCTGAAAACAGGACCTTTTAAGATTCGTTTTCCAAGGTAGTTCAACCAGGTGTTTATCTTTTTACTTTTCCTTTATTTGTCCCAGGTGATAATATCAGATAAACATGAGATCTTGATATGGAAAATAAAGTGATTGAAAGCCCTGCGAGTTATTAAGTGGACTTAGTCTTCACAGAGACCTTAGTCAAGCTAAAATAAAAACAAACAAACATAAAAATATAAAAATCAGATGAAAACAAATAAACAATTACCCAACAACTAGCTGTGGATGGATGTGAATCGTTAGCTGCTGAAATGAAAGCAAAACAACAAAAGATATTTTTGGAAACGTAACCATTGGATGATTAGGTCTTAAAAGGCCTGAGTGCTTGTGTGCCCTAGCTTTGCTGTTCCTAGGACTGCACTATGCCGGATAGTGATGCTGGAGTCACTCACCCAAATTGGGAGTCATTGACCCAAGTGCTCTGGTTACCACAGGCACCACTGTTGCCTTCACCCTTCACCGCTTCTCCAACTCTTTTCTTTGCTCTTAGTATTTCTAAAGCATATAGGGCTCAGAAGTGGTTATACCAAATTTGCTAACAAATTATAATATTATGGATAATTCTATCTCTGCATAAATAATGGGACAGCATGTTTACACTCACAGCTCTGAATGACAAGCTTTGTGTTTGCTGGGATTAAAAGTTACTTACCTATGAATGAAGGTACGGAAACTGAAACACAGGCAGCTTTTGTGTAAATATGTGTGATAATACGACAGAATGTTAGTTCCCAGTGGAGAAGTTAGAGACCAGTTCAAAGGATGATAAAAACCTAAAAAGCTGTGAGATGACACAAAAGTATTGATAATGAACTGTTTCAATTTAAAGTCAATTCAAAGTAGCACAGAGTAGAAGAGCTTTGTTCATATGATATAATCAACAGATCACAAAAGAAGTTTAAATAATTCAATCCTTCATCAATAATTGTATTTTTTACTATTCTTGACCTCTTACAGACTCTAAAAGTCGTCAAATGAAAAAAAGAAAAACAGTTAAAGATCAAATAGGTTGCCATATATCCTTTTACCACAACTTACACTGTGTCCAAAAACTTGAGTTGATTAAATGTTTACAGAGTAAGTTAGTGTAGAGGTACATCCTGTATTTTCACTATAACAAAAGCTTCACTATGAAAAAGCATATCCTGCGTCATTCAAGCACAGAAAGACTGAAACCTGAAACCAGAAATGAAAATCCAGAGCAGATTTAGCTGCACCAACATGTAATGTTGATAAACTGTCACAAAGGGAAACTATTTCCATAGACCTTGTTTCTAAATTCCATCAGCTCACCAGGAATTCAGCTGGTATTGCAACACAATAGCTGGACTGTTCACCCGAATAAGCAAATTAAATTGAAAGACTGACAGAGTTTTTGGGCAAGATGCAGCCATTTTGTAGTGTGAAAGATCAAAAGTAATTGGACAAAGAATAAATGAAACATGTCATATAGCACTTGGGCATTTTAGCCACAAGAGAGCGCTGGCTGTCCCGCTTACAGTACATGTAAGGGATGGATCTTTTTAAAAATGTATTTATTTGTTCTTCTGAGTTTATTAAACCTTTTTGGCTAAGTTAATGCCTTCAGTACAACCTTACTCTCAGTGTCTAAATCGTGTAAATATGCAAATGTAAATGGTTGTTTGCAGTTCTTAAAGGAGAGACATTGTAATTACATTGGACATACAATGGCAATAAACTCATTCATTTATTCAATGTAGCTGAAGTGGTGCAGAACTAAATGAGAACCCCATGAACACAGTGTATCATCATGAGTTTTAGAACAAAAACACTGTGCTACTTGGTTGATGGCTATTCACATTTTCCTCTTCTATAGGTGGATATCGTAACATCTCAAAGCAGTGTAGCATCACAATTAAGATGGGAACATCCACAAATGAGGGCCTATGAATGAAGTAAGTGCTGGTGGGATGCATTTCATCTTCTCACCTGCAGCCACAATGGACGATTGCAGGAGCTGGGAGAGGAAAAGGGTACTGGTTAATGAATAGCTGCACCGAGGGGAAACTAAGATAACATCAGGACAATGGTTTTATGGTCACCACCACTGTTTATGCATGCTATGGTTTTATTTACAGAAGGTCATATCACTGCAGAGACAATGACTAATATCCTGAGGGATGTGGATATGGCATCAGGGCATGCTCATGACCACAGGAAGTGTGCCATCTGTGGTGCTCACAGAACTTCGATCTGCCTGAGGTGCAGTACTTGAGTTCAACCCAAGCACTTGAAGCACTCTTTGACTCCAGCTACCAGCAGGGATCTCCTTGGTTCTTCTTTGTATTCCAGGTCTTTATTTAAACTGTTCATCTTCAGCGGTTGTGAACCTGTGAAAGTAAATGATGAAAGCTAAAAATGTTTAAATTAATTGGGCTGTTAAAGTTTTTTTGTTTTTTTTTAGAATTGCCAAAATGTAAAAGCATAACTTGGCTAAAACGTTCTCACCTTTATAGCAAGTTTTATTTTAGATTTGACAAGACATCCACTTTTACTAATTTACTGAATTAAATACTCAGTGTGGTGTTTTTAATGGATGTGCCCCTTGTAATAAACTTGAATGTAAAACAATGACTATACTTTGCAGACATTTCTAACAAACCATGTTTCTAATAGAATCACAGTAAAAACCTTTGAAGTATATGAGTGCTCAAAGTCTCATTTTTCATAACACAATCTGAACATTTTGGGAGCATTTCCACTGCACAATGAATTCAAGCCCACAATTTACCAAAATATGTAACTCGGCCTTTGTGGTCACTAGTTGCTAAAAGTGTGCACCTGGATCACAAAAGGTATAAGGTACTGTAGCTTATGAAACATGGAAAAACAACTTCTACGTGGTGTCGTCAATCCAGATTTTCGGGTGAACTTGTTTTTAAGTTCTGTTCAGAAGGAAATGTCTGTTTACTGTAAAAACAGAGGCCCACATCTACATGCAACCACAAATCGATTCCACAGTTTGACACTAGACTCTTTTTTAAATCAGGCCTTTAAAAAACAAACAAAAAAACAACCAAAACCTTCTTGTACAATGAACTAGTATGAAACAACTGAGTAATATTCAAAACCATTGTTCATAAAATTGATCAGAGTGAAAAATTCATAAATGCCACATTATAAAATGCAGGTTTAAGTTTTCGCTCAATTGTTCAATAACAAATTCATGAATACACGAGTTAAGGTTTGGTAATAAACCTTTTATTTTATTAGCCAATGTGTGATGATACACATTATATTACAGTAACTTAGATATTTACATACATTCTGTTAATATCAGAGTTAGAAAATTAATTAATTTGCTTGTTTACCTGAGAGAGGGGAAAAAATAACTGCAGCATCTCAAACTTCTAAAACAAAACCCATTTTCAGGTGAAGACTTAGATTTTCTTGCTAACGTTTACTTTTTTATGTGGTTACTGAAATGGACAAACAAAAGCAAGTAAAAATGTTGATCGAACTGGACAGTTGCTGTTTGTTAAAGCTGTATGAATAATGTACATCACTGTCAAGACCTGTTCAAGTACAGGTTTCCAAAGCAACGATACCTTTGCTTCATGCGAAATTAATAATTAACTGGTGAAATGTGAGTCCTTTCCCTTTATTTATTTGGCAAAATAAAATATTCTTGATAAGAGTGAGGAAACACAAAGGTGTCCTAGTAGATCAATGACTGGATTAAGCAGAGGAGACTTTTTTTTTTCCCCCCCTCACACGCACTTTTTTTTTTTTTTAAATGAGAACACCTCTTTGTGCTTCATCACTCACAGAATGGCATAAAACATACAAATAAAGTGTCCCGCACTCCAAAACAAAACAAAAAAAGAAAAGAATCTACTTTTGGAAGCTTCTTCCCTTGAATCACAATCCCAGTGAAGTTCCAGTGTGACACATACAGTATACACCTACACACCTTAAAGAATACCTCTTCTCTGTAAACATCCATCACAATC
Organism: Maylandia zebra; assembly: GCF_041146795.1. Lineage (NCBI taxonomy): Eukaryota > Metazoa > Chordata > Actinopteri > Cichliformes > Cichlidae > Maylandia > Maylandia zebra. The sequence goes on along the minus strand of NC_135182.1, from coordinate 20,426,756 downwards.
TGAAGCCTGACCTGATTTTCCTGAAGTGTGTTGCATTAAACAGTAGGCGAGTCACAGCTTTTTCACATAGTCAGGAATTATTTGGCTGCTTTTAAGTTGTATCTCCTTTTGATGTTGCCTCCAAACAATAGATTTGGATGAATAGGAATATATGTGCGGCTCATGTTCAAGTTTTAGCAATGTGGCTTTGACACAGTGTCTCAGAAATAAACTTGTCATTTTGGATATAGAGACTGAGGTGGTTATTATACACTCCTCCTTCCCTTTGAGACAATCTACACACAGCTGCCTTTTTTTTTTTTTGCATTAAAGGGAACAGTACATCGAGTCTTTTGCTGTACAGGAATTTCCTGTTTTGACTGAAATTTCTTTTAGGCTTTAAAAAAAAAAAAAAAAATAAAAGCAGCTCATTTTTTAATGCAAGCAGCTTATGCCATGAAGCGATAATACAGCGGACTATCTTGGAAGCTGTATTCCTGCTTGATGTGCTGGAGCACACCACCCTCTTGTAACCGTGTCCCGTAGAGTACTGCCTCGCCACGGTCCTGAGCTAAACCAACCTGCAGAAGCCACTCAACAAGTTCACAGCCAAGAAAACAGTCCACCATAGTCTTCTTTCCACACCTGAAAGTCAAAAGAAGAATTCACCCAAAGGATAGTTGTCTGTAAAAGGAGCCACAAGAAACAGAGGAGCAGACAGAACCCACACACAGAAAAATGACTGAATCAGGAATAATTTTGTTTTGAAGGTATTGTGGTTTGTGAGTCACCGAGCATCAGCAAAGGTTTGCCTAGACATTACTGGAAAACGCATTTGTCATCAGTGTTCAACCAGAGCAGTGGTCAGTAAGACAATGTGCTCTCACCTTCTCTTTTTAACAATGTCATGAAAACACTGCTGCTTGTGGTATTTGGTGAACTGGGTGCAGGTCATCCTGATCTCCTCAGGTAAATCACTCTGTGGCTGCTCTTCTTGTTTTCCATACCACAGACTGTATAATCTAAACACAGAACAAAATTAAATCAGCGGACACCGTAATATAATGTAAACATAGTCTATTGTGCATTTGCTATATTCATTGTACACTCACTGGCTGCTTTGTTAGGTACACCTGTTCAACTGCTCATTAACCCAAATTTCTAATCAGCCAATCACATGGCTGTAGCCTAGTGCATTTAGGCACGTAGACATGGTCAAGAGAACAAGCTGAAGTTCAAACTGAACATTAGAATGGGGAAAGAAAGGTGATTTAAGTGAATTTGAACGTGGCATGTTTGTTGGTGCCAGACAGACTGGTCTGAGTATTTCAGAAACTGCTGACCTACAGGGATTTCCTTCACAATCTGCTCAAAGAAGTCCTGCCGTTAATTAATGCTTCAATCTTAAATATGATCAACTCATCTCTAATAATCGGCTATGTACTACAGGCCTTCAAGCTGGCTGTAGTTAAACCTTTACTTACAGTGGGGCAAAAAAGTATTTAGTCAGCCACCCATTGTGCAAGTTCCCCCACCTAAAATGATGACAGAGGTCAGTAATTTGCACCAGAGGTACACTTCAACTGTGAGAGACAGAATGTGAAAAAAACAATCCATGAATCCACATGGTAGGATTTGTAAAGAATTTATTCGTAAATCAGGGTGGAAAATAAGTATTTGGTCACCTCAAACAAGGAAAATCTCTGGCTCTCACAGACCTGTAACGTCTTCTGTAAGAAGCTTTTCTGTCCCCCACTCGTTACCTGTATGAATGGCACCTGTTTGAACTCATCATCTGTATAAAAGACACCTGTCCACAGCCTCAAACAGTCAGACTCCAAACTCCGCCATGGCCAAGACCAAAGAGCTTTCAAAGGACACCAGGAAAAGTATTGTAGACCTGCACCAGACTGGGAAGAGTGAATCTACAATAGGCAAGCAGCTTGGTGTGAAAAAAATCAACTGTGGGAGCAATCATCAGAAAATGGAAGACATACAAGACCACTGATAATCTCCCTCGATCTGGGGCTCCACGCAAGATCTCATCCCGTGGGGTCAAAATGATCATGAGAACGGTGAGCAAAGATCCCAGAACCACACGGGGGGACCTGGTGAATGACCTGCAGAGAGCTGGGACCAAAGTGACAAAGGTCACCATCAGTAACACACTACAACGGCAGGGAATCAAATCCCGCAGTGCCAGACGTGTTCCGCTGCTGAAGCCAGTGCATGTCCAGGCCCGTCTGAAGTTTGCCAGAGAGCACATGGATGATACAGCAGAGGATTGGGAGAATGTCATGTGGTCAGATGAAACCAAAGTAGAACTTTTTGGTATAAACTCAACTCGTCGTGTTTGGAGGAAGAAGAATACTGAGTTGCATCCCAAGAACACCATACCTACTGTGAAGCATGGGGGTGGAAACATCATGCTATGGGGCTGTTTTTCTGCCAAGGGGACAGGACGACTGATCCATGTTAAGGACAGAATGAATGGGGCCATGTATCGTGAGATTTTGAGCCAAAACCTCCTTCCATCAGTGAGAACTTTGAAGATGAAACGAGGCTGGGTCTTCCAACATGACAATGATCCAAAACACACCGCCCGGGCAACAAAGGAGTGGCTCCGTAAGAAGCATTTGAAAGTCCTGGAGTGGCCTAGCCAGTCTCCAGACCTCAACCCCATAGAAAATCTGTGGCGGGAGTTGAAAGTCCGTGTTGCTCGGCGACAGCCCCAAAACATCACTGCTCTCGAGAAGATCTGCATGGAGGAATGGGCCAAAATACCAGCTACTGTGTGTGCAAACCTGGTAAAGACCTATAGTAAACGTTTGACCTCTGTTATTGCCAACAAAGGTTATGTTACAAAGTATTGAGTTGTATTTTTGTTATTGACCAAATACTTATTTTCCACCCTGATTTACGAATAAATTCTTTACAAATCCTACCATGTGGATTCATGGATTTTTTTTTCACATTCTGTCTCTCACAGTTGAAGTGTACCTCTGGTGCAAATTACTGACCTCTGTCATCATTTTAGGTGGGGGAACTTGCACAATCGGTGGCTGACTAAATACTTTTTTGCCCCACTGTAAAAAGCCACCCAGCTGTCTTAGCTAATTATAGGCCAATCTCCAACCTTCCTTTCATATCAAAAATCCTTGAAAGAGTAGTTGTCAAACAGCCAACTGCTCATCTGCAGAGGAATGGCTTATTTGAAGAGTTTCAGTCAGGTTTCAGAGCTCATCACAGCACAGAAACGGCTTTAGTGAAGGTTACAAATGATCTTCTTATGGCCTCTGACAGTGGACTCATCTCTGTGCTTGTCCTGCTAGACCTTAGTGCAGCATTCGATACTGTTGACCATAATATCCTATTAGAGCGATTAGAACATGCTGTAGGTATTAGAGGTACTGTGCTGCAGAGGTTTGTATCATATCTATCTAATAGACTCCAATTTGTGCATGTAAATGGAGAGTCCTCTTCACACACTGAGGTCAATTATGGTGTTCCACAGGGTTCAGTGCTAGGACCAATTCTGTTTACATTATACATGCTTCCCTTAGGCAGTGTCATTAGAAGACATAGCATACATTTTCACTGCTATGCAGATGACATCCAGCTCTATCTATCCATGAAGCCAGATAACACACACCAATTAGTTAAACTGCAGGAATGTCTTAAAGACATAAAGACCTGGATGGCCGCTAACTTTCTGCTTCTTAATTCAGATAAAACTGAGGTTATTTTACTCGGCCCTGAAAATCTTAGAAATATGGTATCTAACCAGATTCTTACTCTGGATGGCATTACCTTGGCCTCCAGTAACACTGTGAGGAACCTTGGAGTCATTTTTGACCAAGACATGTCCTTCAATGCACATATTAAACAAATATGTAGGACTGCTTTTTTCCATTTGCCCAACATCTCTAAAGTTAGAAATATCCTGTCTCAGAGTGACGCTGAAAAACTAGTTCATGCATTTATTACTTCTCGGCTGGACTACTGTAATTCATTATTATCAGGATGTCCAAACAACTCCCTGAAAAGCCTTCAGCTAATCCAAAATGCTGCAGCAACAGTACTGACAGGGATGAGAAAGAGAGAGCATATTTCTCCTGTATTGACTTCCCTTCATTGGCTTCCTGTTAAATCCAGAATTGAATTTAAAATCCTGCTCCTCACATACAAGGTCTTAAATAATCAGGCCCCATCTTATCTTAAGGACCTTGTAGTACCATATCACCCTATTAGAGCACTTTGCTCTCACACTGCAGGCTTACTTGTTGTTCCTAGAGTATTTAAAAGTAGAATGGGAGGGAGAGCCTTCAGATTTCAGGCCCTTCTTCTGTGGAACCAGCTTCCAGTTTGGATTCGGGAGACAGACACTATCTCTACTGTACAATATAAAGCGCCTTGAGGCAACTGTTGTTGTGATTTGGTGCTATATAAATAAAATTGAATTGAATTGAATTGAACAATCATCTTTAAGGTCCGAATGGTCTGTAAAAATATCCAGTAAGCAGCAGTTCTCTGGGTAATAATGTCTTGCTGATGTCAAAGGTCAGAGGAGAATGGCTAAACGGATTCAAGCTCATAGGAAGGCAAAAGCTAATCAAATAACCACTCACAACCACCAAGATTTGTGAGAAAGCATCACTGAATGCCCAACACATTGAACCCTGAAGCAGACAGGCACCAATCTTGTCAGCTAAGAACAGGAAACTGAGGCTACAATAAACACCAACTCACCAAAATTGGACAATTGCGAGTTATTTGCTGCCACATTCAGATGGCAGAGTCAGAATTAGACATAACCACCATGAAAGTATGAGTCAATCCCGCTTTGTATCAAAGGTGTACGGTGGTGCTGAAGTAATAGTGTGGGGGATATTTCTTGTCTTTCGGCTCCTTACTACCAACTGAACATTGTCGCTGAACCTGGTGGAATGGGAGATTTGTGTCATGGATGTACAGCGGACAAATCTGAAGCAACTGTGTGATGCTATTATTTCAGTTTGGAGGAAATCTCTGAGGAATTTTTCCAGTGCCTCGTTAAATCTATGCTATGAAAAATTAAGGCAGTGAAGAGGACAAAAATGAATCCAACCTAGTAAGGTGTAACTAATAAAGTGGCCAGTGAGCATATAAACCAGCAGGTAAATTTGATTTACCTGCATAAGACTGAAAGCAGTTCTGATGGGAAAAATAAAGTCCAAATTTTACTAGTAAGGTGTACCTAATGAAGTGGCCAGTAAGTGTCTAAAAATGTCTGAATGTGCTTTATAATTTGGCAGTTTCATATAAAAGCCATTTACCTCTTTTTAAACGGCAGTAAAATCAAATGTTTGTCCAGCCCAAAAAGAGCAAAGGAGAGAAGTCCCTGTCAACAGGAAAAGAGAAGCATGACTTTAGTGCTGTGGGTGTGAGTATACAGTCATGAATAGGTAACAGGATATTTCTAACACAAACCTGTCCATAGTTGACCACAGCACAAAAGAAGAGCAACTCCAAGTAGAGTCTACCAGGATTGTGGTTAAAGAGCAGCCACACGCAGCTGGACAAATTCTGTGAAAACAGGATGTAAGAAGACCTTTGAACTAGAAATAGTAACTAACGCTGTTCACTGAACCAGCTTGTAGAACCAGCTGAGTGGACCTTCATTAAAACAAAAAGAGTCCCTCCCTCGTATGCCTGCAGTGAATAAGTGAGATCAAATTATATGTTTTAAAACTGGCTTCAGCAATAAGGAAAAGCTTTTAATTTAAGCCCAGAATCAGTAATTTCTCATAATATACAAAAAGGAACTACATGGCAGCTGACACATGAAAGTATACCAAAGCATCTACCAGCAATACCTAGCAGAGGTGGGACCAAGTCATTGTTTTGCAAGTCTCAAGTAAGTCTCAAGTCTTTATCCTCAAGTCTCAAGTCAAGTCTCAAGTAATGTCAGGCAAGTCAGAGTCGAGTCTCAAGTCACTGGTGTAAAAGTCCGAGTCAAGTCACAAGTCTGAAACTTTGAATTTCAAGTCCTTTCGAGTCTTTAAAAAAAAAAAAAATGAAAAAATAATGTTGCAGTTATATGCTAAATGTAAATATTAGACCATGTAATTTTAAAATCTGTGTTTTTCTCAACACATGACAAAATAGTGAACTTAGAAAATATACACAAATTGTGAAATTGCACCTCTTTAAAATGCAGCTCAATTAAACCTAGCTCCAAGAATAATTTTCACCGACAGTTCTGAGATAAGCTGCATGTTATTCTTGGATGCGGTTGTAGGACCAGCTTTAAAATCGCATGACAAAAATATCATACACATTAAAAAAAACTGTATCACCAACGTAGCCTGGACAACATTTGCTAGTTAGATGAAGTCAGCTATCTCATCTTAGCATATTTATATGCATATTTATAATCATACGGTTCTTGGAGTGAGCGCATACGATCATGAAGTTTAGTAACTTCAGGTCACTGCAACAAGCCCAGGTACAGTTTACCGACGGATGGGTGCAGGACCTTGAAATGCACCGTGTAGAACGAAAGACCATCGTACGTATCATAAGTTTACCAGTCTCACAAATTGTCGTCATAAATACACATTCGTTAACCGTTTATTAATAGGACCTTTGAGCTCAACGGTAATTAATTAGTAGTGGAAATAATTTCTGGTACCCATCACAGAAATGTAGCAGTGACAATAATACTGTATGCTGTAATCGTACTGGGCAATTAGTGATACAAAAAACCTGTTTTATCCTGTGAATAAAAGTATATGTTTTTGTCAATGTACCATAATAACAGAAGCGAAACACAATATTGTGTCAGGACAATTCACTATTTATGCACAATAAATAAAGGAGCATAGCGCGACAATTTCTGTTCAGCGCCAGACTTGCTTGTAACCTATATCACCAATTATGTTAAGAAAAATGACGCATTAACTACTAAAAAACACTGACCTTCGTGTAAATGCTTGGAGCAGACTAACCTGTGAGCTGGAGTGTTCTGGGACGTTATATTTGATCTTTGAATGGCTGCAATCCAGGCCATCCGTCGCGTCTTTGTTACTTCGGAAACATGGCTCGAACAATTTCTCTTCAACGACGTAATCCGATAACAACCGATCTCTTTACCCGTCGGCTTCCCGTGGCTGTCATGCGACCGGCTATTGCAGTTAATAATACAACGGCTTCTTGACATTTTTGTGTTTCTTTTTATCGCTGTATAACTGATTTTAATTGAAAGCCTGCGTGCGCTAGTACCGCTTGCCACGAGTTCCCAGAATCCTTTGCGGTTCTACCCGTGAATGACGTCACATTTTCAATCTCTATATAATATGCATGTTAAATTTTATATTTGGGGTAAAATAGCAAGTCTTTTCAAGTAAACCGGTTCAAGTCCAATTCAAGTCCCAAGTCATTGGTGTAAAAGTCCAAGTCAAGTCACAAGTCTTACAACATTTTTTCAAGTCAAGTCTAAAGTCATAAAATTAATGACTCGAGTCTGACTCGAGTCCAAGTCATGTGACTCGAGTCCACACCTCTGATACCTAGTATCTTTTCTTGTACTTTCAGTTTTTTAATCTAGATGTCCCTAATACACTATTTTAAGATTTCTTCGTACAGTAATAAAAATATATAAAATTCAATGTAACAGTAAATAAAGAGCCAGACGCATGACTTTTCTAATGGGGTCTCTGAATGTGTTTCTTAAAGTCTTCCAGTGACAGGAGTTGGAAATTACACAGCTCAGCCATTTGTATCTGATTTGGTTTGAGATGTACTAAATATAATAATGCAGGCGGATGAAGGCTGACTTCATGTCACTGTAGAACTGAAAGGTGGTTGTTTACTCACAGCAAGCAGGCTGACAGTCAGAAGCAGACACATGAGCACATGACGGGCCACTTGTCTGTCTGCAACCTGTTGGAGCTCCTCCACTTGGACAAGGAGGCAGTCTGTGGACTCGCACCTGCTCTCACACTGACCTGAGGGGGGCAGCAAAACAAATAAGGAAATAATTAAACCTGATAAATTACAAGAATATTCAGTTTGATGCTCATATACTATAAAATGAACTAAATCCTACTGCTTTTTGAAGTCTCACAATAAAAACACTAATGTCAGTTTCTTATCAGTGCAGTACCTGCTTGTGTGGCTGGTGTGCTGCTCATATCTGCACTGATGATCATGTCAGGCAGGGGCTGGGTTGGTGCACAGTCACATACGAGGCATGCTGATAAAGTAAAAAGAAATATTTGGAAGCAATTCTCAGCTTATCTCATTTTACACAGGATGCAGATATTCAATAAAATACAAGTTCCAGGAAAGTAAGTAAAGTACTTTCACTGACTATGAATAATGCATATGAAAATACAGTCCCCCCAAAAATACTAGTGACAAATATTTTTGCTGATACAACACAAGTACTTACAACACAAGATAATAAACTCTTGTATTGAATCATTCAAACAGTTTCTCTTCACTACTTGCAGAACTGGTTTGCAAGTTTGCAATAATGTGTCTTGCTTACTGGAACTATGACCATGAATCAGTGGCATGTAGCAAAACAAAAGCACTGCATCGAACTTGTTCCTTTCTGACACTCCTTTCTCAGCATTAACCAGCTTCCTTGCTGTAGAGAATTGTGTCTTCAGTACGTCCTTGGGGAAAAAAGATTTTTTTTGTGTGTGTATTTTGCTTTTTGGTAACTGCAGAGACTTTGTCTACGTGATTAACTGAAACCTTATCTGAGAGGAAGGGGTTGCACTGTGCGGCAGTATACTGTAGAAAACTAGTAGATAAGGGTTAATTTGAACTTTGGATTTCCAGTCCAACTTGGCTGTAAACAACTGACATCTCTATGTGCATGCTCAAGTCTTGATCAGGAGATTTAAATTATAACATCTCGCTTCAGACATCTGGCAAACCAGAACGCACCTTGATCTCTTGGTGGGGGGTCAGTCTCAAACACGGTCTGGTTTTCGGGTTCATTTTCAATCAAAGGATCTTCTGGAGAGTCAAATGAGTTCACCTCTTCAGTTTGGACATTTTGGGCCCAGCTTCCTCTGCTGAGACACACAAGAGAGCCTCCTCCCAGGAATATGCTGAAGGCAACTACAAATGTGGTGCAGATTATCTGAAAGAAAACATCCAAATTGTATACAGGTTGTATTTCATTATCTGTAATTTCATGGCAGAAAACAGGAAAATGACTTCGCCGGGTATTATTACCTGTGCTCTGCCATAGAAGAAAGCTGCATCAATGACTCCAAACATTTTTTCCCCACAAATGAGCAAAACTGCAGTTATTAAAGCTGGAATCCTGCAACCACAGATAAATTCAAATTCAGTCACAGTATTAAAATATAAAAACCAGGTCAATGGGATTACCCTGAACAACGTGCATGACACTTGGTTGCAGATATACATTTTTTTACTATTTAATTTTAAGTGAGTTGGTGTCATGCAAAATCACATTATATTATGATATATTCATTCATTTACATTGTTGATTGCATCATGAATGTCAGTCTAAACCAAAGTGACGTGTTTTCCAGTCTGTGCACATTCCTCTTACCCCCAGCCCGCAATGACCAACATGCCCGGTGAAACTTTCAGATCCTCAGACTTCAAGAGCACAAGTGAGAGTGCTATCAAACCTTAAAACAACAAAACATCAATTTCAAAATTTGTAGTCACACTACAGATACATCTCACCAGTATGAACCAACATGAATTAGTTCAATGTAGGTTTCCTGTGGTAGATGGTAGTGTGCGTACCTGGCCATATAAAAGTGCTGTAGAGTGAGGTACATAATAAGGTGAAAGTCAGGACCTGACCAATGAAGTTATTTTCCTTCACTACGAAGTTCCACAAGATCATCCCAATGCAAGTCAGAACCTACAGAGAACAAAATAACAAATACAGGCACTTAGTCATTTTTGAATGCCCACAGGTGAGTTCCTTCATATAGATATGATTTATATGATTTACTTAATCATTAGACATATTAGACATTAATGGTGCTATTAGTTTTTCATGAATGCAATACCATGCTTACCTGTGCAAAGAAAAGGTTAACTGTAAACAAGTGAGGCAGCCTTTTGAATTTTTTACTTAAAAACATGACGGCAATAGTCCACACCTGTGAGAGAAAACATGGATTGTAAATTATCTATTATTGCAAAGACAAAGACTTTACCAGAAATAGTACACTAGTGGTGACTGGTTGTTCATTTTCTGAAGAAAGTAAACGGGAAATGACTGAGAACTATGAAACACATGACTAAACAACAAGCACTCTGAGGGAGCAAACTTCCATCAAGACAGTTTATTCTCTGGGCAGTATCTACTTTTAAGCAGATAGTATTATATCTCGAAGAAAAACATTTTTGTGAGAGTAAGTAATAGATACTAGGTAGTAGGTAATTTATAACCTGAGCTTATTATGTAACATTATACAAGAGTATATTTCTAACTTAATAGGCAGCACATTCTCTTTTCTTTAAAGCTACAAAGGTTTTATCTTTAAAACTTTTCTTTCAATGTGAAAAAAGGCAGATGCCAAGTAAAAAGTGAGATCACAGGTCTAATGTGAAATTTGGATGCAAACTATCATTTGACATTTAGAATTCACATATACCAGTATCATTTCCTGTTGCCAATACAAACAAAGGCAGCAGATATGCAGGCATACTTTTAAAGATAAAGGGCATTTTTTGAAAGTTTGACCTTGGATAAGTGATCAAAGGTCCAAGATAACATGGTATTTAGAATCCCCATATGCCAATATGTAGTCAGTACAACATATTGGCATATAGGGGTTAAGGAGCAGAGATGAGTATATGGGTTACACGAAAAACTTCCAAATCTTCAAATGATTGTTCCATACAAATGTGGCACACTTTGACCATGTGACCCCACTCTACACTCCTACAACACTTCCAAAAATGTAATCTCCTTGGTGGATGTTTAAAAAAATGGAAACATTGAAGGGAAACAATAAAAAAAGAAAACAATGTTGTTTAATCATTGTAAAAAGATAATCGTGGCAACAAGTTTCAGGTTCCTTAAAAGATATATCAACAGGCAAAGAATGAGGAAGCAACTCTGCAAGTCACTAAAACATCTGTCTACTTGCATATCCTGTTAGTGGCATAGACTTTTAAGGTTAGTTTGCCAATGTGGTTTAAACATCTACAAAGACTGCCTGCATCTCTAATTTACTTGTCCTGAATGGTAGAACATCAGAGCAGATAAACAGGAGATGAGTATTAATAAAGCTGACCTTAAAAAGAAAATACAGTCAGTGAGCGCCCTGTGCGTTATTAAGTAGAGGCAACTTTGAGTTCACTATGACCTTAGTTCCCATCCACTGAGATACATTTAAACAGTGATCAGCTGATAAAGAATAGATGATTAGTCAACTAGCTGTGACTCACCAGTGCAACTAAGCTCACGATGCTTATGTTGAAACTGACGTTCTGCAGTGAATTCATTAAACGCTGAGGATCCGTCCAACGGATCGTGAGTAACCAGGCAGAAACATACATTATTGGAGCTGAGAGGAAAGTGCTGATCACCATCCCAGCAGTTACCTGTCAGGAATCAGAACAAAGAAAGCATGCACAGTGAGTTAGAGAGAGAAAGCACAAGGTAGATGGTATGTTGGCAGGAAGCTGTAAAGAACTCACAACTTCTAGCTCTGCGTTATAATAAACGGCATAGATGGCCACACTCGGTGCAGTGGGAAACACTCCATAAAGAAAGGCGTAATCAGAGAGGCTGGAGTGGTTCAAAGCGCTGGTGTTGCGTTTGTCCAACAGATCCACCATGTCCTTACAAATCAGGGGCATTAGTAACCTGAAAGCCAAATCAAGTCATGTACCATTACCTGAAGCTTTATTTAACACTGATGTGAAATGCAGTGTAACTATACAAACTTTACATGCACTGACTAGCATGCTGTGCCTGAGACTACTTAATATGTCATCTATTTGATAACAGCTTTTGGTCAGAGAAAGGTCTGACTCATCTAAAGCATCAGCACAAAACAACATGGTGGGAGCACTTTGAAAAGCCTGAACATGCTGACTCTCTCTAAACTTCCATAGTACACCTCATAAAAATAAGACAAGGTTGTCTGATAACACTAATATCGCCCTCTTCTAGAAAATCAAGTGCAATAAAAATCTAAATTACTTCCACTCACAGTTTTGCTGTAGTAAGTAATATCAGTGTCACCACTGTAGATTTGGTTAATTTCCCCAACTGGCCCACCATGGACAGGCCCAGGTAGAACAGAGCTGCTCCCCCGAAAGAGTTAGCCAAGCCATCCACAAACTGAGCCATGAAGACGGGAATGGTTTGGTGCATCACAAAGTGGGCAATGATGCCGATAACAACCATAAATACTATGGGGTTCTTTATGACCTGTAAAACTACAACTCCCACAATCACTACTTTGCTCTGTTGATGGTTCCCCTGATCCTTCCACTTCTGGATCTCACAGAGGGCAAAGCCGATGGGATTGAGAAACATCAGGGACACAGGTGCCACCAGGTAGATATACTGGAGGTACTCTGGATATGTACTCTGGTACAGGGCTTCAACTGTGGATGAAGATAAAGCAAAAAAAATAAAAATGATGAAGAAATGTGTAAAAGGTTTAAAACAAAACCGAGCTGGATACCTACAAAATGTTATACAGTAGTTTGTAGTAAAATTAAGAAATGTGAGTGTGCTGCATCATGAACAGGTGATCATAACTCCTATCACTGCAATAGCTTGATTCTATTTCTGACTTTAAGCATAAAGCAGAAAATCAGGCTTAATCTGAAACATCCCAGAAGGAAGACAGTGGATGGAAGTGCTGAAGTGAGTGCAAAACAAAAAGCATCTCTGGCCACGTAAACATTATATAATTAAATATTAAAGATATACAGTTAATGCTAGTCAGTTAATTTGAACTTAAATTGACTTTTTCAACTGGGTGCAGTTTTGATTCACATTATATCTACCACTCTATTTATTTATTTATGGATGAACTTGATGTGAATAAAAGAAAAGCCGCAAAAGCAGTGATATCAAAATCTGTTTGCTAACAAATAATAAAATCCTGGGGAACTGAACTCTGAGTATGATGGATGGGCAAACAATGGGACAACATGTTTACACGTCACAGCTCTGAATGACAAGCTTTGTGTTTGCTGGGATTAAAAGTTACTTACCTATAGGGTATCCCAAAGCAAAATCATTGCTTTGGGTAGCAAAAATTGAGAAGAGCCCAGCCTTACTGTAGCGACTGACGGGGCTGGCTACTATCAATGTGAGGATGCAGACGAGGAAGAACACGCACACTTTGGCGATGAGGATGCTCCAGAGAAATGGCCAGATGACATTACCAAAGTCCAGCAGCACCATGTTCTTGAACAACAGTGCTGGAAGAGCAAACTTGGAAACAAAACTCCCCAATCCTTTGGCCTGGGTGGAGGTGATAATGTTTGCCCTCCCTGCGATGTACCCGCACAAAATGATCCCAAAGCATTCCAGGAGAGCCGGGAAGAGCCTGTCGATGGACATGCTGGAGGACAGGGCAGAGGAGTCCAGCTCCTCAGATGAAAAGTTGAAGCTGCGGCTTCTTTCCGGTGCCTCCATCATTATGTTGACCCTCCCTCTGCCGCCAGCTGTCATGTCTGGTTTGCCGTAACGGTAATCCCCTCCTCCTCACCAGTCGGCACTGTCAGTCACTAGAGACACTGAGGAAAACTTTCACTTATAACCTTTAAAATCACCGGTTCAGCTGTAATCTCATTACACACGTAGAGCTAACTACGTCAGTTAACCGAAATAATATCGTATATTAACAAGACTGCTTTTAGAGAGGTTTTAACGTTGTTTACACATAGTTAAAAATCACTGCAACCGATATAACTTGTATATATCTTTTTAATAATGCAGTCTCACCTGTCTGGCAGCGGTTGAGCACCCATGCGCTAGTCATATTTAGGTAGCCGTCAGTTAGCCAGCGAGCTAACGTGAAGCTGGAGGCAGATACTAATCAGAGCTTCTTACCGATCCAAACTTCGCCTTCCACCTTTACTAACTTCTTAAAAATAACTTGACACTAGCGCTCTTCTTACTGTTACGTGACCGCGTTGCTTAGTATCCAACCCACAAGTTTCATTAGCCATGATTTGTCAACACATCTCAACCAATCACTTTTCAAGATAGTGAAAAGAGGCGTGGCGTAGCGCCTTCTTTCTATCCTTTTCGAAAACAACGTAAATACGTATAAGAGACGAAAGATGGCATAACTATGACCACTTATTTCCGCAGTGCTGACAGACAGGCTTGAAGGATGCATTTTAACCCAAACATAAACTTAGTAAAAGTTTAGTTTACCAGACGCCTACCTAAATTTAAACTGCTTAAAAACTTTAAAGTCTGGAAAGCCCCTGTACGGGGAAATTCAACCGCCACCTCACAACAGCCAAGTATGTAGTGATGGGTCGTTCGCGAACGAAATGGCTCTTAGAGCCGACTCTTTGACGTGAACGACGCGAGCCGGCTCCTTATCGCGAGCCGTCACGTGGGTTTTCTTTTTTTTTTCTTTCTCTCAGCCTCTCTCTCGCACTTTTTTTCCGCTTCACTCTGCACGCGAGCCTTGTGCTTTATGCTGGGCAGAGGGGGGAGGGGCGGTAGTTACACTCAGTAGCACAGGAACAGAGCCAGAGAGAGAGAAAGAGAGGCAGGGACAACAACATTAGAAAGGTATAGTAATCATCCACAACTATTTTCAGTTGCAGATGATAAAGGATTGAGAAAGTTTATTCATGCAGGTCCATATGACAGAGAATATGCATGTTCTTTTAGTTTTCATATTATAATTTATATTTAATTGTGTTGTGGTTTGCAGTGTTTTGTGTTCTTTTCACTTTAAATTTGTGAAAGGAAAAAGCTGAAAATTTAAATAGTTAAAACTTGAAATGTGAATAGTTGATTTTTGTATTATATGATTTATTTATTACATTTTATGTGGAATGAATAAATAAAAGTATATTTACGGTGGCCCCTAGAGACAAAGCACATACAAACTTCAAATCACGTACGAACTCTGAAGCATGTACAAACTCCAAAACACGTACAAACTCCAAAACACGTAAAAACTCCAAAACACGTACAAACTCCGAAGCACGTAAAAACTCAGAAGCACATAAAAACTCAAAACACGTACAAAAGACAACAGAAGTGCTCCAGGATGCTGGGCGCAGTGTTGAGCCTTTGTTATCTTGTGGCTACACAAGCCAGCAAGTACCAACGACCGGATTTGGTGTGTGGTAATAACAGGTAAATGAACTTTTTTTTAAATTATTTGAATATATATATGAGTGCCTGTGTATAAATACACAAACAATACACACATGCTTTCAATTGTGTAATTTAAGTGATCTAGTAGCTCGGCTTTGGAAGTTCAGTTCATGCTAGAAATGTGTTTTGGAGTTTCTACGTGTTTTGTCTCTAGGGGCCACTGCATATATTTATATATAAACATATATAAATAAAACCACTTGTTTTTATGTTAGTAATTCCTTTTGTGCATAATTTTATATTATTGTTAATAATAAATTAATTAAAGCAACAAAACAACCTGAAGAGCCGGTTCGGAGCCGAAAGAGCCGGCTCTTTTTAGTGAGCCGAACCGAAAGAGCCGGATCTCTAAAAAGAGCCGGAAATCCCATCACTACAAGTATGGTAGAGTATCGTCTACAAGTCACATGACCAATCATCGCTACGAAAGACTGAAGACTGTCTTAAATGACTAAAAAGCATTTAAATGCTAATTTTCAATTAAGTAAAAGTTTTGTGAAAACGGTGTATCTGCATGTTATGCCAAATTATAGTTTTAAAAAGGCTTTAATCTAAAAATGACGAGAACCACAGTTATCATCATAAAAATGATGACAGTGATGGAAAATGTTAACATTCAGCCCTTCTCACGTGCTGAATGGAAGGATCCTGTTTTGTCTCCATATAATCTTTTATTAATACAAGATATACTTAACTGTACGAGTTATCTTTTGCATGAAATGTTCTGTCTTCTGTGATCATAAATCTTTCTGTGTTTTTTGTTATTCTTGGTCACGAGCTATGCAGACTTTTGTTGCAGTTGCATGTTAGTCAGAATGGTGAGTGTGGTTCAAGCTGTCAGGAAGGTAGATATAACTAAAACTATCCCTTGTAACAACCAAGGTATGTAGAAAAGCGTCTCTGAATGCACAATACATTGAACTCTGAACCAGATGAGAGCCATTCCTGTCAGCTAAAACACTGAAAAACATGCAGGTGAAAAATCTGCACCAACTGTGTGACGCTGTCATGTCAACATGAACCAGAATCACTTAGGATTGTTTCCAGCACCTTGCTGTGGACCCAGTAGCAAATTGTAAAGCAAGGAACAGGGGAGAACAACATCTCTAGTATTACATTCAAATGAGCACAAAGCATGGCAGTATCATTTATCTGGGATGTGGGAGTATATCAGGGAAATTAAAATGTTGATATACTCTCCCAAGTATCTTAACTGTGGAATGCACATTTTATACAACCTATAAAACCCAGAAATACCACAAATTTAGTCTCCTGTGTGCCCACAGAGTTAAGTAAAAAAGTTAGCTAATGCCTGTGTCACATGCACCTGTCAAATAACTGCTGTGAACTGAGGAGCCAAGAGCTAAGTAAGCATGTAAAAGCACATTACAAGTAAAAGTGGACAGGTACAGAATCTGCATTTTTTACTTGTACAGCTGCTGTTATTGTGTATATATTTATTTATATTTAGATTTCTTCATACATTCTTATATAGTTCTATATTGTGTATTGTGTATTTTGTTGTACAGTTATTTTATTTTCAACTTTAATTTATATATTTATCTTTATCTTATTCTTCCCAGTTAAATTTACCCTTCATTCTAATTTGTGTTGTACAGTTATTTCATTTTTAACCTTAATTTATATTTTATTCCTTCCTAGTTAAATTTACCCTTTTTAATTTTTCATATTTATTTCCTATCTTATTCATAGCCTTTTCCTTTTTTGTTCTCTTTAGGTCACGAGCAGTTGTCCAAGCATTTCACTACATATCGTACTGTGTATGACTGTGTACGTGACAAATAAAATTTGAATTTGAATTTTGATTTGCATTAATATTTGAATTTCAAATAGAGAGTTGACATAAGGTGTACAGTGTAAACAGTGACGTGGGAAACAAAAGGCAGAAGTGCTTCAGAAAAATAAGTCTGACTTATAATAGTGACACGATTATAAATCAGACCCTCGTGCTTTAAACTTAGGCACAATTAACACAATTACCAGCTATAATTTGATTATAGCTTTTATGATTCTAACATGTACCATTTGATATTAAAGACATTCAAATATGCTCCAGAAGTTGTCAGTCTGCCGTGTGCTGCTACGTACATTAGCTAGAACTGGATTCTTTTTTCCTAATCTCTATGTTTACCCTGGAAGGTGTAGGTCAGAATTTTCATATTTTTAGTGGTATGAAGCACGTGCCAGTGCTCTTGTATCAGGACAATAGAACAGAATAAAGCAAGGAGCTGCAGGAAGGAGGCTATCAATTTTAATCTGTTTTTCTGCTTATTGCGCTATAAAGTCTACCCTTCAGTCATATCTCACCTTGTAACAGGACAAAACAATTTTATTCAGCTGTACAGTAAAGGTGTCAAGTAAAGCTGCACAATATTACACAACATTAGATTTATGTCCAGTTGCACACATGTTCCTGTCCATACACACAAGGGAAAAAGTAACTCTGTCAAAATAGGTTGAATATAAATATGAAAATACTGCAAATTACATGTTCTTACAGGATACAATTGTTCACACTCCAAAAACAAACAACAAGAGAAAGGCAGAACAAGCTGTAAATGCTGTCAGGTCTGTACAGGAGCTTCAAAAACCAAAGGTGAATGTGATCACCTGAGAAGTGTAGCTGGTAGAATATAAAGGATGGGTCTTTAAAGCATACTCAGCTCAATGAGGCGGCCTGCGAACACCGCTAATGTGCCAATTAGACACACAGCCATAAAGACACAAAGCAGAATGTGATCCAACACCATGGCCACAAACTTCCACTCTTCAGCAGCCTGAAAAAAAAAACATTAGAGAAAATGTATCAATTGCAGGACTCTAGATTGGATTTTAGCAACATATTAGGAAAAAAGTTTATTATAAGGATGGTTACACTGCTGGATTCCTCATCTGATTTCATGGTTTCTGCGATGTATTTAACCCCATCAATGGCACTGCGCACATCAGGATTCTTTGTGATGGGTGAGTAGTAGGGAACAGCAGAGGCCTGGTTTCCAGAGATATCTGAGATATCAAAATCAGCACCATAGATGGTTTTTATCTGCTTTTCCTTTCCCGGGCGTTTCATTGTTGAGAAGAACATGATGTTGGGAATGGTTTCGATAAAAACCTATCATGAAGGAGACGAAAAATGTGTCAGTGAGTGTACAATGCCAGAAAAGATGGATAAAGAAGAAAAAAAACATTTTAAGTCTGTTACCACTAGATGGCAATATAATGCAGGAGAAAAACTCAATCTTGCCTCGCTTGAGCAAATCTACTCCTTTAGTTATTCAGCTCCACTATCAAAATGTAGTCTTTTGCTTTCTTGTGCTCACCTTGCGGACCCAGTTTGGCATTGTGTGAGTGCTCGGGGAGCGGTGGTGGGTGTTGATAACAATGACAGTGATGATGATGGATGCAATGACAAACACCATGGTGAAGAGCATGTACTTCCCAATGAGTGGTACAGCGCTAGAGGTAGACGGGATCAGCTCCACAATGACCAGCAGGAACACAGTCAGAGACAACAGGACGGAGATGCTGAGGGTCATCTTCTCACCTGGAAGACACCATTGTAACCATTCACTCTTTCTTAGTTTGTGTAAAAATCCGCATGAGGTATAGAAATTCAAACACAGTCAGCTGTGTAAATAGGGACTTACTAACCAAAGAACATAAAATTGGCTATTAAATTATTTCAGTTCAAATTCCATTTCGCAGTATGCAGTTTTGATCAGAACATGATACGTAGATGTTCATCTGATCTTTTTTTTCTCTTGTTTACTATTCTTGACCTCTTCAGTAGTCTAAACATAATTCAAATAAAAAGAAAAAAGAAAGAAAATAACGTAATTACATTCTTAGGAACTACGATGGTAAATGTAGGACACCATGTTTATGCCATAACTAATCCCCGATACACTGAAGGGCTGATAACATGTTTAGACCATAACTTGACCTGAAAAACATGAAGGTATAGGTGCAAATGTCGTGCAGATTAAACTGCATGAACATGCAATCTTATTAAACTGCCACCAGGGAGGGCTGTTTCCTGAATTCCATCAACTAACTTTAATTTGAATTTATACAGCAGCACATTTGCATCGTTCACCCAAATAAGCAAATCAAATCCAAACAGTGATAGGCTACTTTTTTCCTCTTTCATAAAGCCAGGAGTATAAAGAGATTTTGACACCATTTCACATGAGTAAAATGTGAGACATGTTCTTTTTTTTTGGGTTTGTTTTTGTTGTTGCTCAGTAAGAGCATTTATCCCAGGGAGGGCATCTTTTTTGGCACTAGCATCTCCTCCTCCTGTCAGCAGCCATATCAGAAACAGGGATCAAGTGATGTATTATACATTAAAGCAAAGGCCTGCTTTCAGACATGACAGCACAGAGGGACTCTGGGTAATGAAGCAGACCGACACACTGGGAACATGGCCAGATGTGCACATAAGCTGTGCAGTTCCTGAAAAAGCCAGTGTAGAGACACTTTGGACTGACAGGCAGCATTTAAGGATTTTTCCAACACGGTTTCAGTTGATATCATAATAGGAAAGCCAAATAGTGGCCATGGTCTAATTTTGACAATTTACATCATTTGCATATATGTACACATACACAAGAAACAGTAAAAGAGCTGGCTTTGTCTGAAGCTCAAGCAAATGTGCTTAAACAGATTTGAAAAACGTGATTAAATAACATTTTAAATGTTTCCTTTTCTAAACAGATTTTTTTTTTAGGTGAAAATTGCAATTGTCTATGCAATTTTAAGGTTTTAAGGTTACTGAGGTTTTACAAGTACTAGTAGATGGAGTTTGTTACCTTTGGACATGTTATACATAGCTTAGCTTGTAGACTTCTAAGCTAGCTATCTGGCTGTTCCTTCCAGACATGAAAGTGGCATAAATCTTTCTGTCAGCCTCTTGAAAGGAAACAACATACCATTTTTCCAAAGAGGCTGAAGTATTGGCTCGCAGGTAATGATTCCCTTTGAAAATATTTGAAAAGCATACAACAAAAGCAAAGCTCGAGATAAATCTAGTACTATATTTGTCAAGATTGTGAGAAACTTCCTCAAGTATATTAATGTATATTAGTATATCAAATAAGAATTATGGTTTATATCTTTTTTAGTGAGAGGATGTGTTTAAAACTTTCTGTATATTATGATCTATGATAGATGTTTTATTGTTTGGTTTACATTTTTCAGTGCAAACATACCAGAATCCGTGGGAAGATAAAAGACAAGGCCAGTGAGGAAGGAAAAGAGCATGCACGGGATGATGACATTAACAATGAAGTACAGAGGAAGCCGCAGCATGAGGAAATGGTAGGTGATGTCCAGGTAGGGGGTGTCTTGGCAGCAGGCGTAGTACACCCAGTGCTTCCAGCCACGGAAATCCTTCATCACCCATTCTCCGCTTTCCATAAAGTGGCTCAGATCTGGGCGGTCACTGTCCTGTCAGGAAATATGAATATGATGATAATTATTCCTATTATGTAAATTTTCTAGAGAAATGTAAAGAAAGTTATAAAGAAAGTTAAATTAGTAAGCTTTAAATCTGCTTCCATTCTTTTCATCTGGTTGCAAAGAAAGTCAGATTGTAACAGTGTTTGTGAGAAAATAACCCTGCATTTGACTTGATAAATAATCTCATTAATTTATCATCCTGCTCGCTGGGTTTAAGTCTTTTTCAATGGTGGTGATGTGGTTAGCCCTGCTGCCTCACAGCAAGAAAATACCTGGTTCAGACTCTCACTTGTGCTCTCTCTGTGGAGTTTGCATGCTCTTCTTGTACCTGAATGGGTTATTTCCAGGTTCTCCATCCAATCACAAGCTTGGTTAATTAGAGATTCTAGATTAGCCATGGAAAAGAGGTTCTTTAGGGAGGTATTAAATAAAGAACCCTATGAATGCATTATTAAGTACATTTAACTGATTGCTTCGAGTGGTCAGTGGAAGCTGATAAAGCCTAGAAAATTACTATATAGATGTCGATTCATTTCCAGTTGAATTCTTAAAATATGGGTGCTAGATATAGCGAAGAGATTAAGACATGGCTGTGATTGACAAGTGGCTATAATGTGGGCATACAGATTAAGCACCTTCTTAGTCTGTTGCATCTTAGCCTGTTCAGTATTTTGTTGAAGTAAAAAACTAACAGACTGATTGTTTCAGTTTGTTCATTTTAATTTAAGCTTGTATTTGTATCATGTGCACTTTGCTAACCAAGCTAGTTAGCTAGTGCTAGCTGATTAACGCCACACTCTTGTCCAAGTAGTACATCTGGTTTCTTAAGCAAAGCATGGTTAAAGTCAGAAATTGAGGCTTTAAAACAGCAGTTAATAATTTAATGGCTGATGTAATAGTCACTCTGTCAATCCTTTATATGCAATTCATGACTTTTCCTCAAATTTAGTTGGCTAAAACTGTAGTTGTCTACAAGCTTATCAGAAAGACTAGAAGGGGAACTTCTTGTCTAGCCCTTGCCAGTGTAAATAAAGGAAACGAAATTATTTACATGTTGCAACACCGTTTTAGTGTATGTATAAATGACAGCTTGAGTTCTTGTGTCAATTAATAATTTTGTCTTTAATTCATGCAAAACAGAAGTTATCATTTGTCATTATTTTGTAGGTTTTGTGTACACTTTTGTTTTTTTTGGACTGAGGCAGACTAGTTGAGAGTGGCATAAATCTCCTCAACTAACTTTAAGAAACAGCCTGTGAATGGGGTAATATGTATTACGGGATTGATGACGACCAAGTTCCCATCGTAGGTCCAGGTACCCAGCTTCATGCTGCAGTTCTGGAGGTCGAAGGGGAAATGCAACACAATAATTTCACAGTAGCTTTTGAAGATGGCGGGTGGGTTCCATGTGATCATCCCAGTGTACTCCAGCAGCACTTTGGTCTCATGAACAATGGCAAAGTCACCGTCGGCACTGCGGGTACAGACAAGCACAGGCGGCATCAACACAGGAGATAATAAGTTAAATGTTCACGCTGGGGGACATCAGCACTTGAGGACAGGGTGCGGTTGGCACAAGTTGTTGTGGCAGCAGAGCTGGTTGTCAAGGGAAAAAAACAGCAGTGTGTCAATGCGGCATATGGCACGGGGGGGGGGGGGGGGGGGAATCTGCTATACAGAGGCCAAATTTAGCACAATGAAATCCAAGCTATCACGCACTACATGCTGCAAGTATAGAAATGTGTGATCCAAAATATCACTAATGCGTGTGCTGATTGTTTTCTTGCAGTCAGAATTTTCAGGTCGAGTATAATTTTATTAAGGAAATTGTTTTAGGAAAAAAAAAAAATGTATACCTGGCATTGGTCAGTTATAGCTTGAATACGTACTTGTTGTAAAGAACCAGATCAGGACGCCAAATGTCCCTGGAAGGTACTCTGATCTTTTTGATGCCACCATAATCCTCTGGGTTCCACTGCAAGTTCACATCTTTCCATTTCTGAAATACAGAGAGGGACAGCCAGGACAATAGTTTATACTTCAAAAATAGCAGCCAGTATAAATGGTTCGTTTAGTGGAAAAAACAGAAAACATCACAAAAGCTGTTAATGAGTGAAAATTCTGATCATCATGCTGAAAGTGGACACAATGATGGTGAAGCAAGCCTGAAGTAATGAGGGACAAAGTATTTTGCACAATGCTTGGAGGACAACAAACTATCTTGAAGTAATCAGTAATGAATCAATAGTTACTGTTCTGTGATTTTTGGTGTTTGGATCATAGTTTATCATAAACTACTTAGAAAAGTGTGAGTTAATTATAGACCAAACATAATGATGATTTGTCATTTCTCAGGCAGTTCTCGTGGGAATGATTGCTGTCTACTTTTGAGGTTTTGCAGACATGTGATCACTAACCATATGATGTTAACCAGTCTTTTCGGATGTGCGACAATCAAACATTGTAGGAACAGGTGAATAAAGCTCTAGTCGCTCAGGCCTATAGACTGGTCAGTGAACAGGCTATAGGGAACCTGTCCTGAGGGAAAAATTTATATTCCCCAATTGGTTGTTAGTGGTTAGTGGTCAGCAGCCCTACAGACCATCGGTGTCCCTGTGGCGACCCTGTGTCGGTAGGGAAAAATCCCAGCCAGCTGGGAAAAACCTCCTTGTATTGGCTTTGGTAGCTAAAATATAGCTGTGGTCCTGGTTTGAAAGGAAGTGATGAATTTGCCCTAACCCTGTCCAGCTACTAGAGGTAGATGGGTCTATCAAAATACCCATAGTATTGATACCAATGCTGGTTATGGTACTGCATCGATACTAGTCTGACAGGATCAATACTTTGTTTCTTATATGGTCAGTATGTAGCCCATTGTCCTGGGTTAATTCATTATTTTTTGGAAACAAAAAAATATAATTTACCCCAAACAAGTACCATAATTTAAACAACAGAAACTGATCCAAAGGGTTTTAGAGACAGGCACATTTATATTCCAATTCTCCAAAAGAATCAGATTGATACCAAAATTTGCAGTGTTGTAGAGGAGTACCAGCTACTCTGTGTTTCATTGTGTTTCTTCAAGCTGACAGCATATAATAATTCGAATTCAGATTTTTTTGGTTAATCTGTCTTTTTTGAACAATACTAGAGGAAGTAATAGTATAAAATATAAAATAGTATCCTGGGTATTTGGCAAAAATCACCTACCAATGAATTAAAGGAAGAATTTTTATCAAAACAAAGTCAGTGCAGGATAATATTAGACTGAGTTTGGCCTTTTTGTCAATGCCAGAAGTGACTATAGAGGAATACCTTCCTTCTCCTTCATACACGACAACACAACAAAAAATTAACAAACCTGTTTCAGTCGCACATTGCTGGTGACAATCTGGTTAACCTCATCCTGTGGATCCAAAAAATGTGTTGTGTTACTCATACAGAGATTAGCATTGTGTGACAACAGTGAATCTTATGACAGGTGATATACTGCGAACTAAGACCTCACCACACTGATGAGCTGAATGAGCTGAAGACCGACAGTAACGTTTACTTTGTCCTTGAAATGACTGACAGGACGGACAACCTTATTGTAACCAGTGAAAAGGGTTTTAAATAGAAGTGTTTCTTCCAAGGAGCCCCAGGCCGTGCCTGAAACAGACAACATAGTTGCTTTGTGATGAGTTACGTCTGGAGTCATTTAAACAGTGACACCACTCTTGGTAGCTCTCCTTGAGTGCTGGAAAATCAGATGGTTTTTAAGAACACCTGACACTTAGGGTGACTTAAATTAATGTGACTGGAAAACAGACGTGATAATGTGTAGTATCTATAGTATGTGTGCTGCATAACTCTTAATGTGCTGACATGAAATTTTACAATGTAAAATAGACTTTTACTTGATATATAAATAAAACGTATACATGCAGACTGTAAAAAGAAAGTATACCTTTTAGTTCTAAGGGTTTTAAGGGTTTTTGTATCTGGACATTATTATTTTTTCCTTAGCAGGACTTGAAGTTATTTAAATATTACCTCAGATGAACTACAGACATGAAAAAATATACTGTTCTGTTATTTATTTAACAAAAGTTGAGTAAAAATGCAAAATTTGTGAGTAAAAAACTAATTATACCGTGACTGGTTTCATAGGAATTAAAAGGATAGGTAGCAGCCGGGTGCTGCTAGTAAAATGCAGTTGGTTAACTAATCATCAGCAAGTGTGAGCACCTTTATAAAAGCAGAAGTTTGGGCATTTTGCTGTTCTGGGACATTCAAGTGTGTTTTAATAGAATGCTAAGGAGCAAAAATCAGCACTGGATTAAGGAATTGCGAAGGAATTGTTGTTGCCCATCAATCTGGGAGAGGTTATAAGGCCCATGCCAATCATCCATCATTTAACCCTGGAGAACCCATGGGGTCAAATTTGACCCCATGGTTTCCCTAGAAAACCAATGGGGTCGGCTCTGACCCCATGGGTTCTCCAGGGTTAATAGTGAGAAAGATTGTTTGCAAGTGGAAAACCAATCTTCCCATGAGTTGATGTCCCAGCAAATTCATCCCAAAGTTAGACTTTGCAATGCACAGAGAGCTCTACTGGCCTGTGCATGTTCAATTTCATTTTCAAGTTCACAACAGTACAAATTAACAGTTGCTTGTTTGGAAGGTTTGCCAGGAGGGAAGAAAAGGAACATGACAGCAGAGCCAAGGTTTGCAGAGTTGCATCTGAACAAACTACAAGACCTCTGGGACAACATAGAAGACTAGTGTGGAGATGTCTGGCAGTAATGCACGGCATCACACTGAGCGAAAACTAAACACAGCATATCAGCACAAACATCCTCCAACTGTTAAATACAATGGTGGAGTGGTGAGGAGGTGAGGACAGGCTCTGGACAACTCGGGCACTGAATCTTCGATATTACTTAATTTTTTTACGCACTGCTTCTGCATTTTGGCTTCGTTTTTGTCAATATATTTGTGTCCTGGAGACATAGGGACTGCCTGTAGTGTAAACACAACAAACAGTGTGTATGTGCAGAGAGTTTAATTTTGGCAACACTTCATTGAAACATGTGATGGCTCCACTGTGTGGGTTGTTAACAGAGATATTCTTTTTCCATTTTCCATTACGCATCTGTCACAAGCCAAAGCAGGACCTCCTTTCGTTTCCCTTGACCTTGAAATGAAGGCCATTTTACAGCAACATGTAGTTTGAATGCTTGAATGATTCTCGGGACATTCAACACAGTAAACTAAGGAATTGCCTGTCTATAATTATGCAGATGACTTCATGTGGTGACAGGCAGATGAAGGGTTGAAACGCAGAAGAAAAAGCCTCACTGTACTTGGCCTCGCAAGAGAGCCAGTTTGTACAAAGCTTAAATTTGCTCATTAGTTGTGTTCTGTGAATTGGATCAGTTTACACTGACCTCAGAGAAGTTTCTGTAAATATAATTAATGAGGAATTTATTTGTATTTTTATTTATGTATAATTATAACTGATGTCTGAAACATTTAATTAATGTAAAAAAGGCGAGTACACTAAGTTATCAAGCACACATTAGTTTAGAACAATTTCTTACCTGTTAGGGTGACTAGATGAAAAATAAAAATCACAACATTCATTGTCGCGAGTAAACTCAGGCATCCAAACTAAGATCCATCTTCGACACGCTGCCTGTCGATGACTCGAGAATTAAAACGCATTGAACCACGTAAAAGATTCTTTTAGCGCTGGCAAATGACTTACTGTACAACCTTCAAGCTCTCCACTGGCAGCCTGGTTGTTATTGTGGCACAGTGGATGTGAGAGACTGCCTGCCAACGCTTGTTATTTGAGAGGGACACAAGATATAAGATCAACATTCCACAGTAATCCACCCCTGAAATATCGCATCATGAACTTGGCCACACACAACCTCTAGGTGCAAAGACACGGAGCATGCTTGCTCTGTGCGTTTTCTCTTTCTAATAATCTGTTATTGAAGCTTTGAAATCCTTATCTACAGACCTGTGTAAATCAAAATGATGTCTCCACACTGATAAATCTGTCTTTATGAGTTTGTGCCACAGGACAAAAAAAAACAAAAACAAAAATTCAAGTGTGACAGATGATTTTAATTGGTTCAACATTACAAGATGTTTCTTTTAATTTTTTTTAAGTGATCTTTAGCAATCGTTCTCCAGTTTTTCTTTTGGACATTGTTTGGTTTTTCGCTCATTTTTAATCCATTCCTTGCACGTGACCATTCTTAGAAAAATGCTTTTGTTTGGTTGTTAAGCCATTTAACACTGACCTGTGTATTAATCCAGCATATAAAAAGCACCTAACAAAACGGATGTTTTTGTGTCTACTCATCACAGAACCCATTTTAAATAGTATCTTTAGCTACGTTATTTCAAGCAGCCTGTCACAAAACACATAATATGTTCCCATTTCTTTAACTGAATCTCCAAAAGGTAACGTCCGAAGAGCTGACAACTTGGCATATCTATTGTGAGCAGAATCAACTTTCTGGGATTTCCTTACCTGGATGATTGAACATGCATCAAGATACAATGGAACACCATTCATCATAGACTGGCCTCCCCAGAGCCCAAATGTCAACACTATTGAAGCAGTGTGGGATCATGTTGATAGTGAATGGAACAAAAGGCAGACAGCATCCAAAGAGGAGCTTTAAATGTCTTACAAGGAGAAATGTCTTACAACTATTCCTGAAGGCTACTTAAGGAAATTACAAGATGGCTTGCCTCAGAGAGTCCAGGCTATGTTGTGGTCATGCTATATGGTATGTTTCCATTTATGTTTGCATATTTTTCATACAACACCACTGTACATATTTTCTATTTTGATAGAAAAATATGAAGAAATTAGGGGTAACTAATTATTATGCGTACATTTTCAATGTTGCTTTTTTCTGAAGACTTGAGCAAAATGGTCATTGCAAGAAACCATTTAGTATGAGTAAAAGTTTCAGGACACATGAGGCAATGCTAAGTGGTGGCCAGGGGTGGCTAGTGCCACAAAAGACTAAATATGGCCACCACTCAGAATAAAGTGCTGCTGGAGGGGTTAAAGTCATCAAACTTACAAAAGTTACATCCAGTTACTTGCATTTTTCCCACAGAGCTTTTTTGCAGAGCCAGAGCTCTATTACTGTTGTTGCCATGCAGACACATTGTCATTGTCTTTATACTCCTTTGAGTAAAATGATTAGCCTTCGGTACCACCACAAAATATGTGGTGATCTCAGCTTGTCACCCCTATAGAAAAGCATTTTTGGACCTGCCCCTGCCAGAAACACCTTCAGAATGGATCACGTTGTGAGACTGCTTTGTTTAAAGCTTTGTCAATCCACACCGTGTCCTTTCTAGAGGGCAGGTGTTACACCCACGCATTTCTTTCTTGCTGTGCACTGCCCCATCCTGTCGGGCCAGTGGTGGGTCAAGCAACTCAATTTCCTCACATATCTACTCCGTTCAATCAGCCAACCACTGAACCACGAGCCTCATTCATCTCACTTAGGAACAAATGAGCATTTTGGCAATATCTGAATTAACAGAGATTCTTCTCAACCCTCCCCCTTTGCTCTCCCACTAGCCACTCAGGTCATTTGAATTTGCACCGTGTTAGCACCGCTTTGCCTTTCTCCAAGTCTGTCATGTAATGCAGGACAAGCCTTCATTGTATCTGCTCAGTCAGCCTTGTCTCAGTCGGACACTTCTGGTGCACTGTCCAGCTTTGAAGCCTCACAGTGCGAGTTGCGTGTTTACATCTGCTCTGTGAGTGATTAAATATTCAGCGAATACAAATAAAAGCACCTATGTAATACCTGCAGGTGGTGGATGAACAGTGGACACCATATTGAATGGTTATGGTTTGATGAACATTAAGAGGATTAGAAATTACAAAGAAAACATTGTGCTTTGTTACAAATTGTGGCAACGTAAATGTAGAAACACTGACTCATATTTTGCATACACATGATTTTTAATTCAATATGTACTACTCCTGTTTCCATATATTATTGTTATGTGTTAATATTTAAGCTTTTACGAGTGAAAATTTGTGTGCATTTGGAAAGCGTATAAATTAAACCACAGAAACAGTCACAGTGCTATAATGTCAAGCATTAGCCTCTAATTAAAAGGATAAGCATTGCCATTTAAAATTCTGCACTTATATTTCAGCACTTGTAAATGTATTCAGGTCAGCGTTCAGCAGGGAAGGAAGCATTGCCATTCAGCAGTTAAGAGAGAAAGGTCAGTTATCTCATGGATCACAGCCTTTCAGATTTCTCATGCTGTGAATAATGCACATCCAGTGCACAATACATTTGGCAGACGCTGATCTAGCATGGTGTTATCACCACATCTGACTGAGTGATAGAAAGCTTGATAGCTTTATTTGTGCGGCTTACCCTCATTCACAGTACTATGATATATTTAAAATGGCTGATAATGGTGGGGGGGCACTAAACGGTTGGATGAAAATCCAATTTTGCCACACTATCACCGGAGACAAGTCTGAATTTAGCTTACATTAACTCAATGTGATGTGGCCACAACACCGGAGTGATTAAATGTCAAGCAGTGATTGCTTCTCAAATGCTTAGTGGTGAAATTTGAGGCACAAAGACCTAAATGGAGGGAAAGGCTGGAAATGAAGCTGCAGACAACATAGAAAACAATACTACAGTCTGAACGTTCACGTGTCCAAGGCTAGAGGGAAAACACTATTTAAAATCACGTGGAATAAACACGCTATCCAAACAACTTAAATTTATTCTCTGGGCCTCAGTAGTATGAAATCCTGGTCATGTAATGAGCCACTGGTGACGTGCATGACTGGTTCTTGGAAATTGCATGGAAGGACATAACCTGTGGGTAATTAAACTCAAAATCCACAAATTTCATGTGACATTGTTTGCACATATATCCAGTAATTAACAACCTCCCCAGAGTGCAGTGGTGCTGCCGCAGGTAATGTGGGTTTGGTTTTAATTCCTCAGTGAATCTGTGTGACTGATGGGATGTTACAGGGATTTCTGTAAAGTCATGTGACACGTGACATGTGCGCTTTTAGGCACAACCCGTCATCATGAATATGCAGAATGAAAGAGTGTCAGGGTCATCACTGCAGCCCCTCCATGTCTAGTATATATTTCCTCTTCTTTATTTAATGCACAAGACTAGCTATTGTATGTTTTCTTACTATGAACAACAAATCTCTTAATAAAAAACAGCAACGTGTCTGTACTTAATAGTTTTCTTTCCATATCTATAGCACAGCCCCAGTGCAGCAACTATAGAAGTATAACGTTCCCAGATTGAGGTAGATATTCGGGCCAAATATAACCCACATCTGCAGTTGTTCTAAAGGCCATATTAAGCCTTGGCTTACAGTGTTGACTAAGGATGAATGTTGCTGCCCCAACCTGAGCAACAAGTTCACTTTATATGAGCCAGATGTCAGGTGTGCTGTCACATATGTTCCCCATCTGGTCTTCATAGCACTTCCTGTATCCCATATCAAAGCTGAGCCACTTCAAGGCACTTCATTTGCTGATGTTGTGCCACAACTACACAAAAATAGATCAAAATATGTAAGCTATGGAGACTGTACAAAAATTTAATTGTTCAGCGATGGACTATGGGGAGAGTCATAAGGAAGTATGGCTGAACAAAGTGATTTCACAGGCAGTACAGGCATTACACCAACATTACTTAAGAAATCAATAGTGTAAGTCACGGTGAAAAATGAAAGTAAATTCATGCTTTTTTAAAAAATTGTCAGTGAAATAAAGGAACTTCTAATGCGAAAAAGTGACAAATGGCTAAAATAATGCCCAACCCCTGCTGCGGATCTCCTTTGTTCTGCAGGGTGAGAACTCAGACTTCTAGCCCTTTTTCACTAGTACCCACTCGGCTCGGCTTGACTCAGTTTTTAGGCTTTTAACTGCTCAGTTAGGGTTCCAAGAGGCTTTAATGACTAGTTGGGACATTTCCCCTGAAAGACAGTATAAAGGCAAAGGTGAGCAGATATGTATGTATGTGGTTTGTAAAATGTTACCCATACATTTGCCCAGACAGTGGCGGTCCTAGCCTGTTTGGCGCCCTGTGCGAACACTCCCTCTGTCCCCCCCCCCCCCCCCCCCCCCCCCCCCCCCAGCACACACACACACACACATATATGTAGAGAGAGAGAGTATGCATAGTATGCAAATGGCTACCGGACAGCCATCATAATGCATCATACAATGAGAAGAGGACAAATCAACAATTGACAATGACTAATTAATATTAAAATCTGCCACAAGCAGCAGGCGCACCTCGCAAACGGAGGGCGCCCTTACTACCAGCAAATGGGCGACAGAAAGCCAATCGGTGCCTATGCGATTCCCAATATGTGCTGGCATGATGTCGGGGCAGCATGAGTACAAGTAATTTGTTGGTTTTTTTTGCCAATGCCCGTGATGCCGCCCCCCACCACGATGCCGCCCCGGGCAACCGCCCGTGTCGCCCGTATCAAAAACCGCTACTGTGCCCAGATTCTTGTTTTTACAGAGTTTTTGTAAGTTAAAAGAATGAAAATCACTTAATTGCATTTTTAACCAGATATTTATTGATTTTGATTTTTTATTATCTCAATTCAGATGACTTATTAAGCACTTAATTTATCAGAGTAAGGTTTAATAAATTAAAGTGACCATGCACAAGTTTTGTACAAAAAACATTACAGTAAAAAAAAGAAGAAAAAAAAAGAATCAAATTCACAAATAATGCTGCTTCTAACACAACAAAAATGTTAAGGTCAGGAAAATCCAGCAGTGTGTACACATTAAGAAAAAAGACTTATTCAAAGAACTGCAGGTGACGTAGAAACATTCGAGGAGATAAAAAAATACAGCATCATAAAAATTACCCCAGTAAAATTAGTAGCTTATTATTTTTTTTTTTTTTACATCCAACTATATAAAGTTTCACAGAAATAGCTGCACAGCAAGCAGCTGGGAATGTGGACAAAATCTACTGTGTTACAGACAAAAGCAGAAATCACAGCGCTACACATCTTAACACATGCTGGGTTACGACTACAAAGCAAACAAAGACCTTGCACCATGCATGCTGGTCTGTCAGCTTTTCAAAAAAACCCCGACAAAAATGGGGAGACAAAAGGTACGTACAAGTGTAAGGTTCATCATCCACACCCAGTACAGGGGAGGACAGATGTTAGGTTAGCACTAGTCCATACACAAGGCATTAAAAAAAAAAGCATCAATCAGTGTAATAAAAAAGTCATTCAAGTCTTTACACAAAAAATGATTAGAGGGCTGTTCTATAAAAGTCCTACTTTTTGTTTAGAAGAGTACATCCTCTTTTTTAATGAGCACCTCCACCACCTGTCTCTGATAGCGGATGTCATTCAGCGCTGTTATGGCGTCCGTGTTGGGTGCACGCATGAGGGTGGGCCCGAAAATGATGGCAAGGTTTTCTGCGTTCATCAAGTTGAATTTCTCATTTTGTGTCACCCTGCAACATTTATCAAAGTTAGAAGAATACTACATACACCCTCGCAAAGGAACAGTTTCAGCAACCGCATGCAAAGGTAACATGTAAGATACACACAGTCTAATATAAAATCATATTTATACATAACACATTTAACTCTTTACATGTTTAATTTTTTTTCTACTTTCTGATAAGAAATAAAGGCAAAGGAGAGGCTGATGTTTGAAAAATGCCAATAACGTTTTAGACATTTAGTCTACCCCTCCCGCAGCAGAAGCATTACACCCTTCACTAACCCCTCTTAATTATTTTTTTACGGTTCTTTGGCTCTTGCAGAATTACCTTGGATTACTCACCTTTTTAAGTGAGCCATGAGGTACTTTAGAGTTTCAGCGTGTGGTGGTGGTAGGAGAGCAAGAGCCTCGCGGAAAGCTTCCAGCTTCTTCTCTGCGTCTGTGAGCTCTGCAAAAGACAAAGGAGCACGCCATTAGTGTAGCTAGAGCAGGCAGTCACAAATTACCGGAGGTACTTCCGGTGAAGTAAAAGTAAAACCCATTAGTTTCCATTAGGAAATCTGGTGGGGGGGGCACTGAGTGTCCAAATGAACACTTAGTGCTCTTGACTGTATGCTTGTTGAAAGCAGCTGTACATTTTCATAGTGCTCATCGCTGTGCTGCAATGAAATAACATTGCAGCTCATACTACATTTGAATATATATTAAAAAATAGGGGGAAAAAAACATCAGCTGCAGCTACAGAACTCATATTGTACAATTATTCCAGATCAGGGATGTCAAGCTCATTTTACACTATGGGCGACATACATAAAACTCGGTCTTCTTGGAGTCGGGTTGTTTGGGAATGCAGCCCAAAGTGGGTGGTAAACTCCATCTAAGGCTAAATACCGGCACGAGACCGATAGACGACAAGTACCGTAAGGGAAAGTTGAAAAGAACTTTGAAGCTAAACTAATACTAAATTTATTCGCTTTGGTGCAGTATCCATGGCCATGGGAGAGGTCTTTATTGGTAGGAGAAGCTGCAAAATTTGCATAAATACAGTTAAAATGTCCAAAATTTATACACTCCTTTGCATTTTCCAAAGCCAACCCAAATTGGAGTCTCCAGCAGGTTGATTCTGGGCCCCTGAGCCTTATGTTTGACACCCCTGTTGTACTTTTCACTACATTGAGTCCAGTACTCTTCAGCTCACATCTGGTACATTATATCCAGTAAAACATTTTCTGCAAAGTAAAAGATGAATAAATGCAGGTAATGTCTTCTGATGTGACTCATTTCGTGATCAAATGAAGGAAACAGCATAGAGCTTAACGACAACTGTTTGCCAGCAAAAATCAAACTGAGTGAAACAGGTGTGTTTCTGACTAATTTGTCTGGTTGTGACGTACTTGCAGCCTCGATGAACCTGGGGTAAGCGTCGAATGAGATGACAGGAACAGGCAAATCCCTGAGGTACAGTTTCAATGCACCCGTGATGATATTGATGTCTTCATAGGCATTCACTGAGATGTCTGTCTTCTCGCCATCTGTGAAGACGAGTGATGGAAAGGGGGAGACAAGGAGAAGAAAGTGAGAGTTTTCTCACTAAATATGGCTCACATCAACAATCTCACATCACAGAGTAAATTCGGGAATAAAGACAGCCATGGAGAAAAAGAAAAAAAAAGCAGTCTTGCTCAGTATTTTTGCAAAGTAGCTGCTATCATCCGCCTGGCTTGTTTTATTCTGACTTTCTCTGGGTTGCGCATGCTTTTCAGAGCAGGCCATGGCCTACTTGTGCTGGCAGACTGAACATCACAGTGCTGTGAGCTGGAATGACACTCTGTCATGGATGATCTCCCACATGCGGATCTGGCTAAGAGTTTAGCCCACTGCTGCAGGGTTTTTCTTGCAGTTAAAATTCACACTGCACCGGGCCAAGACATTTTTATTCTTACTAAGTCCACTACTGAATCCCAACACAGCAAGGATCTTTTTTTTTTTCATGGCTGTCTTTAAGGCAGGGAGAGTGCCTGGTCTGTAGCCTCCTGAGGCTGTCCTTCTCTGTCCACACACAGTGAAATATCAGGATTGGATCTTAACTACCAAAGCAGCACTAACCTTTCACAAATATGTCATTTTATAATAAAAAAGTGTTGTGCATGAGTCTCATAAACATAGGCAGGCACAAAGTGTAATTTGTGAGTTGAAAGTTGTACAAAAACATGTAAAACACACCTTTGTCAAACCTGGACTTGACCTCTTCCACTGATTCGCTGAATCCAGATATTCTGTAGAGGCCTTCTGACTTCAGTCCTTGAGGAGCAAACAGAAAATAAACAACCTTTCAGTCACTGTAAGGGCTGTCACGAGTAATGGAGAAAAATTCAGCCACATAGAATTCCATGGCTAATTTAGGAAATGCCATTAAACGGTCTTAAATATGCATAAGAAATTGAGGATAAAATGTCCACAGTGTCACACAGTGGAACAACATGGGCAGATGCAAATACTTTTCTGCATCACTGAGCAAAATAATAAAGACATAAATCAAACTTAGCTACAGACATATATTAGTGGGCAGACAATGAGGGAACCAACGAGTTTCCTACATAGTTGAATGATTTAACTGAAATGCAATCAACTAAGGCAGCAGGAAACAGAGTAATGTATTCCTCATTAAACATCTGCAATTACCAGCAGTCCCATCACTCCTCTCAAGCCCCTTCCCATTATCCACCCCGACAAAAAACAAAACAAAAACCATTAACTCAGTCAGTAATTGAATCAGATTTTTAACACTTCAACCTAAGTACTATATATTGCAGATTGCTTACTGTAAATTTAAAGGGAAGCTGTTTTACAGCGAGAAACAGAATCCTTGAACCTGAGAGCTGTCAGTTAATCAGTGTGTAGGATTACAGCTGTGGACTAACAAAAACAGCATTTATTGTGCCTGTCTTGTTATTTTCAGCTCTACTGCGTATATTTGAATCAGACAGAACACACTGAAGTTCACGAGCTCACGTTAGACTAACCTCTGGACTCGATCTCTCTTATGCACATGTCCACCACCATGGGTCGGGCTGTATTGCAAGCTTTAACTAGCGTGCTGAGGTCACAGCTGTAAACTTTCCGGATGTGTCTCAGGTCGGGTTTGCAGTTGTTTGGTACCAGAGATGAGCACTGCTTGTGGGTGTTCAAACCACAATCTACAGACACAGAAAGAGGCACACAAATGGTTAAGTTCAGGCATATCTGTAGCATTAAAGTCACCATGAAAAAGGCAATATAGCGTAATGAATGACTGCTTCTAGTTTGTTTTTATACCCAAAGCCTTTACACAGCGCTCAGCCCTGAGTTCATTTTGATTTGGCTCGCTGGTTTCATGTGTTTTTTGGCTTGCAAAGCAGTGTTAATCCCCTTGGTCAATATCTGCCCCTGAAATGTCACAGGACCACTGGAGAGCTTTGGAGAGCTCTTTCTCTGCTACGCATGGCATTGGGCTCACCTTCGCTAAAGTCACCGCTAGAGGGGAGCTTGTTTAGTAGAAATGTATTAGCAATAAAAAAGGACAAACAGGACATTGACCATCCACAGAAATTTCATGTCAAAATACTCCTTTTAAAAATAGTTAGAAGAAATTGATACACCAATTTGAGGAAATATCTTTTTTTAGCCAAATTTTTCCTACTTCAGACATCGACTGGCCCTCAGTGGGTGTTTAAATAGCCAGCCCAGCAGCACATTAGTCAAGATGATAGCATACTCAACACGATGTTTTGCCATCAGTCACAAGACCCGAGGCACAGCTGTTTCAGGGCAGGATTCACCTTGTAGGGAACAGAGGTGCCCATGGAGAGCAGATGCAGACACTGCAGCGCTGCTTTGTAACAGAGACGCATGTTGGGAATTAGACGAACACTGAAAAAGCTGTGGCCCGGAGGAGGGACAGTCAGCACTGCTGTGTGCTCTATTCTTTTCCAAATCCAAGCTCACACACAATGGCTGTGGAAGCAGCAATTGAGGCGCTGCGGGCTATAGAAGACCTAGTTTCCCAGACTAAAATGGGGCAGCTCTTCGAGCTCTTAGATCTTCAGAGCCGTCTTCAAGTTCTATTAAAGGTTTTTTGACAATTGCCATGTGTTTTTTTTTTCTTTATTTCACAAATGTGACATCTTTTGAATCTCTCAAAAGAACTGCTA
Organism: Maylandia zebra; assembly: GCF_041146795.1. NCBI lineage: Eukaryota > Metazoa > Chordata > Actinopteri > Cichliformes > Cichlidae > Maylandia > Maylandia zebra. Next base: position 20,390,202 of record NC_135182.1, on the reverse strand, counting down.
TGTTTTAATTTTAAATTTAAAAAAAAGCTTCTTCTGAAAGCTACATGTCTGGAAGACCTCAGATGATATTTTGATTAATATGGGCCCCTTGAGAAATTCACACTGCCTGAATTTATATGCATTGATGCTGAAATGTAATTACCTTAAGAGATGATTCTCTTAAGGACATGAGACAGGCACTATAATCGCAGAGGGGGCCTGTCATCAGACACAAGGCTGCTGAGTTCCTATTGTCCATGCGAGCTCAACGGTAGCCCTGGGTCCCAGGTGGGGTGGGTGACAAGGAGCCCAGGGGACACTGGGAAACAGGGGATGATGCTTTGGTGCACCGTCACCTCTGTCTCTGTTGCTAAGGCAATGAAGCTGCTGCTCAGTGTTTTAGAAGAGTTTCATTGGTGGCTGGGAGCTCATTTCTAATCAGCACATTATCAACATGTCTAATCAGCACAGTTACCAGTCGAAACTGGTCTCTTTCTGACTGGAAGTGAAAACAAGAAGCATTACAAGTGTTTGTTAAAGGGACTGTTTTTTCTCCCCCTACCAAGTATTTAAGTTAAATAGGGGTTGAGCTGTGTGACCTAGCTCTTAGGTTGAAGCCGGCTGAATATTAATGTGTGTGGAAACAGTGCTCCTTCCCCACACTCCCATCTCTACTCCTCATTAAAGAGACATGCCAGCTTTGTTTTCCTTCACGGGCATGATGGGATGAGGCTGGGGGGTGTACTCTGATGAGGAAATGTGGCACAACAAACACAAGCAGAGGCTGGCTTTCTGGCACCCGGCCAAAAGCAGTTCACAAAAAGAAAAGGGGGTGGGAGAACATTTTTTTTTTTTTGGTATGCAAATTCGAGCATCGTGTGAGACTTTGCTGCCCTAGATTCTGGGATCTGAGGTTGAGTCTGAAGGAATGGCAATGTATTAAAGTCGATAAAGGTTGGCTCCAAACACATGTGCCTTTATTTGGATTGTTGTTCAAAACCACCGCATTAATAATTAATATCAGAGCTCTCGCAGATTTATGTGACACACTTTGTTTCATCAATAAAACATCAAAGACAGGCATCAGACCATATTATAGTACTATTTCGGGATGGGAGAACGAATGCTTACAATGAAATGGGAATCTCGTGTTTGAGTATGTGATAGACAACAAAGTAAATACACTGCAACTATTTCCCTCACAGTAGCAGAGCTGAATGTGTGAATGTTATTTGTCACATAAAGACTGAAAATGCTTGTAGACTATTGGTGAATATTCTTAAAATGAGCCCATAATTCATAGAAAATAAACACAGAAATCTTCCACGAAAGCAACGAGAACTGTACTGTGCGCTTTCAGGCCTACGAGACTGCAAATGTTCTTTAAAATCTTTTGGTTTTGGTCACGCTGATGAGAGAATGTGAAGACGCACTGAGGATTGTGGAGTTATGTGGAGTTATTATATTATTTAAGACTTTAGAGCAAAAAATAAGGAAGTAGATCAGAAAAAAGAAGCTTTTTACTTCATGTAACATATCTGTTACATCACAGTCATAAAGACCCCATTTCATTCTATTACACAATTAATAATCCTTAAACTACTCAATAATCCAGCTCCAGATGCACTGAAAGCCAAGTAACCCATTTACAGCGACGCCCCACCACCAACGCAACGAAAGAAAGCTGTAAAGTAATCAAGGGGTTTATGTAATGCGACTGAGAACAAGTCATACCTGTACATTTGACCCCCTGAGCCATCAGTCCCCACATGAAGCTGGCACAGTGCTCGCACCAGTGAGGTCCCCGAAAGGTATGGACCTACAACAGAGAGGAGGACAGTGACAGATATTAGCGATGAAGTGCAATGACGAGATAGAAGGAAACAGTGGGTAGTTGCAGTGATTTCTCCAGGAGACCAGTGGGTGCTGCCACCTAAAATGACACAGTGGAGGAGGATTGTTGTTTAAACAGGCCCTCAAAATGACAATGCTTTGGCGGGTGCAGCCGTGACACTGAGTGGCAGAGGCTTTGCCATCATGGCGCAGCATGTTGTGACACCTCACGAGAGAAAAGGTGCGAGCTGTCAGGAAATAGTCTATGGAAAGACAACTTCTTGTGTAGCAGAGGAAGCCCCACGCTCCAGGAGCTAACGACAGCCTCGCCAATCAGGGAGGCCTCTGGGAAAAAGAGCAAACCACAGCTCTCCTGGCATTTTTGCATTTAGCCATTAGCAATCTTAGATAAAAAGGCTTTTGTGTAGTATTGTTAGACTGTTAGATGTGTAGAAGTGTGGAGGCAATCGTGCTATAAAATATCCAAAAACTGTAAACACAAAACACTGACATCAATCGACTGGAGTGATGTCATCCTTAGCCATGATTGCATGTTACCATACCACATCGTACTCTCAAAAGTACAATCTAATGTGGACCTTTTAATTAATTGAACACAGTAAATGTAAATGTCTGCCCAATTTAAACTGGAAAGTCTGACATTAGAAGACACAAAGTGCACGTTTCACTCATTATACTTCAAAATATTCTCTTGATTTTGATTTCGCGCGCATAGCTTTCTCCTTTATGGCTGCAGAGGCTTCAAATTCTCTAAAGGTCGAAATGTAACATTCAGCAAAACAAGAGAACAAAGCAGCAGAGAGAGATGAGTGAGCATCAGCAGTTTAAAAGCCTTGACAGTAATATATCGCTCACTGTTCTCCATCCCATTAACCAGCCAAACTAGGAGAGTGAGCCTGAGCCAAACGGGGATACTGTCCGCCACTTTTTCTGCTCTCTATTGGCCTAATCTCTCCATCTGGTGCTCAAACTAACAGCAGTGGTTCACAGACCACCCAACAGATTTTCTTTTGATTAGGGCTCACTGGACAGACCAAAACAGCTCTGTTTTTCATCCCCAGTCTCCCTGTCAGTAACCCACACCCCTCCCCTTCGATCTCCCACAAGGGAGGCTCGAGCAGCAGCCCTGTGGCCACACATGATGAAATTAAACCAAGAGATGCAACAGCTGACAAGCGTTCTTTAAGTTGACTCATGCTCACCTTAAAGTTGTGGGCTTTCTCAGATCTGGAGGGCCAGTCGCTCTCCTTCAGTGAAGCTCTGCGAACCAGTGAGGTGAGCTGCGAATAGGCGAACAGTTTAAGTGGCTGCCAAAAAGTGGCTGAAGGTTTTTGTGGCCCCATCCTCATCCCCAGGGCTGCGGCCAGAATATCCTCCTGATTGGCCTCACGCTTGGCCTTTTGCACCAGAGGCTTCTCTTCCTGGCAAACCTCATAGGACTCTCTAGATGGCATTCTGGAGCAAAAAAAGGATGAAAAAAAAAAAACACAACCCCAGGAAAAAAAAATGGGAATAAACTCCTTGATGTTCAAACAAGATATACGTCAAATAATACTACTTTCATTTTGCCAATTAAAAAGAGACATGGCCTTTTTAAATGATATAAACAAGTCTTTAGATCATTCAAAAGAGTCCAAAAGAAAAAAAACCAAAATAAACAACAACTGTGGTCCCTTTTGAATCTCCTCACAGCAGTGAGAGTAGATGAAGTGGAGACTCTGTGATAGGAGTGCCAGCTTTTATACAAAAGAGGTGCAGCCTTGGGTGCTCATGTGGTTCTCTGGGAACATGTATGCAGATGAGCTGAGTGGCTGTGGCTAATCCTCTCCTCCCTGTGCAGAGCTGATATTCTCCCTGGAACAGAGACAGCGCACTGTTGTGTATGGATGCTGTCAGTGAGGGCAAAGAGAGGGGGAGGAGTATGGGGGTGGACCCTATAGTAGTCAGAGCAGATTAAAGGAATCCCACCAGCCAATCGCAGCACGGATGCACCAGCTTTATAGTAGCCAGTACCCCGCCCCCACACCACCATCAGATATCCAAGCAGGGGAGACTGGGTAGGACGAAATGAGAGTGGGATGATAATGAGCAATGAATGAGTCATGCGCCAGGAGTGGGCTACAGCCTGGAGAACTTGCGACAGCAGTGGGCCGTTAGAGAGGGGAGCTATTTTCAAAATCGTGTTGCTACAGAAACCGATCACGACACAAAAGCTTCAACCGTTCAACCAAAATAGGGCATCACTGTTATCGATGCATGCTATGACAGGAAGTGATGCGCAAAAGTTTTAGACAAATTCATTTTCGGATGGAAAGCTTTTCAACGAAACTTTTTTTTAAAAGTTGTATAAATAAAGCACTTCTTGAAAAATATTCTGCCTCAGTGAACTCTGTTTATACCACACACCAACCATAATGAAAAGGGACTGAAATTTCAACCCTGGCATTAGTGTGCACCATAGCGGAAGATGTGCTTTGTGTACATTTTAATGCTGCATTTCCTACATTAGATGAATACCCTTGAATTACCATTAGCTAAGCTATATATACTCTAAAAATAAACAAAAACAATACAAACATGACCCAGAAGATATCACTGCAATTGAAATAGCATAGTAACAACAGTAGCAACACTATCATATTTTGTATCACACATCTATATTCACCGTTACCAGCTTATTCCACCCCCTTACATTATGATAAAATATACAATAAAGAATTAAACAACATGTGTCTGTGCCAGGCGTGGGGGATCCAGCTGGGAGGATTTTCTTTCTTTGCTGCCTTTGTCTGACTGTTCATTTCCTTGAGGTATACACTGATGTAAGCTTGTTGTCTGCATAGAAATGAAGTATTAAATATAGCATCGTGGTGGCAATGTGAGAGAAAGGATGTGCAACCTACCTCGGTAACTCACACTGCAAGTCAAGTGCGATTATGCTCCCACGTCTCAGAATCTAATTCAGACTCGGCTGTTAAAGGGTAACATTCGCACCTTTTCCAGCTGCAGAGGAAGTGACTATACAGACTGTAGACTTCAGGAATCAATGACTGTTAAAGGCTCTTGCTGCTCCCATCTCATTGCAGAGGTATCAAAATCAGAGCATGAGCAGCAGAGGGGAGCAGGAAAGAGGCTTTGAAGATCGGCGTACTTATGTAGAATGGCATCCCAAACAGTGGTGTCTGACAGGGACAGGCTCACAACATGAAACAGAGGGCTTCCAGTGTGGCTACCCTCTCTCATGCTCAGTGAAAGTCTCTGCTCAGGAGGGTACCTGAGAGAGGATAGATAAAAGACAGTAAGAGCCTTTTATATGCACCACTTCATCCTCTCAGACCCTTAGCCCTTCAGAGGTTTTGCAGCGTAATTGCATTGCCTGCTGTTGAGTGCAGAATGAACGTCTGACATCCAGGATGTGGTTTACTTTGAACAAAGCTCTAATTGACACTGATTGATTTGCTTGTTTCCCAGACATGCCCAGAAATGGGACCCCTGAGAATGGATGCATGGATATACTCAGTATCCTCCGTGCTGTCCATCTGTGGCCAGCCTAGGCCAGAGTGCTAGGCTTCTCCACATTCGAGGTCTAAAGTGTTACTCAATCTTTCTAGATTAACAGTTTTATTCTGATTTGCCCCAGAAACTAGCAAAATCTCAAAGCCTTCACATTCTTTTTTTAAACTTAATTTCCTCACTCACTCCCTCCCACTCCCATTTGATCCATTAAGCTGTTGGTGTCGCTAAGTACTTCTGTGAGGTAAGAAAGTCGTTACGTAAGGAAAGTTTCCTCTAATGCACTGCTGACCCAACAAAACACGACGACCCATTAAGTGGACAATGGCAAGATCTGAATGTGAACTCTCACGGCTATGATTTCTTTTCTAGTCATTTGGACACTTTCATATGTTTAAAATAAATAAGGTACAGCTGCAATAATCCATCATTCAAAATCAAAGCGAATGTCAAAACACACAAAAAAGCAGAACAACCATTTACTTATATAACACCAAAAGGCTTTGAATTAATGCTGATCTACAAACCTCAATCTCAAGGAAATGTGATGATGTTATGTAATTCGAAGGTTGAAGAAGCTGGGATGTTTTAATACAGTTAGATCCATAATTTGTTGAACAAAGGCACAGTTTTTGTAGTTTTGCCTCTGTTCAACACCACGGTGGGTTTTACATACGTTTTAAATTAACTGTTTAGGAATTGCAGTCATTTTGCAGTAAAATGGTTTATGTTTATGTCGTATCTATCTGAGAGATCCTTTACTGTCTGTATAAATCATGTGCTGTCGGAAACATCAGTTCTGTCTTCTGGGGTACCTCAAGGATCTGTTTTAGGTCCTATTCTCTTTTTGCTGTATATCCTCCCTCTAGGCCACATTATCAGACGTTACAGTAATATTTCTTATCATCTCTATGCTGATGACATTCAGTTGTACTGTTCTTTCAAAGCTTCTGAGTTGTATAAATTGTCTTGTTTAAATAATTGTCTGTCAGAAATCAAACAATGGTTAAATGACAATTTCCTTCAGTTAAATGCAGATAAAACAGAAACTTTGATTATTGCACCTGATCACATGCTCTCAGAAATTAGGCAGCATATCAGTTTTTTAGACCCTTCATTTCAGTCGAGTCTCAGAAACTTAGGTGTTATATTTGACAGTTCGATGTCTCTTGAGAAACACTCTAAACAACTTGTCCGGAACTGTTTTTATCATCTAAGAAACATTTCTAAACTCAGGCTACTGGTGTCAAAGGCAGAACTTGAGATGATTATTCATGCTTTTATCTCTTCTCGTTTGGATTATTGTAACGGTCTTTTTACGTGTCTTAACAAATCAGCTCTGGATCGCCTTCAGTCTGTTCAGAATGCAGCGGCAAGACTTTTAACTGGTACAAACAAGAGGTCACACATTACTCCAGTTTTGGCTTCTCTTCATTGGTTGCCTGTAAATTTTAGGGTGCATTTTAAAATTTTAGTTGTAACTTTTAGAGCTCTGCATGGTGAAGCTCCCCAGTATATCTCTGACCTGTTGAAACCTCATGCTTCATCCCGAGCACTTAGGTCTTCAGGTCAGAGGCTACTGGTGGTCCCACGTACTAGATTTAAAACACGTGGGGATCGGGCTTTTCAGGCACTGGCACCTAGGCTGTGGAACTCTCTGCCGTTGTCTTTACGCTGTCTAGACTCTACTGACTCCTTTAAAAAGCAGCTGAAGACATTTTTATACAAACGGGCTTTTAACTAATTTAATTAATTTTAACTTGTATGTCTGATCTTACTGTAAAGCACTTTGTGATTTTTATCTGTGAAATGTGCTATATAAATAAATTTTACTTACTTACTTACTTACTTACTTTCATGCATACAGCCTCATCTTCAGAAGCTCAAAATTAATTGGACAATTGACTGACAAGCTGTTTCATGACCTAGTCAGGCCTGTTCCTGTGATATTTCATGACAAATGAGGAAGGCATAATATCTGAAGTCGATTCAAAGTGTTGAATTTTCATTTTGATGTGTTTCAGCCCAAAGATATCACTGTCAAAGTCTATAAGCCAGACACACCTTTATGAATGGTTTTACAACAAGCTGTAAAACCACTGGTTACACTCAAGAACATAAAAATAAGATTAGATTTTACCAGAAAACATATAAAACAGCAACATGCTCCTGAAAAAAAAGACATATGAAACCAAGATTAACTTTCATACCAGAATGATGGAAAGAGAAAAATTATGGGGAAGGAAAGAAACAGCTTGTGATTTGAAGCATAACACATTATCTGCCAAAGAGGCAAAGTTATGGTATGGGCATGCCGGCACAATCGGGTCATTAGAGTTAACTGATAATGTGAGCGTTGATAGAAGTATCAGGACGAATTCTGAAGTTTGCAAGGCTGTGCAGATTCAGCCAAATGTTCCAAAACTGAATAAATGGCACCTCACAGTCCAATCAGTTACTGAAAACAACTCTGAATGCAGAGAGACCCACACTTAGCCACTGGAGGCTGCAGCAAAGCCCTGACAGAGCATCTCAAGGAGGAAAAATAACACTTGGTATGCCAATTTTAGACTTCATTCTATACCTCATGCGAGTTTAAAAACAACCCCTCTATTTGCAATTATGTTAGTTTGCAATTCCTAAACTGTAAATCCAACTTTTCTGTAGAGCCTCTTGAATTAAAGCTGAAAATCTCCAGTTCTATTACATCTTAACTGTTTGATATAAAATCCACTGCAGTTGTGTACAGAGGCAAAACTACAAAACTGTGCCTTTGCCCAACAAATTATGGATTTACCTGTAAAATCTTAGAGTACAGGCCACTAATATCAGAACTAGGAACAGAAAACTTTCTGCAGAATTAAATGTGTGGCACAACAAGAAAGAAATTCATTGTCAGTAGTCTTGTTACTTAAGCACTGTGTAGCTATCTACAGTAAATGCATAAAATAGCGTCATGGTGGAGAAAGATTTTCACAATGTGAATCAGAAGTACCGAAAGACTGTGCATGGCTAAAGCTTCACTGCCAGGAAATACCACATATGCATAAGATGCAGCACAAATGCATGCCTTTTTTTTTTTTTTGCTGGGCCTGCAAGAAACCCAGAACAAATTACACTGGCACAAATAGATTACCTGCATGTGGCTGGAACAGTCTGTGCTGTGACACTGATTTATGGTAGGCTGCTATCACATTTTGCTATTCACACTGCAAGGTCAAAACATACATGTGGCAAGCTTTAAGTGCACAGAAACAACAGTATAGAGTGGGTTACAGCATCTGTGCAATTGTCTACTTGGCTGTAATTTTACAATTTATTTATTTATTTATTTTTTAAATAGGAATCAATTTTTGCCGCGATTTAAAGGAAATTCTAGATTACAAAGGAAATCACTCCTGATGGATGCAGGAGCTCTGAGAGTAGAAGTGCAGGCTGAAAATGTCAGATATGGTGCTGAATGTCATGGTCACTCTGCTTCAGTGGCGTGGAAGAAAATCAGTGATCACACTTCTGCCGCACACAGGGACCTAACGCCAGAATAAAAACATCTTCTGTTCTGCTCTATGTTTACCTGAACTGAAAGTTATATTAAACTGTAATATCAATAGAACAAAATTAAACACATAGCACTTTATGTTAATTTATTATCAGTAGTGGGTGTCCCACAGCCAATCTAAACTCACAGCTACCGGCAGTCATCAGCAAATACTGTCATCAATCCTGTCTGGAGAAACAATTTGCTTACCTCAAACTCATCTACCCAGGAATCACCTTCTGTTACAGAGAGCGACTGGTTATTACATAGGAATGAGAAATGATTGCGAAGAATAATTAAAAGGCTTGAATCGTCCTTTATCTCTTTGTGAGGTTCTGCTGAGAGACGCCCCCACCGCCCCTGCAACATCAGTGTGAGTATGTGTTTAGAGCATGATGAATGAGTCATTGTGCTTCAGCTATTTTGGCAACAGAGTGATGATGATGGTACTAGATGAGTTAGTTAATGCCTCAAATATTCGGTGAGCTTTCAAGTGTCTTAAAAGAGAAATCCTGTGCCAGTGGAAAATCTTTAAAAAAAGAGTCATCTTCATCTACTTTTCCATCAACAAAGGATTTCATCAGTTAAAGCTTTTGGATAATTTTGTTTCTTCTTTTTAAAAAGAAAGAAGTTAGTTTCAAAATGTAAAGCTTGATAACACCCTTCGCTGTAAAATCAGAGTAGCAGGTTTGCTTACTGTTTCCTGCACAAACAATTTCCTACACCAAATTACAACACTGTGTTATACGTAAGATTCACGTTGCTAAATGCTTTTTTGCCATTTCACTGTTATTTTAGGCTTCTTGTTGTGCACAGTTAATTGCCACAAAATGTAATTGCCTGTTTTTATCCCTAAATGGATTTAAGTCGTGCTTAAATTCTGATATGAATCTGATGAACTGGTTGGATTTTCCCCACACAACCATCTCTTTTAAAGATGGTCTGAAAAAAAGAAAGGGCCTCAGTTGCGGTTCATATTATAAAGAGTTACCAAGAGAAAATATCCAGTGAGCAGCAGTCCAGGGAAAAATTCCCTTGTTGGAGTCATAGGTCAGAGGAGAATGGCCACACTGTTTCGGGATGATAGGAAGGCAATGGAAACTCAAATAATCACTCATTACAACAAAAATTTGCAGAAAAGCATCTCTGAAGATACAACACATCAAAACTTGGAGCAGGCGGCCTACAGCAGCAGAAGAGCACATCAGGTGCCTCTTCTGTCAGGTAAGAACAGGAAACTGAGGATACAAATGACACAGGCTCTCTTAAATCCTCTTGGCACACTTTGTCTCCCATAGTAACAAGATGACATTGTTTAAGTGGCAGAGCCCTCTTGAGTAATGTTGTTGACTAAGTCCATCACTTTGTGACCAGAGTGCAACCACCTTCTGTTGGCTGCTTCAGCAGAATAACACATCATGTCTCAAAGCTCACAAAGTTGAAGATATGCAATGAAGAATTTAGTTAAAGCAAAAGTGGGTCAACCTCAGTATTAGAAAGTGTAACCAATGATGTGCATGTTATTCTCTCCTTTATATTGTGTTCTTAAAACCCAAATACAATTGTTCAACAGTATTACACTAAAGGTACTAAATGCCTGCTGAACTGTATGGATGAATGCCTTTTAGTGAGAGTGCCCATTGTGTAACATCTGAAGTAGGACATGGCATGCTGGTCTCATAATCACAGACTATGGTGCAGCTATATATTTTTCACAGTTATATAACTGTACTTTACTCCTCCGCCTCACTGGACAGGGGAAGGATAGAACTCTGTGCAGTTCCCTGATTTCATGATTAGTTCGCTCAGGTTTGGTTATATCAGGAACAGAAAGCAAACCTGGAGATGTAAAATGAATCAGGGTTTATAATAACATCCAACATCATGGTATATCCTCCGGTTATGCCAGTTGCCGTGAAGGTATTTTGATATTGTTTGCATTTATGGCTGAATGAAGTGAAGAGTACTCAGAAAGGCCCCGACTACAGCATTAGAAAGCTTCAACATTCAGTCCAAATTTCTAGAAAAAGAAAATTATATTCAAATAGAAGAATCTGAGTATTGTTTTGATAATAGTAAAATAAAAAATCCAAGCATTTAGAGAAAATATTGTAATTCAGTATATACAAGTAAAAACACAAAAATACAAAGACACAAACTTCTAGTAATAAATCAGAGAAAACCAGTTACTTTAATTTAAATGTACAATTTTTCAGTTATCAGCTGATTTTAATCCAACACAACTCAGGTAAGTAAAAAGTCAAGGCTCCACAGAGGTGTCTGAAATCTTAATTCCTTCCCATTTCCACTGCTTGCGAAGATAATTCATATTGTATGAATATGATTTATGATAAATCATAAACATGTGTGCTGTAGTCGCGGTGGCCGAGAGGTTAAGGCGTTGGACTCGAAATCCAATGGGGTTTCCCCGCACAGGTTCGAACCCTGTTCGTGACGATAAAGCTTTACTGAATTTCCCGGAGGAACCTACCTGAAAGATTAATAAAGTCCTATCTATATACTTTAAGGTGTGGTTTGGTTGTGATTGGCAAGTCTTTTCCTTATGAATGTGCTACATTCTTGGTTTCTTACTCAGAGCCACCGCTCCTTCGGCCGCAGGCTCTAAAACAGCTGATTACAAAGAAATGGTTAATGTCCATTTAGATACAGTCCCTCTGTGCTGAACTTAAAGTGACGTGCGGAGGAGTTTGACTGGCCTGCATAGAGCCTTACCTCAACTCAATCCAGCACTTAAGTGGTAAATCAGTTGCAAACATTCATTTTCTTAGTAAGTGTTTAGAGGCATGGACACAAACCATGTCTGTCACACTAGATGAGTGAAGTGTATCTTTAAATAACAATAGAGCCAATAACAGTTTGAAGTTTTCCAAAGGTCAACAAGCAGGTGCTCTGTAACATACAAAAACGTGATTCCTTACCAGCTTCACACCCATGAAAACTATCAGTTCTGTTCACAGACAGTGTGCACTGGAAACCATGTGTGTGCTGCTCTTGTAGCTTGTTTTCCAGTGTTTGGGGACAGGTGGCCCAGAGTCACTTTTTGGCAGCAGGTCTTGACTTTCTGATCAGTAATCTGCTCACTGTCTGCTCTGGCTGGAGGACACAAACCTGTGGAGTGTTGACCATATTGCATCTTATTAGGTTTCACTTTCTGAGGAAGAACAACATCTGTTTGGAGCGTTAGGTTCCCATGAGAGCAGCGTTTCTGAGCCGGTGGACTTCTTTTATCCACCACTGGTTGTCTTACCAGCTGAAATGATCAGACTAGTCCCATGAGTAGGCACTGTTAATAGATATTTCAGAGGTGTTGAGGTATGAATAATTAGATTAGCATCCTTTATACTACATTACAGGGAAAACATGTTGCAATCGTAGCAGCATAGACAGTTCATAATGCTGTATGATATGTTATAAGGTAGAGAAGATAAAAAAAACCCCACTATAATTATCCACTCTGCTATTATCAACATATTAACAGGCTTGTGGTGATGCTGACATACTATAATGCAGGTTCATCATCATAATTATTCACTCATGAAGATATAGTCATATGAGAAAGAACATTTCCACAGGACTCTCTGTAATCCGGTGGAAAAATAAGCCCACTCTGTGATTCGGTAGCTTGTAGAACCTCCTGTGGCAGCAATAACTTGAAGTAATTGTTTTTGTTATCATTTAATCAGTCTTTCATATCATTGAGCAGGAATTTGGACAATTTATGCACAAGTCTATTAATGTCCAGAGACAAGATTTCAATCAGGTTGAAATGAGGTTGTGGACTTTGGGCCACTGCAACACAATGATTGTTTTCTTCTTGAACCATCCTGTAAATTTACGCTGGTGTTTGGTATTATTAGCCTGCTGCATACCCAGTTTCAGCCAAGCTTTAGCTGACAGACCTGTAGTCTCACATTTGACCTTTAGAATGGTCTTCATACATTTGATTGGCAACATCTGGCTGATTTATACCATCTAAATTCCTTTGAAAGCACCAGGGGTGTACAGGACTGCGCAGAGTCCTGTGAAAATTTGGTTTTTACACAGCTGTATAATCAGATTTCCTGGTAGCGTAATATTTACTAGTCAGAAAACGCTAAAGTGTGTGAACCAGAAACACCTAGGGCTTGCTTACCTTATCTGCCTGAGATCATAAAAAGTGATTATTTCACTGTAGCACGGATTCTCACTACTGAAATCAGAGCAGTTCATCTTGAAATAAAGAAACTAATTAAGAACTTACTTATATAAAAAAAAATAGCTCAGTTTGTTAAATTAAAATAAATAAATCAACCCCTGTATTTTTCATCAGTTTCCAATTTTCGCATCCATGTGAAAATGAACAAAGCTACTAAAATCATGAAATAAAAACAACATTTTAAACAAGCATGTGACTTGTCTAGTGATCATTTTTAGATTTTAATTCAAATTAGACCAGCTGGGATGCTTGTTGTTTTGCCATAATCTGTTTTAATGAATATAGTACTATATTTTGTAAAATATTTAAACAAAAAACAATATTAAAATGGCAAAAGTGAGTGGAGGAAGGATCAAGAAATTAGACAACCAGTCACTTTATGTGCTGAGGAATCAGCTTTGAGAATTTTTTCTTAAAGCTAAACATGGGCTACTGTGTGATCCAGTTTGTAGTTACAGGGAATTATCCGTTATTAAAAATGTTGTTAGCAGTGGTACAAAAGTTATACTAACTGCAATTCTCCTTATGCTGCAACATTGTAGTATCATGGCAGCTGGCAAAGGCAAGATGATTGACATTGATTGCCGCATAAACAAGCCAACTGATAGATATATGTATTTATATCCATCCAAAACAAGGCATTTGGCTTGAGGCAGTTTTCAAATCAGCAGGCCATGAATATCAAATCATTCAGAATTACGGAGAAGAGAGCGACTGGCGGACATCTGGTCGACTGGTGCTTGTGCTCTGCTGCCTGCTTGTTAGCATATCAGAGAGAGAGAGAGAGAGAGAAATGCATCTTTCAGCCAGAGACAGAAAATAGCACGTAGCATATGTTTCCAAAGAAGAACAGATCATTTAAACAGAGATTATTGTTTTATTTGAACATTTCAGAAAAGTGCCTTCAGTTTACATAACCTCCAGAAGAACACATGCATGAGCCAGTTTTAGACAGAGCTCCTCTTTGTTTTTAACTGATGAAGTTGAAAACAAACCACCCCAACCGCTCCACTCTGAGCCACCGCCACTGTTATCCAACCTTGTTTATGAGTCCCCTGTGCTGCAAGAATACGTAACGCACACTGCAGGAGAAAGGGAGGGTTTGCTACAGAATTTTTTCAACTGGAAAGATCGCCCTGAACCATCTTCCATCCTCTGAATTTATTTCAAGACGATGTGAAATTGTCACTTTCTACGTAAGTGAAGCAAGGACAATTGCGCTCATTGTCGACATGCTGCCTTGCTTGCAGTCGGCTGGTTGCCTGCATGTTTTCAGAGGAATGCATTATCCTGAAGAGGCCTGTCTCTTTGAGCTCATTTACCATCCCCTGTATTCATCAAAAGATGAAGCTCAAACTCAAAATGGAAGAAAGATTTCATATAAATAAGCAAATATTATGCACTTTGTACATAAATTAAGAAAGAGGCAGATACAGATAAAGAAAAGGTGGATTGTACAGTTATCTTTTTTTTTTTCATTACAAAAATCCAATTTTTTACTTTCATTTTCATGATACTGTAGGTATCTTAAAAATGTGTCTAAGGTCCAGCCAGAATCCTAAGTATTTAAAACAAAATCAATAGTTTCAGTTTTACGACTATGAAGAGAATGGAGGCTACTTTTAGGTGACCTTATGAATATCATAGACTTAATTTTACTGAAATTTAAAACAAGCTCATGCTTGATAAGAGATTTTTGAAATGTATCAAAACCAGACGAGATTTGCAATGTTCAGTTTAAACAACAAGCGAGTGGAATATATAATAGTGTCATCTGCATAAATACACATATTACAGTTTTGGCTGGTAGAGATAATATTGTTTGTACACAAGGTGAAAAAAAAAAACAGATCCAAGAATGGTTCCCTGTGGAACGCCTGTTAAAATGACCTGAACCCTCCTCTACATGAAACCATTTAGAGAACTCTTAATCTAAGAGTGAGTCAATCTATTGACTGAGAATATATTGATGCCATGAATCGAATGTTTCTGATAGATCAGTGATCCACCTAAAGCTGACAATCTTTAAGCGTTTCAGTAATATTACTGAGTAGACATGATGCAGCTGTTGTGGTACTGTGACATGCTCTACTAATATACATTTTTAGTTTACATCAAAAAGTAACTTTCTGTCGCAATATCCCATAAATAACTTAGTTTAGCCTTAGCTTCTCATATGCAGCCCTACATTTCAGATTGACAAGACAACACCAAAAGGTCATCTAGGTAGCCATTCTTGAGTTTACTGTTAAATTATATGATCAGTATTAGCTGATAGATTTATTTTTGCAGTGAAGTTTTAACTGACTTTTAAATCCTGATTTTTTCTTTTCTTTCCTCTTTTTTGTGTTTCTTTTAAGCTTGACAAACTAACGTTTAGGAGAAAAAAAATGACACATTATTCCTCTCACAGTGTTGGCTGACTTTAGGAAATGTTACGCATATTTTTTTTTATTAATGACTTTTTTCTTTTCTAAAAGTACATATAACCCATCCATGATGGCTGAAAAAGTCAAGGTTCAAACTCGTGGCCTTATAAACAGTATCCAATAATGACAATGACATGAACAAACACTGAATCTCAACAGGCACAAGTCAAGATAGCAAACCACATAAAGCAGAAACCCGTTTTGTCTCCTGAGCTGACATACGAATGGTTTCCCCGTTGGGAAACCACCGATGTGGAAACAATTTTTCATTTTGATTATCGGGTTCTCTTTTTGTGCTCCTTCTGCCAAGCATCTCCACAAGTCTGACACTGATGCTATTCAGATCATTTCTAAGAAGCTCAGAATTGATTATAAATGGATCAAATGACAAATGCAGGGTGCTAAAAAATATTGTTTTGCATGCAAAATAAATATACATTTTCCTGGCACTGTAAGAACTCCACCATGTAACGACACAGTCAGCTACTGCACACAATGCACAGCTCATTGAGCTGGCTATCTTTACAGGGGCTGGCTTATGATGTGGATAGAATGATGGTGGTTAACATCAACCTAATTCCCCTGTTATTACTTCTCTTTCCAGAGAAAAGATGAGAAGTACAATTTAAGACCTGACCCAACATAAAAAAGCATTAGGTTTGTTTGCAGCGTGACAAAAATGTAATAAAAAGCTCAACGTGTCATTAAAATGTCTGCATCGATCAATATCTGTCAGGCTTACATCTACCAGAACTGCAGGTTTACACAGGGACCAGCCAGAGTGTGTCATGATTACAGGAACAGCTGCTGACACGAACCTGCAATATTAAGTCATTATATTGATATTAAACAAATCTTACTATAGTCTTGAGAATTATCAGGGTAGGGTTCATTTTACATAGAAATAGGGGAAAGATGGCAGTGTCTTTTACTCGCTTTACCTTTCTTTTTTTTCCCCAAATACATATATTACAAATGCCAAAAACAGAACATGATCCAATGACATTTAGTTTCTTTGAAGACATACATCTCAGTCAGTGGCATAACTCCCCTGAAATAATTAAAGCTAAACAATTTACATTGTACATACGAGTTTTTAAAAAAGTGAAAAATTTTATGGTAATTTGGGTAAACTAACCCATTGGCAAATCTTATTTTATCAGAATTTCACAGCTCATAGAAAGAATAATATCTGTGTATTTCTGCATCTCTGGGCATGTAAACAGGATGAAAGTTATCATCCATGAAAGGTTAGAATAAGAGATCTTTTTGATATCAGACAAAGATGATATCTGACTCCAAAGCAGTTTAAAAATTCCTGAAAGGCTGTCTTAAAGCACAAGCAGTAATTAGCCATCACTTCATTTAATGGGGGAATGTTAAAACAGTGATTAGCCTGTCTTTGTTGACTTGATTAATTCATTCGCTGGCGTGAAAGCAAGCAGCTGCAAGTCTGCTAATCAGTGGCAACAATCATCACAACACTGTAATCTTAATGACTATCTGAGTGAGGAAAAGATAATATTCAGCAAAGAACTATCGATCATCTTTTTTTTTAGACAAAAGCATATCAAATCTACATATATATTTTTACATTTAAACGTGTAAAATTGTGACTAAATACATTTTCCACTTGCCAGTAACATGTCTAAGTGTTGTGCCAAGAATGGCTTCGATGCTCTTTATACATCACGTGTTCTGACATCGATGAGTATTCAAACCTCACAAGCAAATCAACACTGAACTGAGTGAAGCAAATAAAAATGAAAGGATTAGAAAAAAATCAGGATGACTCATACTGCAACTAATGAAGCGACTGGAGCTTTAAATTCATGTACGCTGATTCCTGAGAGTTACTCGAAAGGCTTCAAAGGATTAAAGGACAGATGTCTTATGGTTTTAAAGAGATATCATGTGATGATGCCATGTAAAACAAAGGGACGTCCTTTGTTTTACATGGCATCATCGTTTTGCAGATGAGGTTTTCACATAAACTATTGTTCACTAAGTAAAAAGCAAGGTACGGTTCTTAGGAATAAAATACATTTTTATGAACAGTTCTTTTGTCTCTCCTTCTTCGCTTTGACTTACATAACAATGTTGTGACACTATGTCAATGAAAATAATGTTCATACCTACATCCAAATCTTTAAAATTATTTCTACAAAACCGATCAGACAGAATTTTTACCCTAGATAAGTGACATTAACTTAGTAATCAAATCATTCTTCAGTATGGCAACTTTTTTTTTGTTGTGCATAAATTATAGTTTCCTATTTTTTGTAGCACAAAAAGAACAAATGACAACGTTAGCATACATACAAAATACATACATGCATAAATGTAGCCACTGTAACATTACCCACAGGATTGCTGTGTTTGAAAAGGATAAAGCCTCAACTTTTACATCATAACATTTTGGGGCCAGAAGGGACCGTATTTAGATGAGAGGGGGGTATGTGGAAGGTTTTCTTAATCTTTGGCAACATTGCACAGACATGCACATCTCTTACACTCTTACAATGAATCTAACAACAAGTAAGCCAAATATTTGCGTATAACATGCCTCAAAGGACTCAGCAACAACACAGTCAGCAGGTCCACTTCAGTGACATGAATTAGTACCCATGAAGCCTAGCAGATAGCTTAACGCCCACCTTTCACTCAGCATGGCCAAGAACACATACAAAATAATACAATACAATAAAAAACGGTGATCCACTGACCAATTGTGCCAAATGGGAAGATTATTAAAAACAGTTTTTTGTACTAGTCTGAAAACGTGCTTATATCTGCTCAAAGGGGCTGGCATTTTTAACATGGCAGTTTATGGTGACTGACTCACTTTTCTAGTTAGTTTCTAGTGGCCATTAGAGGAACTACAGTTTTTGAAACTTCAAAGGTTATACTTGGAAATGATTTTAATTGCCTTAAATTTATGTGAGCAAAGTCCCGATACTGTGTGCTTTGGTTCACTAAAACAAGTGACTCAATTAGATTTCCTAACAATTAACTTAATGTTCAAGAAATTGTTCAGCTTCTCACTGCTCATGATTATATTATTATTTTACATCTTTGGTTTGGTCTTGTTCAATGACTGCAGTCTTGTTCAGCGTGATACTTTTTAAATAAGACAGCTTTGGCTTTTTTAAAGATCCAGTACAAATGCAGCATATTTCAAATCTGCCCACATATATAGAGGCTAAAATACACTTGATTTAGAACATTTACACAACTTTAGCTCATTTAACTTCTACGCTCCAACAGGTCACTGAAATTACACTTAGTAAAAACAGATTTTGATCTTTCTAAATGCAAGTTGGCATTCCACAGCAGGTAAACCTCAACCTTAAATAATAACAATTATAAATGGCTGAAATGTTAAAAGACTGAAGTCAACATTGGCCTGTGCACTGACAAGTATTTTATACTGACAGAGCGCATGTGCATAAAATGACCAAAACCATCAAAGCCTCTCATTTTTTTACTCTCCTAACTTATCTGTGGCTCTCACTGTAACCCCTCATGTTTTCTTTGTTTGTGATTCAACTAAATCATGTCACAAATATATGATTTCACTTTAGAAATAATTTATTGCAAAGTGATTTCACATTGCAAACCTTGCTGTGTCCATATTAAAATAAATTTTGTGCCAAGTATTTATTGCAGTTGAACACTTGTGTGTATGTAAAAAAAATTCAACATATATTACTGTAATGACTCATACTTTGCAATGTGCTTATTATAGCAAGTACAGACATAAGCTTAATAAGCTTTATTTAGCTACTCTACATTGGGATTTGGATGTGGGCACGATTTTTAAGTATGTTTTCAGATAATATTAAAAATGAAAAAAAAAGGTAAAATATTGGTAAATTGATATGCTTATCAATTAACACAACTGCTTTTGTATAAAAGTGACAGTATATCTCCTGAAATCCTGACTGCTCTTCAAAGAGCTCAGTGTTTGGATTCACAGCACTGCACAACAAATCCAAAGTGATTTCTGTTGCCTCTGTAGGTCTGTCACGCAGACACAATCCTCGTTTCATCTTGATAGTTCGGTTTATGAGCACGAGAAGTGCTGTATGTGCGTTATTACAACCAGTAAACACAGTGACCTCGCAGTCCCTGGTGTCATCTGATAAGCCAAAGTAATCAAGCTCCCCCTCATGAGATGCCCTCATTAGCTTAAACATTTGATAGCTGAATCTTGGGTTAGCAGCCTCTTCTCCTATAATCCCATTAGCTTCATCAAGCTCAGGCCTTACTGGTGGAGGAAATGGCTGCCAAATTGTGTGCATCTGGAACATATTTTCAGAGTCCACATAAGGATTTCTGAAATTCACATCTGGGCAAAGCTGTTTTAAAGCCATTTAGCAGATTTATGGAAATCCCATTAAAGTGTAACTGACTGAAGTCAGTGCTGTTGAAATTGGAAGATACAATGTTGTGACAAAAATTGCCTGGGCTCATTTTTGAAAACAACGTCCTATGAATAAATTGTAGAAGCACAACTGTAAAAAAGAGAAAGAGAGAGTTTGAAAAGACAGATGCCTGATGACCTCACTCCTTGTGGCCATTGATGAAAACGAGTTAACAACTTCATGAAATACATTAGGATAAAAAAAATAAAGCAGCACAATGCATCCTGGTTGCTGTAAAGCAGAGTGACAGCAGGAAATAGGTGCTTTGCATATTGTCTTCCCTAATGGGAAATTCTCACTTACCTGCAAGGTCATTTTCACACATGACTGCTTCATAGATTTAAAGGGCATTGTAAGGCAGATATTTAGAAATCATACTAAATATTTGTTTTTGATATCTAGAATAAATTTGTATTTTCACTGAAAAATGCAAAGCAGAAAAGAAAAACAGCTTGTTGGGGGATGTGGGATGCTGCAATGAAAACAACAGCAGCCGATCTTTCTCAGATCTTTCTCAGAGCTGTGTCTTTTATGACATTCACTTTGAATTAACTCCATATGATGCCCAAACAATTAGCTAAATTAATATTTAATTAAGCCTCATATTTAATTACGATTAAATATGAGGCTGCATCTGCACCAACACTGTAACCGCGATAAAGCCAGTGCACCCATGTTTAGCAGTTGTAATACTTACAGTGTTTGCCACCTTACTTTGAGGAGAATGAATGCTAATGGAAGCACAGCTGAAGCTGCTGGGTATGTCAGTCCTCCATGAGGGACCCTGATGGTACAGTATTTGCCAAAATCATCAGTCTATCCTGTGTTTTAAACTATTTCAGTTTAAAATATATATATTTTTTAAAATGTGCCAGAGAGCGATGGGCGTGTGGCAAATAACCATGTCTATAAATCTGATGAAGGAAAAGCTTAAAAAGCTTAAACTTGTGACAGACACACATCAGCATTGCCAGGCCCAGACCTATCCTGCTGGCATAGCTTAAAGGATGTGTAAGTACAATGTGAAAAATTCTTACAAACAACATGACACATAAATATAAATGCAACATCCATTAGCTATATAAATGTAACAGTAAGGTGTGTTATTTCTATAGCGCCAAATCACAATAACAGTGATTTATATATTTTAAGGTAAAAACCCAACAATAATATAGAGAAGCTCCAACAATCAGATGATCCCCCTAAAAGCAAGTGCTCGGCGACAGGGGGAAGGAAAAACTCCCTTTCAACAGGATGAAACCTGAGGCAGAACCAGGCTCAGGGAGAGATGGCCAACTGCCATGACTGGCTGGGAGAGAGGGGAGGAAGACAGGGCAAAGACACAGAGACGCAGAGATTAATACTAACCAATGATTAAATTCAGAGTGATGTTTAAACACACAGTGAGTGAAAGAAGGTGAGTGAAATAGAAACAGTGCATCATGGGGAAGCCCCCAAGCAGCCTAGACCTATTGCAACGTAACTAAGGGAGGTTCGGGGTCATCTGATCTAATCCTAACTATATGCTTTATCAAAAAGAAAAGTTTTAAGCCTAATCTTAAAAGCAGATAAGATGATCTGTCTCCTTAATCCAAACTGGGAGCTAGTTCCATAGAAGAGGGGCCTGAAAGCTGAAGGCTCTACCCCCCATTCTACTTTTTTCCTAAATATCCTTGGAACCACAAGCAAGCCAGCAGTCTAAAGAAATAGGCACCAAATACACTGCAATCAGGAGATGACATTGTTTCATACAGTAAGTCATGAAACTGCATTAAAAACAGTCTGCCAACAGCAGTGGGAAACAGTAACAACAATGTTAATTGCTTAACCCACAATCAGCAACAGTTTCTGTAATAATTTTAAATAGTTTTTGCAAGAAAAAAGTTCAGTATGGCTTCTAAATACAAATATTCTCAATTTTTTCCTTCTACAACTATTCAAATCTTAACATTTTGTGCACTGAATAGAAAAGTGACTTCAAAAAACAAAAAGTGTATCAAGGATGAGACTCACATAGGAAATATCCCGTATGTGTTAGAAAAAGCTTGTGGGAAATTTTGTTTTCATGCATTTTTGGCAGAAACGTGTTTAAAGGCCGACAATCCAATGTAACAAAAAAAGGAATCTATCACAATAACCGCCGACCACAACAATGTGCCAGGAGAGCCAGCTCAATAAAACTCAGCGTCCAATATGGCCCGCCATGAAATGATCGACGGTGTAATGAAGAAGCTAATGAGGGGGATCAAGATCGCTGCAGAGCCAATAAATCAACACAACTGTGCCTACAATGATACAGGAGCAATCAGTAATGCTGGTCAGTGCGCAGGGAGCAGAGGGAGGATGGGGGCTGGGGAACGGAGAGGGGAGGCAGACATGGGGGTTGACACTTTAATGCAAGTCAATGTCTAGAATATCCTGGTTTTATTTGTCTTTTAGAAAAGCATAGCTTCAGTGTGAAGTCAGCACCTAATGGGGAAATCATTCAGTAAAAACTTCCTGTCTAAATATATATAAATGTGATAATCACTACAATTATATTTTTGATGGCACTTTTCCAGGTAAAGACTGTCCTTGGATCCTGTCTGAAAAATCAATACGGCTCTGCTCTGATCAGCACACTGTGAGGAAGATTCCCAAGCGTAAGCAAGTTGAAGCAGAAGGTCAATCAACACTTCAGTCCAGATGCATCTGCAGGGAGGCACTTAAACAGCACCTTTTTGAAATCATTTAAAAATCATTAGTCCTCGTGCTGAAATCAGAGGACAGTCCGCCTCTGTTTCAGTCAATACTGATCAATTATTAATTGCAAATATTTACAGAGTGGGACTGAAAAAAAAACTTTTTTCTTCCTCACAACAAATCAACCAAGGTTGGCATGTTTCTGTAGTTAGAGTACGTTGTAGCTAACACATACCAGAGCTGCTGGTCAAACCATAGCCACAAGGGTGACCAGGAAACTATTTTCACCCCAAAATCAATACACATTAGGCACTGTAGTGTAGTGATTCTCAGACTAGGGGTCTTGACCTTTCTACAGAGATAACTAGAGAGCAGCTCATTTTGGGAGGAGGGAATACAAAACAACTATATGTATATATAAGAAACATAAAATCTCAAGCCTGAATTCACTCACAATAAAAAAAAAAAATAGTGAAAAGGTTCCACCAAAAATCATTAAGGGCAATAAATGCCGCCAGCAGACATCAAAAAGCCAATCACATGATCACAACTCATTGCATTTAGGTATGTAGACACGGTCAAGATGATCTGCTAATATTCAAACTGAGATTCGAAACGGTGACCAGGGGTGATGTAAGTGACTTTGAATGTGCTCTTACCTGCTGGGATTTTCCCACACAACCATCTCTAGGGTTTACAGAGAAAGATTTTAAAAAGAGAAAATGTCCAGTGCGCGGCATGTTTCTAGGTGAAAATGGTTTGTTGATACGTGGGGTCAAAGGAGAATGGCCAGAGTGCTTCGAGCTACTTTGAGCTGATAGGAAGGCAACAGCAGCTCAGATAAACTCATTTTAACCAAGCTATGCTTGAAAGACCAAATCTGTCCCTTTTTGACCACAGTGTGTGCTCAAATGGCTTCCACAGTCACCAGATCAGACAGTGAGCGCGAGAGTCCATGCAGGTACCCACAATTGCAGAGTATTTACATTGTAAATACTATTATATTATATTTTCTTTGTTATTTACTGTGCTAAGTGCCTTCCTTTTACTTTATATCTTATACTTTTACCACGGTTATTTATTACTATGCTGCTTCTTGTTTTATTGCTGCTGGCCTCTGTGAGCTACCAAACAAATTTCATTGCATAACTACAATGACAATAAAGTTCTTCTTATCTTATCTTAAAATGTGTCTATATAGTAACAGTGAGCGTGTACCCTGGGCAGTGGACATCAAGCAGACCTGTATAACAGGAATGACTATTCATCTGTGGGACCTCCAGCTGTCTTTACTCACAAAATCAAGCGATAAAGGGTAAAACCTGCATTACTTTTAATGCCCAGAAGAAGAAAACTGTGTTTGTCAAAAGAGTTAAGATTGTTTAGAACTCTATTGGAAAACAGTCCTCCCTTGTTTTATCACCTCAGTAAACACAATGGATTAGTTTATGGGCGCCGTCAGCAATTATAATTCCTACTAAATGCTTAACTTTGCACATCAGTAAATAATTCCTTTGGTTTCGCATACAGAGCTGCTCCACACTCAGTATGTCTGGTTCTTAAAAACTAAGATGACGACACCAAAAACGCTCAACCTGAGGCTTCATGGCCACACTAATAGCTGGAGATGTCCCTTTACAGTCTTTCTGCGTATAAACTATTAATGGAAATCTATCTTATGAGAAGCTGTGTAAATGTTATTAGAGTTCAAATATTGGATTTTATGCTACTTTATATTAACTGTCAGTTGTTAAAGTTTTATAGTTTCATTTTTAAAGTTCTTTTTTGTTTTTGAGTTTCAATTAGTTTAAAGGTTTTTTTTTCTCTGTTTAGTTTTTATTGTTTAAAAATGTTTAGTTTTAGTTCAGTTTGTATTCATGTCAGTGTTAGTTTTAGTCCTTTGACATAGAGGACATGTGCTGGAAGCAATATTTAGGAAAAATCAGTACATGTATTAAATAAAAACAAAGGCCTTCTTTAAAGCATTTGACTCTTAGTCTTATAGACATCCAGAGTCTCAATAAACATGCTCATCAAAGCCTCAGGCAGGTTCTTCGATCTAATACATTTACTTTTATTTCAGTTCACTAACACCCCTTTTCACATCAAGTTTTGACAGTTTAGTTGTTCATTATGATGAATTGCTACCACTGTAACCCTATATATTTGACAGAAAATAGGGGAATGCATAATATCCCCCCTTTAAATAAATACTTCAAATGCATGACCAAACAGGTACATGTACACTGAAGTATTAAGGCAGGGAAATAGTACTTCTTTGAGCAAAGACTAGATGTTGATTAAAGAAGACAACCTTCAGCTCTGTGTGAGTTTTTCCAGCGTGCACAGCCTTTGTGCCAACACAGCTGAGAGTGGACCTGACCAACATTAAATATTCATAACAAAATAGGCAAAATCATATGCAAGGCAGGATTTAGTATAGGCTAAGTACTGCATATACAGTGTTAAGCCTACTATTGTGAATAGACCTTCATGCATAATAATGCCAGTAAAGGCTAATGGTGGAGGGGCATCCTGGTGCCTGCAGATGCACCATGGAGAGCCAGGTGCCCAGGGGAGGGATTGGCAGAGTCGAGCTCACTCAACACACATGCAAATGCCTGTTGGGGATTTCCCTCCACTGTGCACTTAGCGATAGCCATGCAGATATACCCCTATAATGCTGTTACATAGATGAACATCCCTGGTAACAGACCCTGATGCCATGCCCAGTTGCCCTCCATTCAAGAGCAAAAGCAAACACACACTCAGTCTGAAAACATGCAGAGGTTGCCAACTGAAAATAATGAGCAGATATCAGTATTTGCAGAAACAACATATTAAATCTGATCAAGACTTTAATTAAATGATCCAGACCATGTGTGGAAGAAATATTTAATTC
This sequence comes from Maylandia zebra, assembly GCF_041146795.1. Lineage (NCBI taxonomy): Eukaryota > Metazoa > Chordata > Actinopteri > Cichliformes > Cichlidae > Maylandia > Maylandia zebra. The sequence goes on along the minus strand of NC_135182.1, from coordinate 20,364,662 downwards.
AATGCATTTAAATGACAATAGAGTCTGTCTTTGCAGGGCGCTGCAGGCAGCTTGTATTGTGTCCCATGTTTGATTTGGGACCCAACCAGTGTATTTACATAATCTGAATTAAATGTAAATCAAGCCGTTTCATCTGCCTGCATCAGTCTCCCTGGATTTGAGGGGTTAAAAAGCGTGTGCTCAAAAACAGCACCTCTCAGCATGGTGGGTGGGGGTGATCCCCATTGTTGAGAAATCTGGAGTTAAAGGCCTGGAGCCTCTTCATTTCAGCTTCCTCTGCGTTTTTAAAAATCTAGCCCAGATGCCCCCTTGAAGGAAAAGGGCCATCCAGTTTGTATTTGTGATACAATTCACGTAAATGAGGCAGTTTGGCCTTAATCCTTGCCTAATTAAGTGCCAGTCTGCTGAGGCAGACTGCTAAGGGCCAAAGCGCAATACCTGTCGAATTATGGGAACAGCTGGAGATCAGCAGATCAGCACCACATTATTATCCTGCTCATTTATCGAGAGCCTAAAACAGGGGGACTCTCAACTCCAGTTGGCCGTCTTTATTTCTGTTGCTTTTCTTTCCCAATTAGGCTAATAATTTCCTGGAATCTGATGCTGGGAAAACAAGAAATTCTGTGGATTATTCACCCAAAAAGCTGTAAGACTAACTGTCTGTAAGCTTTTCTTCCCGCTGCAGCAGCCAAAAAATGGCGATACCTCTGAAATGTTCTGCATTAATTAATAAAAAACCTCATCAAATTAGCATTAAAATAATTATGGAATGAATAATGAATAACACCGAGCTGTTTGCCAAGGGGAATTTAATTAAACAATCAAAATTCTGTGTGTGGTGAAACAGTTCACGGTGGTGCTCTGCTTTTCTTCAGTGCTTTGATTTACTGTCGAATATGCAGGAGGTGCTCTAAGATTATACACTTCCAGCTTTGTAAAAATATACTGAAGCATCCAGGAAAAGTGTTATAAGCCAGTGCTGTGACCTACATAGTAGAATTTACAATTGTCCCTCTGTGATCAGCAGCTAATCAAGGCTGCCCTAGTTAGGCAATGTTACTGAGCGCCAGAGTGCAGGCAGTGTTGCCGGGCAAAATTCTGCAAAAGTCTCCTGTACATGAAAAAAACCTTTATCATATAAAGCAAACAGTCTGTTGTTCACCACGTGTTATAAAAAAAAATAATTAAAAAAAGATGAACATGTGTTTATTTTAATGTGGGGGTTGATCTCCCTTAATTTAGAAAACAGTGCTGCTCTTCGGCGATTCCTTTTAACAATAATTTATGTATGTTTTACCATTAGTGGTAGTGGTACATACCTTAAAAGTAAGTCTCTTCTATTGCGTTTGGATGTAACGCCACCTGCTGGCCACTTTGAGCTGGTGCTGGTGAATTAATAAGTCCCATCATAGCCAGTGTAATGGAGCAGTGAGGTATGTAATTAAAGCCTCTAGTTCAACTGCATTTTACAGTAACTTTCTAATAGTTCAATGACTTTTGTGTTTGCATGTAGTTTAAGCAATTTATTAACTTTTTAGTCACTTTGTTTCGTTCGCCAATGTGCTTTGATTGTATAAATTTCTTGTGTTTGCTATTTATTCCTGCTGCCTTACTATTTATATTTTACTCCTGCACACATAACTTTGTTGTACGTGTAAAATTACAATAAAGAGATATTCTATTCTTTTTTCCTACCTACTGAAACTGCACACAATTCTTGGCCATTGCTATTTAAATTTAACTGAACCCTGCAAAAATGTTTCATTCCTCTGAATTTTATCCCTCTTAAAAATCTCAGTTGGGTTGTTTTGAATTAGGGCCTCAATCTTTGAGGAGCTGAAAATCGCCACAAAGATCATCAGCTCATCCATGACTATTTGGGTGTCTTTTAGTCTCAAGTGTTGATTGATGGTATTTAACGTTTAGCATATTCAAGGGATAAATATAGATCGGATATTTTGTTGTGTAAACAAGCTGATACATTTTACAGTGAACTGAGTGCGGGACTGTTCTGGAGTACTGAGTATCTGTACAAGTAATAAGTGTTCTGGGAAATGTTAGATGGACTCATGAGCATATTTGTTATTTCTTTTGATGGGAGTTGTTTGTTTTTTATTAAAAGTTGACATGAACAGCGGTGCAGTAGTTAACACAATGCTTCTCCGCAAGAAGGTCCTAGGTTTGAATCCACTCTGGGACATTTCTGTATGGAGCTTGCATGTTCTCTCTCGGTTCTTCCCACACTCCAAAGACATGCATTGATTTAGTTTATTGCTTATTCTAAATTGGCCATATGTATGAATATTGTCTCAATCCATGCTTTACCCCGGTTACTGTCCCTCCTAAGATAAGTGAAAGAAAATGACAATAGCAGTCAAACTGATACTTTACCAAGGAAAGAAAATGAAAATGAAGCATCACAAGTACAACAAGTACAAGAGCAACCTGCCCCTTTTCTTTGTGGCAAAATATATCCCAAAAAATAAAGAAAAATCACATTTGAATGGAAGGAGGAGGAGGACTTGCTGTGGAAGTGCTGCAAGTGAAGGATGTTGAAGCTGGACTCTAATCCTGCTTCCTGGAGGTTTTATGGCTCAGCACTGATGATGTCAATAAATTCTGCTCAAAGATACTGATTCTTGTGAAAGTACTATCAGCTAAACTCCACACAATAGGGGTGTTAGTGTTCCTAATGAACTGTCATTACTGTGAAAGGGAGATTTTGAAGTTGGGTACAGTTTTCACAGTCATGATTCTGTAAAGTTTAGTGGTTGCGAAGTTCTTTCATTTACTCATAGAGTAAAACATCTGCTAACCTGACCTGAACAAGAACATTAGATTTTAAAAAACACAAGAAACTACAGGGGTGGTGGTAAAATGTTTGAGCATGTATTGTTTAGTCACATATATATATATTTTTTTGCACGGACTCTGGATCACAAATACACCTGCAGATCTTCCACAAGGTGGCAGTCTACACCACAGTAAATGTTCGAGCTTATCACAGCTCTACACTGTGGTTTCATATCTGGGTTTGTCACATACCAAATTACAGATTCGTATAAGAAGCATATTAACGGAGTTTAATCCCACCTGTGCTTAATTCATGTGACATCACAGGCAAATTAATCAGAAGCAGAGATCGACTTTAAAGAGATATTAAAAGGTTTATTACAACAACTTATCAATTCAAATTTTATACAGAACTTTCACGTTACAAGTACACTTTCAACACAGTATCACACCCCTTTTTTTTTTATTTTAGCAATTAAGCCAAAAAGTAAAACAAGTAACCAAAGTTTTCACAACTCAAGTTGTAATAACTCGTTTAATTATATTTATCTGAGACATTATCAAATAAACAGTTAAATTCTCGCAGAGAATTATTATCTCATGCAGATAGCACATAACAGTAAAATCATACTTTAGGAAAACAATGAGTTAGCTTCTTGTAAAACTACACAGTAGTAAGCCAGTACAGACTAAGAGAAAAAGGCAAACTGACTTCATGGTGTAATTTGACTTCTTACAATTATTTGAATGAAATGCTCACAATTCTTACAGACTTGTAGTAGTTTAATATACATGATGTGATTCCAGTTCACATCTCAATGCTTTCGTTTTACATGACGACCTATTGGAAGAAAAAATGCATATCCTAATAAGACTGTTAAGGTCAGTTTTTAAACTGCTTACAAAGTTAATTTAATCAAAAGGGCTCAGCTACTGAATCCGGACAATCCTATAAAAACAAAGTACATAATACCAAGAAAGATCACGTACAACGTATCGTTGATGTTATTTACAATGTTTTCTAAAAATGTCACCTAGAATTGCAACCATGAAAACAGCCTAATGTCATTACGTGCTCCGCATTAGACGCTAAAGCCATTAAGAGTCACTTATAAAGCAGAGACAGTATACAAAGCAGGAGATCTCCTCTACTGAGACCCTTAAAATCGGAAATTACGGCAATCAACTCAAACTAATCTGCATTAAAAATGTACTCAAGTCATTTATACAAAAACATTAATGGCACTGAATGAAGTCAACATCACCATGATTGAGTAATGGAAAATAAGGTACTGCAATCCTACAATCACTGCTTCAGGAACAATCAGACTACAGGTGGAATGTTAATGAAATAACACACGTTTCCTAATCGGCTCACCTCCAGAAGACTACCCTACAGGCAGAGGCGAGCTCACACATTCAAATTGCACAACTACAGCTGACCTCACTCACAGAAAATCAGTCAAAGTTCAAATCTGATTCAGACATTTACGTTTGTGTGATGCGACAGTACTTTAATCTACTTCTAAAGGAAAACAAAAACAGAGCTGCCTGTACTTAATGTACGGACTGTCTTTAAAGTAAACCCGTCATATCTCTCAAATATGTGCAAAATGGAACAAAGTAAAGTTACTTTTAAATAAAAAGTGTCAGTTCTACTTCATTGTAAAGATAGTGCTTACAAAACGTCGTGAAGACGAAACAAGAAAACAAACTGCAAAATGAGCCACGGCACGCTTTGGTACGGTCGCTAACGATTCGCTGATCAACCGCTGAAGCTGATAGCCTTTAAATTAAAAACAAAAAAACCCATAAGATTAATAAATAAGTCACACAAATACAAAAAAAACTCCAAACACTTAAGAACCACGTGTTTTACATCTTACACCTAAAGTGCCTATTCTTTTGTCTTCATCGGTTCCAGAGAAAACATTGCATTTTTAAAAGCATTGCCTATAAATTACAAAATGGACAAAACATAAAAGAAATCAGGAATAAATTAAAAACAGTACGGTCCGAACTGAAGCTCAGAGAGAATCCCTTTGCTCTGCTCGTCAGAGAGACTGTAGAGGCGACGGCACTCCGGCGATGACGCTCGGGCACAGTTTGGGACGATCAACTCCCTGAAGGCTGAGACTGGTTGGCGCCCCTCCGCGTTTGGCTCTCCTCTGTGCTCTGATTTGACGCGGTGGCGGCAGCGCCGGACGGGGCGGAGACGGCCGGGGTCGTGGAGGAGGAGCTGACCCCGTTGGAGGTGCTGACGGAGCTGTGCTGAATGGCCTCGCTCTGGGGGCTGCTCGGGACGGACATCTCCTCGCAGCTCTCATCTTTGTCGGTAACTGCAACGACGTCAGAAAAAAAAAACTGAAATAAAGGGGGTTTGAGGAGCAGCCGTTTTTATTTTACCGGATACTCTTCAGAAGGCTTGGGCTAGCTGTGTCACACAGGCCTAATCAGATGTAAAACAGCTATTTGCATGTAGCGTATGCAAACTGTTTCATTAATCCCCATAATGCTACTTCTGCACCCCTTCCTTTAATTAAAGCTCCAATGTCAATTTAAACCCACATCATAAGGGTACATTACATTCTGGGGCATGTGGCTGTGTTTCCCATCCCTAACTGCATTCTCATTTGTTTTTTGTTACCTTGCCAACTACTGCAGCGACAGATGATTACAGCACCTGATTTTAATGATGCTCACACTGGAGAGTAGGCAAGACTTGGAGTCGAAATGCCACCAGCTGTTAGGCAGTTGCATTGAATTAATTGGATCCTGATGGAAAAAAAAGACTCCACTCTCATGCTCTGTTTCATAAAGGAATAAGGAGCACAATGATAATTAATATTGCTAATGATATGAAGTCACTTGTGATGGCACTTTGTAATTAATGGCTGGGTTTCGTACTCGGGAACGTAAAATAGAAATTCCGTAGCAGGAAGACGCAATTAAAGAGCGATACAAATGTCTCCACATTAGAGGTTTCATCTGCCTTCTTGGCTGGACTTTGACCGCGTGATTTAGTGCGAGCGAATGTCAAAGAGCCATAAACTCCCTCGCTGCTTTACTGCGCAGAAGGTCAGCCTCGGAATAAATCAGCTTGGTGGTTTTTGTTTCATGTTCAAGTGAGCATTATTGCTCCTAACAACGGCAAGTGCTGGCTGCCCGATATTTCATAATGCTCTAAAATTCTGGTTCCCTGGACCGACAGGAGCTTCTTTCCGCTCTCTTGGTTCCTGAAGTGGGGTTCACTGTAGACAGATGGACAGCTTAGTGTGCCAAGTGAAAGCATGGCCTGGCTTGTTTGTGGGGCAGTCTGGGTAATTTCCTCCCACCTGCCATGTCTACGCTTGGGCAGGACGATGAAGGGTATTACAGGTTCTGGAGGGCCAGTGTGGCCTTATGGGGTATGTAACACTGAGAAAACGGAGCGCTTTACATGACTCACTCACAATTAAATAACGTGCTTTACTAATTAGCAAAATAGTTTATTTCAGTGATTCTCAACTGAGGTGCTCAAGCCCCAGGGGGTAATTCTGTTGGTGTCGGGGAATAAATGGAGGACTGTGGAGTAATCTGAAATAAACACAAATGAAAAGAAAATTACCCCTTTGTTAATGCTGCAGTTTTAAGTGTGAGAATGGCAGTTAGCAAGCGAGGAGAGATGTTCGCTATTAGTCGTGGATGGATGGACCGAAATATCTCAGCAGCACTTAGTAAACAGTTCAGTTTTAATACAAAAGCAGCTGCGAGAGAGAGCTAAAACCATCACAGGTTAAAGTTAGTAAATGTGACTGTCAAACACATGAAAAAGGAAACAAAAATAACAAAAATAAAACTTCTTCAATTCAGGTTAGTTTACTTCTGTTTGTGTGTTTCAGCTCATCCATTTAGTTAAAACTACCACAGGAGGAAATAAAGTAACGGCTCTAGTCAGTCAAATATTGAAGAAAATTTGTTCAAATGAACATATCTAGGTCTTTAGCAGTGTATCATTAAGTATCACTATGTGATATATAGAGACTAACCACTTTATTAGGTACAACTTGGTAGTATAGCGCTGGACCCCAGTTTGTCTTCAGAGCTGCCTTGATGATTCAAGGCATAGATGCAATAAGGTGCTGGAAGAAATTTTGTGCTATACTGACATGACTGTACTCATCACATACAGTTATGAGTGCACTGACTTTATTGTCAAACAGCATGTCATTTTCAAGAACCCATTTTCAGATGATCTCAGCTTTGAGACATGGTTCACGGTAGAAGCAGTAATCAGAAGTTGTGTACCCTCTAATCATAAAGAGACAGACATAATCAGTGACCATGCTTGGGTAGGTTGTAGTGTTTAAACAATCCTCACTTGGTGCTAAGGGGCCCAGTGCGCCAAGAAAACATCCCTTACACCATTACACCAACAACCTAAACCTTTGATACAAGGCAGTATGGATCTATGCTGTCATCTTGTCTACACCATGTTCTGACCCTACCATCACAATTTATGAATGAATGGAGACTCATCAGACCAGCCAACATTTTTCCACTCTTCTATTTTTCAATTTTAGTGAGCTGACAGGAGTGGTCTTCTGCTTCAAGGTTCAAAGTCATCAGAGATGCTCTTCTGCATAATTTAGTTATAAGATATGCAGAAGAGCTTTAGCTTTGGCATCAACGAAGGATTTTTGCCAGAGAACTGCCGCTCACTTCAGATTATTCTCTGTAAACCCTAGAGGTGGTTGTGTGTGAAAATCCCAGTAAGATTGGCAGTTTCTAAAATACTCAAACCAGCCTGTCAGCAAAGTAAATCCCCTTTCTCCCACATTCTGATACTCAGTTTGAACTTGAGCAGGTCATCTTGACCATGTCCACATGCACCGAGTTGCTGCTGTGTGATTGGCTGAAGAGACTGTTGCGCTAACAAGCTAATACAGTGGCTGTTGAGTGTAATTTTGTGTTGATGCTTTGTCCCACAACTAATGAAAAACTAGTTTAAATGAACACAAGGGTGTTATTTTTTTAAGGTGGATATCATAAACTATTGGGAATCTTTGTATTCTGCCATTCAATCAGAGTTCACCTTACTTCCTTTCACTCTCATAATAGTTGGCATTCCTTCTAGGATTTCTGAAACTCAAACACACCTGTTAGCATGAACCAAATTAATAAACTGTGGTATTAGAATAAAGTTCTATTTTTCCATAAAGTGTAACAAACGTGTTTGCTGACACCCTCAGCAACCATGTGAGAAAGATGACCCACTTTATCTGTGGATTCTGCTAAAAATGTCTGCACCAAATGAGACTTGGCTATGACAGCCCACTCTAGCCTGGAAACCATCAGTCCCATAATGCACATGACATGCGTCTGTGGGATGGTTAGCAATAAGAGATGCATAATGAACAGTGGAGCTTGGTGGCCACCCCACAATGAGAATGGTCTGCAGCACTGTCAAGCTTGCTGCTTTAATAGACTCATTTCAGTGGCAATCATTGTCAATACAAGTCAGCAGAGGTGTTCAGAGCAGTGGAGAAGTGACTTGGAGCCCATTTGCTCTGGCTGCATGCTGGCTCATCTGTGAAGGAAGGTGAGTTATGACCAAAAAATCAGACCGACAGAGCCCCGGTCTGGGGAAACAAAGAAAAATAGGTGATATGTTTCTAAATGAGACTTTGTGATGATGCTGTACAGTCTGGGTTGACAACAGCAATTTGAATAAATAAATAGGCTACAAATGGCACACTCTTCTTGCTTATTCAAATATCCACTAAAACGATTATTGTAAGCTAAAGATGTTCAAACAACAAATAAATGAATGCTTACATAAAAAGCATCCTTATCATCCTTTATAATTCAGTTCCTGGCACCTTTTTTTTCTCCTGAACATCCGTCAAGACGCACTCAGCAGACATTTCACTTCATCTAACAAATGTTTATGTTGGTATCAAATGAGGAGGAAGTGCGAATACCACCTGTGGCCTCTTCACGGGAATGGGACAACAACGCCAGTGAGAATTTGTCTCATACACCAGCACCCATAAATATCCAAACTTTTGCAAAGTTTGTCAAAAACTAACAGAAGAAAGGAAGCCAATATGTCAACGGCTCTTTTTTGTTTGGCCACACGTCCTTCTAGTGGTTAGCCGGAGCTCATTTTTAGACACGTTTCTCCAGAAGCCTCGGGCTGAGAATAATGGAGCATTACTCACTGTGATAGCCAGATTTCTTCTGCATGACGGTTACAGGGCAATCTTTATGAGCCAGAAGAAGCTGCTTCAGCCGAGCCACTTCGTTCCTCAGGTCGGTGACTTCAGTCTTGAGGAGTGAGGAGACACACAAGAGCGATCAGTGAAATGGCCACTGGAGCAAACAGCATGCCAGATATATAAACGACAGGTGCACACAGATCAAATCCTACGAAATGATTTTCCAAACTAGATAAAAGGTTAGCTGGTAATTGTGTAAATGCAAATATTATGATTATTATTTTTATTCCTGTTGTAAGCAATGAGCTAAATTGGGTAAATATGAGTTCCAGGTTTAGCAAAGCTACACAATATGCTACAGTGGGAATGTTACTGCAAAAAAATGAACCCCAAAATCTGCATATATACACTATAATAAATTCACATATGCATGAAGACACACCAAAAGCAACTTGAATGTGGCTGTGTGCCCTCTCTATATGAAAAACTCTATCGCTAATGAATTATTACTGGAAATGCAGAGTTGAATTTTAAAGACCTCGCCCACACGACCAGTCAAACTTCTAAAGACTCAGATGAGAACCGGTGAACACAGGGGGAAGGTAACAATACAACAAATGAATTCAGAATCAAGTATGCACTTTTTCATTTATGTATTTCCTGCACAATAATTATGAGCCTTCACTGGCTAGCGACCAGCGCATTTGTCAGAGGTGAGCTGTTCGGATTGTCAGAGCAACTTTGTAGATGTTGCTGAGATTTACGCTCTCGCGTCGTTACAGCTCCCGAGGGAGGTGAGGATTTCTGCATGTCGTAAAAGAGAGCCACATTACGTTGAAGGTGACTTTAACTGGATTTAGAGCGGCCAGGGGCCCACAGAACACCCAATGGCGGATTTAAGCTCGGGCTCTTCTCCTTTAAAGGACTATGGGTGGCTTAATCTATTAGTCTAAAAGCAGCCAATTTATTTGATTCCATCTGTTTAGTCTAGCTGGTTTTGGCAGGGTTGAGCTATTGTAAGACAGATTTAAACACAGCTGGAAGGAGCGCATGTATCACATCCAGCCAACACTGTATTCAGTGTGCTTCCACCATGACCGATTTCATTTACAGGCAATAGAAAACAGGCACTATTTTCAAACATGCCCACTAGTTCACGACAGAGACAAACATGTGCCAAACATTCCAGCTCCAGTAACGCCAAACTGCGTCATTTTATGACATTGTATTTTAAACGGTTACTAAAATGGACTTTTGAGAGTGAAAAACTTATCTGGAACTTTGTGATTTAATCGAAATCGAGCAAATGGGCCTTCGGTGATGCTGGAAGCTCTGTGAGCTGCCTGGTCTGACACCTCATTAAAAAGCCAGTTAAGGATGATGTTAAAATAATTGTGCATCATTAGAGGCAGTTTTGCTGATCAGCTGGGCCATGTCAGCATGGGTTTAAAAAAAAGAAAGCAGCACCGCTGATTAATGCCCTCGTATGAAGCGTCCTTTCTTCTCAGCCACATGTTGTTCCGTTTTTTTTTGCAGTTAACAGATAAAACTCTTTGATTTCATAACCTTATTCACTCACCTATCCTTTCCTTTTCATCTGCCTTTATTTAAATAAAATCCTAAGTAGCGCCGCCTGACAAGTGCTGATAACTTCTTTTTGAACCAGACGATATTAACAACGTGAACCCATTTATTTTGCGCTGCTGTGTATTCCCTCCTCCACCCTGCACATCTTACTCTGCTTTCATAGAAAAATAAGACAGTGAGCAAATAAACACCACATCTCATTTAATTGTCTGGAACACCGATGTGCCGCACCCCCGGCTCACACTTATCAACAGAGACAGCAGATACATGAACTGTTTCGAACTTGTCAGCATCAGATCCTAATTGCTTCCAGCGAAATGAAGGTTCAAAAAGACACCTTTCCCTAGGAGATTTTTGAGGCCATTCAGTAAACTGCTGAGACAGAAGCGAAGACACGCTTGTGTGCGGCTGACATCTGGAGGATACATCTTTATTGACAGGGACACATCGATGTAAAGGGCTCACACACCGCTGCTGTCACACGGCAGCTCTTCTTAATCGGCTTTAATGACTTCATCACCGCAGAAGGGAAAAGTCTGTGTACGGACGCATACGCTAACATCGTACAATGACAAACAGACACCACAGAGTACGAACACGTACATACACAAAATGACACACTAATAGATCTGAGCGCACAACAAAGAGAGACAAAAGAGTGGTTTGTTTTGGGTCTTTTTTACATGCAGCAGATGAAAGAAATACGTAAAAAGCACCTGTAGGCGTGCGTTCATGGAGGTGAGGTCCTCAGCCTTCTTCTCGAGAGACTGGACCCACACCTTCCTCTTCTGCCTACAGCGAGAAGCTGCGGCCCTGTTCCGCTCCAGGAATTTACGCCTCTTTTCGTCGGGGTCTTCGCTCGTTGTTCTGCGCCGCCGACCCCCTGTGCTTGGTGGGTTTGGTGCAGGGGGCACCGGGGAAGCCTGTACAACAACAACAACAACAATACTAATAATGGAAAGTATAATTGGAAGTGGTCCTGCTACTGAGTGACCACTTTGCCATCACTCTTTGCCATTAAACACAACAGGAAAGGGAGATTATTCGTTTATATTCTGCCCAACTCTGTTTGAACAGCTGATTGTTGTGTCTGGTGGACACACTACACAATGACTTTTATAATGTTTATTTAGCACTAATTAGAAATGTCAATACAAACAGCTAATATTTGCATTGATATTTATGATGTATAATTGTATTGATATTTTATCTGCAAACAGCTAATATCAGTCGATATAATGGCCCTGCTGATGTACTGGCTTAAATTAAAAATAAATTGTTTATACAGGTAATCGCACACAATATTAAGATTTACCCTCACTCTCACTGTACCTGTTACCTGTATGAACTTCTGCAACATTTTAAAACCAAAGGACACGGCAGCCGTGATTAAATACTTTAATAAGCAACAAAAATGGATGATCTCTTTGCATTAGTCTACATTCAAATATAGCTGAAGATTTAAGACACACAAGAGTAGCTTCTTATATGAAATATTAATAAAACAATAAACTGTGAAGATATAAGTACTTACAGGTGTCTCTGTCGTGGAGGTGGCTGGCTGCTGCAGAGAATGTGGAGAAGGTGCCTCGGTTGTGGGCAGGTGAGGAGCCGGAGTAAGGATTGCGGTCGGGGCTGGAGTTGGGGTTGGAGTCGGGACAGGAGAAGCAGGGGCAGCGGTGTGTGTTACAGCGCTGCTTTGGATTTCACCACCATCTCCATTGGTTACCTGAGGAAGCTGCTGGCTTAATGTGGCTTTCAATTTCTGGAAACAGAATTTGGCAAAGCAGGTTAGTACAAGAAGGAAAACATTATGTAAAAAGCAAGTGATGTAAAAAAGGAGGCCATATGGTCTGCTAAAGTGCACATTAAAAGGTGTGGCCATTAAAAAGTTGTATTTCTGAAAAATTCACTGTCTATCACAGTGTGATGTACAACAGAGCACAAAAACTACGGATTGTATACTTTTACTTTTACTGGGGAAAATGAAAGGTTACTCATGTGGACCAAAATTTTTATTCTACAACATATCAATAAGCAAACTAAAATCTCTCATTTACAAAAGCATCCTGATATTTTGTCTTTGTAGACTTACAGGGTAGGTTCTCGTTCTTAAATGTGGCTGTATGCTAAGATGTTTTATAGTACAGGGTTATAGTTGGACACTTGGACCCTAGTCTCAGTTCTTATGTAATCTGGAACAAGTTTCCTTTCTTCTCAACTTGCAGCTGTAATAATCTATACTATAACTAACCAGTCTGTCTGTCTGCACTGCTCACAAACCCCCCTCCACAGTCCCGCTGCACTATGCTGCCTCCACCGTGCGTCACTGTAGAGGCGTTGTTAGTCAGGTGACGGTGGCTTTAGAAATTTCCCTGATCTATACTTCACAATTTCAGGTCTACAGACAGTTTCTATGATTTCATGGCTTGGACATGAGCTGTGATACATTTCAAAGATCAACTTCAGGAAACAGGACTGGATCATGAAAAAAGATCTGAATACTTTCTAAGAACACTGCAGTAAGCTAATACAACACATAAAAACATTGAAATGTTATTTATCTTAAAAATAGCCATATTTGAACTAGTGGAATACTGTGTCAAGTTACAGCACAGACCTCAACTTGCTAAGCATGTGGTCAGGAAACATTTGGGCTTAGTGTCAATTGATGATATGAAGTAGCTACAATATTTCTATTGCTTGCTGTAAAGGTAGCTAACACATAAGCCAAGGTCTACAGCAGTATCAATGAATTTACTGGACCAGTGATTTCATGTTGGACCCATACATTGAGTGTATGTACAAACTGTATGAGTAGTAAAATAGGTAAAACAATGTAGTAAATAAGTAGTAATTAATATGGAATAATATAGTGAAACAGGGTATTAAAATGAATAACGTAAAGAGGAAAATTACTGTGAAAGGGTTTCAGAATGTTTATGACATCTTTAGAGCTATGCTTAAAATGTACTTGCATCCTAAGCTTTTCATTTCCCGCATTCTTAATTTTATTTTGCACATGTTGAAACGTGATCTGGATAAAACTATTAATAAAGGAGTCTTTTAACACTACCTCTAACCATGTTACACACAAACAATCCCTGCAATTCACAGGTCAATTCCTCTAGCATCAAAGACGCAAACAAACAAGGTGAAAGTGAATGAGCCTTTGGAAGCAATAACGGAGTGAGAGGGAATGCATTTACATGAGAAAACAGAGGACCACATTATTCTAGCAACTACCTTTGCCAGACCAATCTATCTACCAAATTAGTTTATCGTGTAATACCCTTCCAGAAGCTCTTCTGGCAGAAACAAGATATTATTCTCTTGGAATGGCCCACAGAAAGAGGGAAAAGCCAGTCAGATTCATATTTCATTTCTGCCATGGAAACCTCATCAGTGTAATAACCCTCCATCTCATGGGTGTTATTCAACCATCTGCTACTATATTACTTATCTTTATTTTGCAACTAATTAACAGCATAATCTTCTAAATTCAGCAAGTTAATTATCATTATTGTGGTCTTTGCAGCATCATCAGTCCTTGTAAAGTGCCGTCTCCGCGCCCCCCGAGAGCTAGGTGGGGGTGGGGAGCAGGCAGGTTGAGCTGGGGGTCTGTTTTCTTGACGCAGGCTCATTAGGTGTTTGCTGATGAGCTGAGTGCGGTGGGAGGCGCCGTGAGTAAGAGGGGGGATGCAGGTCAGGCAGGATTCTGCTGAACAAAAGGTTCCATGCAGGGTGAGGCCGACTTAATGTGCCTCGCTGAGCGTGTGCCAGGATGCCCCCAGCTGGCTCTCGCAGGTAGCCCCCCTCTGGTTGGCCCTTGTGACGGCGTGCTGAGCTCAACGCTGTCTCTGCGTTTGTCATCTCCATACCCCATGATCCCCGACAACTCCCTGCCCCTCCCTTTACTCCTTCCTCTTCCTCCTTCTCACGAGTCAGGATCAATCCTACCCTCCCAACACACACAAACACACACACCTCCTCTCTGCAGTTTAGCTGCTAATTTCCAAAGGCGGAGCATGCTGCGAACACTTACAGGTTCTGTGATCCGTGCTTCATCACATTGCCACTGATTTCCCACATAACACTTTGTATCTCTGCCCTTCAACTATCACTGTTAAAACAGGACAACAACGACCATGTTCTCCCTACAGAGAGATATCTGAAGCATTTTTGGTTTTTTGTAGATGGATTATGTTAAATTAGCGGGGCAGGCACAAGTGTTTTTATTCTGTTCCTGATTAATTTGCAAATTATTTTCTCAAATAATTGATTAATCATTTATTTATGTAACAAAATACTGAGTAAATCAGCCAATGGACACACTGCACATGGAATAATAAATCATCTGCACCATTTTTTTGATACTACAAACCCAGTTCTGCTCATCACTTATGAAGAAAGCAACCTTATTGTCTTATTGTTACTCATTAGACTCTCTCATTACCTTGGCTGTTATCACCTCTCTCAAATGGGGAATAACAGCTTCGGTGTGGAAACAACATTTGATGTAAATTAAAGAAGAGATAATAAATACCAGCTTTGCTTCTGACTGGGCCGGCTGAGGCTGTGGCGAGGGAGGTCCTGGGATTCCAGGGACGTTAGGCACTACGGTGACAGGTCTGACAAGCTGACAGCAGACACACAGACACAAATCAGCACAGAGAAAATTAGTCTTCGGCAGTAAAAAGGCACCCAGTGCTCCCCCCACAACGTAAACATACACACACATACACACACAGCCATGGCAGGCTCTCAGAGTTTCCTCATATCTCAGCCTCATTAGGTTGGATGGCCTGTTATTTTGTGGAGGCAGCGCCACATGGAGATGCAGTGTGCACGCTAATGAACCTCTGCCTGCCTGCGTGAGAGCATATGGACAGGGAAGCTGAAGAGAGGATGGAGAGACATGAGTCAGAAGGCCAGACTTGGGCCTCCTCTCACAGCCGCTGACAATGAGACAGAGGGAGATGGGAAGAGCTGGGGGGAGGGGGTTTGATCGAGTGAAAGGGAGGCCCACTGGTGGCTCATGTTCTCCATCTACTTTTGCCCTCCTTTACTTGTCAAAGGCTTTCCATATCCCCACAGACCAGGAAGACAGAGGTTTTCCCTGCTGTGCCTCTATCAGGAGATAATCGACTGCTGCTCAGTGTTCCACATAGATAATCAGGACTACAGTGAACAATAAGACAGGCAACCACATGGGAGAGTTCAAGAAATACCAACAAGGCCTTCATTTACAACATATTTCTAGATGACACGCAGCCGCGCTGTTCGCAAAATAAACGAGTGGCATCATCTATGGCTTCCACTTTAAATTACGGGCGCTGATTTTGATTGTACAAGAAAAAACAGGAGTAAAACGTGCTGGACAGAAGCCCGCTGCACCTCATCCAAATCCTGTGTCTCTGCCACAAGTGAACTCTAAAGTCCATTATTTCAGTCAGCCTCTCCAGCTTTACACTGACTGCCAAATCTGAGGTGCCAACTTTGTAAACAGTCCCTCTGTCCAACTACAGCAAAAAAAACCCAAACAAACAAAAACAACAAACAAAAAAGAGGTTAATTTAATGTATCGCAATAGCTCAATATCAATGTCATCCGAGAGGGATTTGAATTGTAATCACTCGCGTTGCTGTCCATTAATGTTTGAAAGCAACAGTGGAATTCCTGTGTTTTCACGTTAAATGGAAAACAACATTTCATATGTAAACTGGTGATCAGTCGAGCATGAAATCAATCGACTCATTTGGTGAAAACAAATGCTTTCGTTCATTAGTTAATTCCTTCTTTTCCATGGAAACAGCAGTTGGCGACTGACAACCGGGCACATTACATCTGCCGCAGAAGCTCAAAAGCTGCACAACAGCTACTAAATAAACTTCACAACAAGATTATTTCAGTAATAAATAGCTCTGACTCCTCTATTTGTCCTGTAAATAATGGGTGCTGCGCGTTGATCCGTTTAATCAAATAAACACCAAAATATTCAGCTTCTACACAAAAGTGTTTTCACACATGAACTCCAGAAAATGTCAGGATAAACACCGTTTAAAAATTACTTTTTTAAATACAGCATACGGCATAAGATAATTTCCTTCAGCTGCATTCTCACTCCTTGAAATACTCTGTGTGGTTTCGGTGGGGGAGCTGCCTAACTGGAGCATGCAGGTAACAGGTACTAGACGACTACCTGCTAGCTGTGAATTCACAGAAATATTACCTGTGCTTCTCACATCAACACAAGACTTTGTATCACAGAGCTGGCAGGTTAAGGGTAAAGACTGGCTAACATTCACATTCACAAAAGCACCTCTGCCAGACGATATCAGGAAAAGTTCTGCCCCGTGCATGTGTGAAAGTAGCATAAAAGCACAATGAAACACAATGCTGACAGAATATTACTGGGCATAAAACTTACAGGAATTGTAGTTGGAATATGTACACTTGAGCTTGTAATAGATGCAGGTATAGCAACTGGCATGGTCTGGCCATTAGGCAGCTGTAAGAGCACAGGGAAGGTACCAGACACTGGGCTGAAAGAGGAAAGAGGAAATCACAGTGAGGCAAACAGTAAGCTTTGTGATTAACACAAAATGGAATATGTCACAAAATTAAAGACAGGAGCGACTACAAATATACGACATGATGTCATATTCAGGCAAACTGATGGAAATTAAGGTGTAATCAAGACAAAAAACAAACAAACAAACAGAAAAAGCACCCGTAAGAAAAAGAGTCAAACAATATCTTCAAAAGATCCAGTGTTACTGCTATATTATGACCTAATAAATGACATCAGTATTGCCCAGATATTGACTTCTGGTAACAAGTTGATTTCACTGTCAAGAAAACACACAGGGCTTCACTAAATCATCTGTGTCAGGATTTCAAATATTAAAGAATATCTACTATTAAAGGGAAAGGCCTCTTGAAGCCTTACTGTGAGTACGACAAGCATTTAGCACCTGATTCACTGACCGTCTATGCCAGCGAAAAAATCCTGTTTTAGCATTAAGTTTGTGACTGAAAGGTGTTTCCCTTTTAGAGAGAGAAATCTGAGAGGAGAGTATTTCAATGAATTATATAAACATGACTTATTGTGGTTTGTGGCATACACTATTTAACCCTGAAATAAGCATGCCCTTTTCAGTGCCTGACATAGCAAGGATAGTTGTGTATAGGAGAGTTAATTTAGGATAAATTGGCTTGGGGTGGGTCACTCAAAGCTTTGGGTGCAGGTGTCAAAGTTTTGGCTTTCTCCTGCACATCTTCACTGAGAGCTTAAGGTTCAGTGTCAAAGGCTGTGACTGAGACTCTGACTTTATTTATCTCCAAAGTTGGGAAATTACCTTGTTATAGCTCTCAAAGACTCAATAAAGTTCAATAAAATGAAGCTCGGAAAGTTTAGAATTTCCACAAAAAAGGGAGCTCAGTTAAAAAGGAAATACAAAAAAAGTGATGAGCTCACAAAATTAAAGATGACACAATAAAGAGCTCAAATCTAAAATGAATGCAAATGAATCAGACTTCATCCTTTTTTCAGAACATATTAAATCTCCTTCAGCCATCTTTCTTTTATCTGACTTTTTAAGCAGTTTCTGGAAAGAAACTCATAAAGTGCAAAGCCCACAACCTACAGCTCCTACTGTGTGCCTGTGACTCCCACTGCTCTTGGTACATCACACTGGTCATTATTAAAATGAAATAGCTGCATCTGTGTTCAAAGATGAACAACATGAACACTGTTAGCAGATCGCCTGCAGAACTTTCCATGCTAATTTGCCCTGCTTAGTAAATCATGTGCACAATAATGAAAGTAATGAAGGTGCTGCTATGTCAATTTCATCTGCTGGATGAAAAGCTGCAGTGTGGGTTTTTATAAACTGATTAACTAAAAAAATTAGTCTTTCAAGAGACAAAAGAGGTTGCATGGACTAACATGTGGGACATCGGCAGGAAGAAAACCATTCCACTCAGTATAATTGTGAGTGCAGTTAGCATTTTGCGACCGACTGAATGAAGTTTTCTTCGGTTAGCCTTGTGAAAAATAAATAAATAAATAATTCTAACTAGGTTTTGATTTTGGCTCTCTGCCAAAGACAATAATCAGAGGATACTGGAGGAAAATAAAGCACAAGACTTGCTGTGACGGTGATGATTATGTGAAAACCCCGTTCATGTTTTTTTCTCTAAGTCTCAGATTTTTCATCGATATTTGTATATTTGAGCAACACTGATTTTGTTCTTCAAAGACGGAACTTAGAGCCAAAAGAAAATGTTCCTGCAGAATGCAAATAAATCCCAAAACAAATAAGCACATGCCTCATGAAATATGAGCTCACCATGGCAAAACTGCACAAAAATGATTTGGAAAAGGAAACGATGATTTAATAGAACTAGGATCTTAAGAAACGGACACATTTGGTTACTTACACTATAGGCCTATTAGTAGATGGGACTTGGGTAATAACAGAGCTAGATGTTGGCGATGGGAGAGCTTGCTGTATTACAACATTAGCGTCTGAGGTTGCTAGGAGTACATTGGGAACTTGGAGGGATGCA